>NC_041389.1:83189210-83252891 GCF_002162155.2 Triticum dicoccoides
GGAAACAGTGAAGATTTTGCAAAGTTGAAGAATTTGAAAAACTGAAGAATTTCAAAACTGAGGAATAACTCAAATTGAAGATTTTCAACTTTTTGTGGTGGCGTGACCCACCGTATAAGAATGATGATTTCAGACACCGCGTACAATTGTCGTAGGGTTCTGAGAATCAAATTCTTCATTAATTTCTTCACACTTAGAGTGTTATTCTTCATTGGTTGAAGAAAAGCGTTTCTTCATGTGCTGCACATCTAAGTCATCAATTTTGCATAAGTGTTAGGATGTGTGTCCTTTTCAAAGAACATTCAAAGATTCTAAGATATCTAACTCACACCGCAACTTGCTAAATTTCTTCTCATCCAAGGGCTTTGTGAAGATATCGGCTAGCTGTTCTTCAGTCTTCACATGTTCAATAGCAATGTCGCCCTTCAACACATGATCACGAAGAAAATGATGACGGATCTGAATGTGCTTTGTCTTCGAGTGGTGAACTGGGTTATGAGCAATCTTGATGGCACTCTCATTGTCACAGTAGAGAGGCACATTCTTAATGTTGATGCTGTAGTCCTTGAGAGTTTGCTTCATCCACAGCAATTGAGCACAGCAAGAACCAGCAGCAATATACTCAGCTTCAGCAGTAGACAGTGATACGCAGTTCTGTTTCTTCGAGGACCAACAGACCAGAGATCGTCCGAGGAAATGACAAGTACCAGATGTTGACTTGCGGTTCACACGATCACCAGCATAGTCAGAGTCAGAATATCCAATGAGATCAAAGGTAGAGCCCTTGGGGTACCATAGTCCTAGTGTTGGTGTGTGAGCTAGATATCGAAGAATATGCTTCACAGCCTTATGGTGTGATTCCTTCGGTGTTGCTTGAAATCGGGCACACATGCAAACACTAAGCATTATATCTGGCCTAGATGCACATAAGTACAATAAAGAACCAATCATGGAGCGGTATACCTTGTGATCGAAGTCAATACCATTTTCATCAGTGCATAGATGGCCATTTGTGGGCATAGGAATTTTGACTCCTTTGCAATCTTGCATGCTGAATTTCCTCAGTACATCCTTGAGGTATTTCTCCTGAGATATGAATATGCCATTGTGCTGTTGACGAATTTGAAGACCTAAGAAGAATTTCAACTCTCCCATCATAGACATTTGATATTATTCACTCATCATATAGGCAAATTCATCACTATAACGTTGGTCAGTACAGCCAAAGATAATATCATCAACGTATATTTGGCACACAAACAGTTCACCATCATAAGATTTAGTAAAGAGAGTAGGGTCGAGTGAACCGGGTGCGAAGCCATTCTTCACGAAGAATTCCTTCAAAGTATCATACCACGCCCGAGGGGCCTGCTTGAGACCATAGAGGGCCTTGTTGAGTTTGAAGACTTTGTCAGGATTCTTTGGATCTTCAAAACCTGGGGGTTGAGCAACATATACTTCTTCCTCAAGCTTACCATTGAGGAATGCACTTTTCACATCCATTTGATATAAAGTGATATTATGATGATTAGCATAGGCAAGTAATATGCGAATAGCCTCAAGTCTAGCAACAAGTGCAAAAGTTTCATCGAAATCAATTCCTTCAACCTGTGTGTAGCCTTGAGCTACATGTCGTGCCTTATTCCTCACCACAAGGCCATTTTCATCTTGCTTGTTGCGGTAGATCCACTTTGTGTTGATGATATTATGCTTGCGAGGATCTGGACGTTTGACCAGTTCCCAGACATTGTTGAGCTCGAACTGATGTAATTCTTCTTGCATAGCCTGAATCCACTCAGGCTCCAGAAATGCTTCATCTACCTTAGTGGGATCTGTGATAGAGACAAAAGCATAGTGCCCACAAAAGTTAGATAAATGTGAAGCTTTTGAGCATTTGAGAGGACCTGGTGCTTCAATGTCATCGATGATCTTTTCAACTTGCACTTCTTTTGCAACGCGAGGATGAGCTTGTTGACGTTGAGGAATTTGATCGGCATTTTCTTCAGCACCATTTTCTTCAGCATTTTCCTCAGGTACATCAGCTGGACGGTCTTCGCGTTCTGAATGAATTCTTCACTAGATTCTTCGGTAGGAATGACATTCTCAGTAGCCTTGAACTTGATAGAATCTTCAGGTGCTGGTTCATCTATCACAGAAGGTAGGTGCTCTCTTTGCGAGCCATTAGTTTCATCGAACCGCGCATCTACAGTTTCAACAATCTTGTGAAGAGCGATGTTGAAGACTCTGTAGGTGTGCGAGTCCTTTCCGTAACCAAGCATAAAACCTTCATGTGCTTTCGGTGCAAATTTAGCATTGTGATGAGGATCTCTAATCCAACATTTAGCACCGAAGACTTTGAAATAACTCACATTGGGTTTCTTGTCAGTGAGGAGTTCATAGGCAGTCTTCTTGAAGAATTTGTGAATATATACTCTGTTGATGATGTGGCACGCGGTATCAATTGCATCAATCCAAAACCGATGAGGTGTTTTGTATTCATCAAGCATAGTGCAAGCCATCTCAACAAGAGTTCTGTTCTTGCACTCCACGACGCCATTTTGCTGAGGAGTATAAGGAGCAGATAATTCATGAGTAATACCAAGTTCATCAAGATAGTCATCAAGACCGAAATTCTTGAACTCAGTTCCATTGTCACTCCTGATGTGCTTGATCTTCACACCAAAGTTGGTTGAAGCCCTCGAGGAAAATCATTTGAAGACTTCCTGCACTTCATGTTTGTAAGTAACAATGTGTACCCATGTGTAACGAGAGTAATCATCAACAATAACAAAGCCATATAGAGATGCATCATTAGTCACAGCAGAATAATGATTAGGACCGAAGAGATCCATGTGAAGCAATTCAAATGGTCGAGTGGTGGTCATGATAGTCTTCGCTGGATGCTTGGCCTTGGTCATTTTTCCAGCTTCACAGGCACCACATAGGTGATCCTCGAGGAATTTGACGTTGTCAATGCCAATGACATGCTTCTTCTTCGCGAGTGTGTGCAGATTCCTCATGCCAGCATGACCAAGTCGTCGATGCCATAGCCAGCCTTCTGAAGCTTTCGCAAGTAAGCACACGGTAGGTTGTGGTCCTGTAGAGAAATCAACAATGTACAAGTCTCCTCTCCTAAAGCCTTCGAAGACTTTGGAATTGTTAGCTTCCATGATCACAACACAACGATACTTGCCAAAGACAACAACCATATCAAGATCACAGAGCATTGAGACAGACATGAGGTTGTATCCTAAGGACTCGACAAGCATGACTTTGTCCATGTGTCGATCCTTAGAGATCGCAACCTTACCTAGACCCAATACCTGACTTTTGCCTTTGTCAGCGAAGATGATATGCTTCAGATGTGAGGGTGTTAATGGAGCATCCATCAATAAATTCTTGTCATCAGTCATGTGATTTGTACAACCACTGTCGAGGACCCACTCGTTTGCTTTGGGTGGATCATCCTGCAGATGAATTAGTGCAACTTACAAACTCATATACTTCATCAGTGAAGAATATGACATTAGTATCATCAATTCAATTTCATCAAGCAATAGCACAGATAAGCAATATTGAGGACGTGTGAAATGAAGGTTCATTTCATCATGATTAGCCTGCGTCCTTTCAGGCATTTTGTCAGGCCCCCAGCAAATTCTTCAGATGTTAAAGCATGTCTGGAGACCTGACCCTGCATAAGAGATTAGTTCTTTTTCTTTACCACCCACATCTAAAGGGGTGGCAAAGAGTTCATCACTCTGCGAGCACCATATGAGAAAGGTGGCAAAGATGTCAAACCATTTCGTTTCACATAAGAGGGGTTAGGGTAAGCATATGAATAAGCAGAGAAAATCTTCGAGGACTTATGAACATAATGATTTGAAGAATAATGCTCATATTCATAGCCCTTAGCTCTACCCTGCAAAACAGAGTTGTTAGCACGATGATGTTCATATGAGGACTTTGATCCTTTTGAGGAATTTGATCCATATGAGGAATTTGGTCCGTATGAGGACTTGGATCCATATGAAGAGTTTGGTCCATATGAAGAGTTTGATCTGGGGTTCTTGTTCTTCACTGGTGGTGTCATGAGGACATTCACCTGAAGACTTTCAGCATAACTTTTGGGAACCCAGATTTTCTTCATAGGGGAACCGTTCCTGCAGTTAGTGCCAACATACCTAGCAAATACTTCACCATTCTAATTTTTGAACAGTTTATAGTTGGAGTCAAATGACTCATCAGAAGAATGAGGAGATTCACATGTAAAGCCAGATAAGTTAGATGGATCAACTGGAGGTCTCTTTGCAGCAACCCATGAGGTTTTGGGGTACTACTCAGGCTTCCAATATGTTCCATCAGCATTGAGTTTCCTCTCAAAGGCAATACCCTCTTTCCTAGGGTTTTTGTTGAGGATCTGCTTTTTAAGCACATCACAAAGAGTCTGATGCCCTTTGAGGCTTTTGTATATGCCTGTCATGTACAATTCCTTCAGCCCTGCATTGTTAGTGATACTAGCAATGTGCTCGGATGAGGAATTAGTGATAACAGAGGCAGGTGAAGAATTTGTAACATTTGAAGCATTTGAACATTCAGGTGAAGAATTAGCAGATTCACGTTCAATGCACTTTAAGCATGGAGGATCAAATTGTTCCTGAGTGGCGCTGATTTGTTGAGCAAGTAATGAATCACGCTCCTTCTGAAGATCTTCATAACTCACTCTTAGCTTCTCAAGATCTTGCTTTCTTTGAAGAGATTCAGAAGAAAGCTTCTCATGATCAGACAAGAGAGCATTATGTTGATCTTGAAGGGCGTCAAACTTGGAATGAAGTCTCTGAAGACTTTCAGCCAATGCTTTTGACTGATCCATTTCTTCACCCAACATATCATCGCTCTTATTTAGCATGTAATGAACTTTTTCCAAGGCTCTTTGTTGTTTATGGGCAAGGGAAGCAAGTTTGACATAGCTAGGTCCAAATTCATCGCCAGATTCATCATCACTAGATTCGGATAGGTAGGATTCGGTTACCTCAGCATCGTTTGCCATAAGGCAGGGGGTGGTAGACGATGATGATTCTAGTTCGAATGTCATCGCATTGAGAGATTCCTTGTAATCCTCAAACCAAGGATCATGACGAGTCCGATGACCTTCATAGACCTCAGAGAGACAGTCCCAGATTAGCTTCGCGTGATTGAGATGCATGATGTTCCTGAACTGATTACGGGACATACTAGAGCAGATGACATCCTTCGCTGTGAGGTTGAGCAGTGTATACTTGCGAATGTCATCAGCCTCAGCCATCTTGCATAGATCAGTAAGACCGATCTCGGTGACGGTCCATAGTTCGCTGTCCATAGCCATGAGTCGCTTTTTCATCATGGCCTTCCACCGAGGATACTCATGACCGTCAAAGATGGGGCAAGAAACGTTCCTCGATCCTGGAGTCGACATAACTAAAACTCCAGGCGGTTAAACCAAAATCACACAGAACAAGGGAGTACCTTGCTCTGATACCAATTGAAAGTGCGTTATATCGACTAGACGGGGGTGAATAGGCGATTTTATGAATTCTTCACTGAGGAATTTGCCGGTGAGGAAATTCCTTAGCGAAGAACTACTTGCAGCGGAATAAGTGCTCAGAAGTAAGCATAACAGAAGACATACACAGTCATCATGATGAAATGAAGACAAACACAGAGTACAGAAAGTGTAAACACAGGATAGCACAAGATGAAGGCAAACAGACTGAAGAAATTGAACTAAGGAAATTGAGAAAGTCTTCAGTCAAAGTCTTCAAACACAGATATGAACAACTACTCAACACAGTAATGAGGAAATGGAAGAGTTGAGGAACTAGAACCAGTAGGGTTGGTGAAGACAATGATTTGGTAGACCAGTTCCAACTGCTGTCTCAGTTGTACATCTGGTTGGAGCGGCTGAGTATTTAAACTCGAGGACACACAGTCCCGGACACCCAGTCACTAAGCACGCAGCTCAGGACACCAAGTCCTCACCGTATTCTCCTTGAACTAAGGTCACACAGAACCCGTCCAATCACTCGTGGTAAGTCTTCAGGCGACTTCCAAACCTTCACAAACTTTGGTCACTCAGCGATCCACAATTCCTCTTGGATGCTCTAGACCGTGATGCCTAACCATGTGGAAGAAGCACAGTCTTCAAAGGTAACAAGCGTCGGATCCACGCAGGATCAATCTCTTCAGTGATGCTCAATCACTTTGGGTTTGTGGGTGTTTGGGTTTGGATTTTCCTCACTCGATGATTTTCACTCAAAGTCCTCGAAGGATGGGTTGCTCTCAAATGACAAGTGTCAGTTTCTCTCGGAGTAGCCAACCAGCTAGTGGTTGTAGGGGGCGGCTATTTATAGCCTAGGGAGAAGCCCGACATGATAAGACATAAATGCCCTTCAATGATATGACCGTTATGTGGATAAGATATTTTGGGACAGCTGGTGCGTAGCACAACAATGGTCGGAAATTTGACTCTCAAATTCCTCAGGGCTATCATGTTCCTCACTGGCGAATTCCTAACTCCTCAGTCAGAACAAATTCCTCAGCGACCAGAAGAACTTCGTCTCTGTCACTGAAGAAATTGACTGAACTGTATGAGATTTCCAATGGCCTAACTCGAAGGGATTGGTAGGTGTAGGATTTTGAGTTGAGCATCACATGGAAATTTTTCCTTAGTATTTCCTCGGCCCCCTTTAACAGTACGATGTTTCCTATGACTCAAGAAAGAGAATAACAAAACTATGAAAACGAAAGTCTTCAAGCTTCATATTCCTCGCATGAATATCAAGTCTTCACGGACACACTAATTTCTTCACTTTCAAAGTCTTCATGAATACCACAATCTTCAGTCGAAGATATTCATTTTTAGGGGTCAACTTTCTCTGTAAATATCAAACTCCTCATAGACTTATAGACCTGTGTACACTCATAAACACATTAGTCCCTTAACCTATAAGTCTTCAATACACCAAAATCACTAAGGGGCACTAGATGCACTTACAAGTAGGCAATCTCCTTGCCATTACAAACTCCTTGGTTCGACTCCACATGATCTTGGAGGCTCCCAAGTGACACCTAACCAATCTAGCAGACACCACTCTCCAAAAGATAATAGATGTTGTGTTGGTGATGAACTCCTTGCTCTTGTGCTTCAAATGACAGTCTACTCAACACTCAATCTCTCTCACACAGATTTGGCTTGGGCAGGAGAAAGATTGGAGTGGAAAGCAACTTGAAGGGGCTAGAAATCAAGGTTAAAATGGTAGGAATGGAATCTCTTCAACACATGAGTAGGTGGTTCTCTCTCAGAAAATGAATGATGGAAGTTGTGTTTCGTTCTGATGACTCACTTAGAGAGTAAGTGGTGGTGGAGGGGGTATAATTAGGTAGCACAAAAAATCCAACCGTTACAAGCTTTTGACCCAACTTGGTGGCACCGATATGAAAATCTCAGTGAGATCGACTAGTGCAAAAGACTTGACCATTAGGCTTTCCGGGGAGACCAATTATACCAACTCGATGGGACCAAAGTGTTGGAAACATGCCCTAGAGGCAATAATAAAGTGGTTATATTATATTTTCTTAATCATGATAAAGGTTTATTATTCATGCTATAATTGTATTGATCAGAAACTTAAATACATGTGAATACATAAACAAATACCAAGTCCCTAGTAAGCCACTACTAGGCTAGCTTGATGATCAAAAGATGGTTAAAGTTTCCTGACCATAGACATGAGTTGTCATTGGATAACGGGATCACGTCATTAGGAGAATGATGTGATGGACAAGACCCATCCGCTAGCATGGCATATGATTGTTCAGTTTATTGCTAGTGCTTTCTTAATGTCAAATACATGTTCCTTCGACCATGAGATCATGCAACTCCCGAATACCAAAGGAATACCTTGTGTGCTATCAAACGTCACTTCGTAACTGGGTGATCATAAAGGTGATCTACAGGTATCTCCGAAGATGTCTATTGAGTTGGGTGAATCAAGATTGGAATTTGTCACTCTGTATGACGGAAAGGTATCTCTGGGCCCTCTCGGTAAGACAGCATCACAAGAAGCTTGCAAGCAAAGTGACTAAGGAGTTAGTTACAAGATGATGTATTACAGACTGAGGCGGGTGTCTGTTTCTCTCACTTTAGTTGAATCTAATTTGACTATGGCGGTCCTTGCAGAAGGTTAGCAACTTGATAATCACCATTGTGGTTTTCCGTAGGTAAGAACGGTTCTTGCTAGTTGCCCGTAGCAGCCATGTAAAACTTGCAACAATAAATTAGAAGACGTCTAATTTATTTTTGCAAGGTTGTGATGTGATATGGTCAAGATGTGATATGATATATGTTGATGTATGAGATCATCATGTTTTGTAATAAGTTCACGACTTGCATGTCGATGAGTACGACAACCGGCAGGAGCCTTAGGATTGTCTCTAATTATTGTATGACCTGTGTGTCAATCACTTAGCACCATGTAATTTCTTTACTTTATCTGTCAGGACCCCGACTCAATGCCACATCGATCTAGCATGTAACACCTCATATCACTTTGCGGCCTCACGGACGGTATTCCCACGGGTGTCGCCTTACCTTTGCCCGGGACCGTTTGCGCCTTTTGGCACACGTATATGACAGTGTCGCTAGCATCCATATGATAAGGAGCCCGGGCTGACATGGCTAGTCGTAAACCCAAAGTGGCGCAGACTTACAGGGACATGCATCCATGACCCAGCATCGAACGTGTCGGTCATCAGCGAGTGAATCCAGGCTGTAGCACTGGGCTAGCAGGACTCCGGTGAATCGGGCTGTAGCGGGCTAACAGGACTCCGGTATTCATCGCGTGACATTTCCCCGAGGGGACAGACACAGGAACGAAGAAGGACACATGCCGGCCAGCCTAAGTGTTCCGGAGCAGTAGCAAGCTACCATGGCTCGGTGGAAACAGTAGGAGACATTTCCCGGTAAGAGGGGCTACTAAGGATAAACAACTAGATAGCCAGATCCCACACATACCAAGCATTTCAATAACATACACATAGTATGCCCGATATGTGCAAATACAACATGGCATCACAACATGACTCTACGACATCAAGTATTAATTCAATAGGCTCCGAGGAGCGAGATATTACAAACATGAGTCTCATGACCCAACAATCAGAGCATACAAGTCAAAGCACATGCGGAAGCTTAACATGTCTGAGTACAGACAACTATAAATGAAAAAGGCTGAGAAGCCTGACTATCTACCAGATCCTGCCGAGGGCACAAGATCGTAGCTGAGGTAACAAGCTAAACGTCGAAGTCCAAGCGGAACTACTAGCGAGACTGAAGTCTCTCTGCAAAACAATAAAATAGGCAAACGTGAGTACAAATGTACCCAGCAAGACTTACATCAGAACTATCTACATATGCATCATTATCAACAAAGGGGATGGTGGAGTTTAACTGCAGCAAGCCAGCTTTGACTCGGTGGCTATCCTGAACTACGACTGCAAGTAACTCTTTTGAGGTGGCGCACACGAGTCCACATATTCACCATATCAATACACCACTATGGATCCGCTCCCGTCTCCCTACGAGAACGCCATCCATAGCACTCACGCTTATCTTGCGTATTTTAGAGTATCCACTTTCACTTGTCTATGAACTGTACAAGGGGTCCAAGTTTCCATATCCGAGGAATCCGACTATTCGAATAGATGATGTTAACCCTGCAGGGGTGTACTTCTTCACACACGCTCTCGCCACTTACCGCCCTGTACACGTCATGTACCTCGGCAACCTTCAAGCGGAAGCCGGGCGAGGGAGTCGGCCACGACCTGACTAACCGAACAAGTCTCTAGTCCAGGTTTATCGCCTATTCGGGTTCCATCCGCAAGGAGATCCGGCCGGGGTGTCGCTCACGGCCCCAAACGATGTGAGCAGGGTTCCCAAGCCCACGTCGACGGGTGGATCTACGCTTGGTACACCGTGCCACTGTGCCTAGTCTGTCCCAAGCCCACCTGTACCGGGTGCCACTTGGTAGACTACTAACACTACCTACAAACACCAGAAACTAGTTGCAACTCCTGGACAGAGATCAACTTGATTAATAAGTCGAGAGAGCTTGGAGCGCCCGGAGCTCAATGTGTGGTAGTAACTGATCATGGATCACAAACACAGAACTCAGTTCCTGAGGACGGCTGCAATGAGACAACCCACCATGTACTCCTACATGGCCTCTCACCGCTACCTTTACCAAATCGTGTTCACACACTTAGCTCACACACAGTAGGACATGTTCACACGCCTCTGATTCATCCCCGATGAATCAGACCTGACTCAACTCTAAGCAGTAGCAGGCATGACAAACAAGCATAAATGAGTAGGCACATCAGGGCTCAAACAACTCCTACTCATGCTAGTGGGTTTCATCTATTTACTGTGGCAATGACAGGTCATGCAAAGGATAAAGGGGTTCAGCTACCGCAGCAAGCAGGAGCGAGAGATTAGGATTGTATCGGAATGAACAAGGGGGTTTTGCTTGCCTGGCACTTCTGAAGATAGCATTGAGTCTTCGTCAGTGTCAACGATCACATCGTCGGTACAACGTCTACCGAGGGAGAACAACACCGGCAAACACAGAAGAAACACGATCAATGCAATGCACAATATGATGCATGCTATGTCATGGCAATATGAATGTGTTTTGAGCTAATGCACCTAGCTATGATTTAAATGAAGTTGGTTTGAATACATGATTCAAACTCCAACTCCATATATGATTATTTAAATGCCCTTTATTTGTTTTGTCCAAAATAGAGGACAAACATTGTTCAAACATGCATGAAAATGGTACAGATGGATTTCTTGAATTTTTCTGATAATTTTTCATATATAAATTATTCAATTTGGAGTTACGGTTGAATTTCTATGATTTTTAGAAATTTATACAATTTTCTGGAATTTCCTGAATTTATTTTAAATCCAGAAAATTGTTAATTGCGTCAGCATGACATTGGGGTGACGTCAGCAGAGTCAACACGCCAGGTCCGGGTCAAACCTGACCAGCGGGGTCCACTGGTCAGTGACACAACTAATTAACCAAGTTATTTAGCCTTAAGTTAATTCTAACTAAACTGTTTGTGGGGCCGGGGCCCACTAGTCAGCGACTAATCAGCTAACTAACCTAGGTTAATTAGTGTTAAACTAATACTAACTAAAATTAGCAAGGGTGGCCCACATGTCATTGACCCAGGGGTCAAACTGGGCCCACCCAGTCAACGGTCAGCGGTCAAACCCGCCGGACTTGGTCCACGGCTCGTCGCCGGTGAAGCCCGAGACGGCGGAGGGGGTCGGAATTCCTCCTCCGGCGACCAAATGGCCGGCGGAGGGCATCTACGTGACGCTGAAGATCCTGCGTGTCGAGTGGTGCAGTCAGTTATGCCGGGGGCGATCTATATCGACGGCGGCGAGCTCAAAGGCGGCGGCCGGAGTTCGGGTCTCAGCGGTTCCGGCGTTGCGTTGCACGACAGGAGCAATTGGAGGGGTTTTTGGTCTTCTGGCATTGTGCTGAGCACGTCGGTGCGTCCGGTGGTAGCTCTAGGTGACGGTGGCCATGGCGGCGACATGGCCGGCGGAGCTGAGCTCGCGGCTCCGGTGGAATCGAGGCTACAGGGTGCAATCGAGGCGGGGAAGAGAGAGGGGAGGCGTAGGAGCTCACGGCGGTGCCGTAGGGATGGTTAGCCGGCTCGGGGACGTCCTGCATGCGGCGGATCGACGACGATGGTGGCCGGAGCCCGAGGTGGAAGACAACGGCGATGGCGACGTTGCTGGCCTCCCGGGGTCGCGTGCGTCGTGTGTGTAGCTCCACGGGGTCGGGACGGAGCTCAGGGATGCGGAGAGGGAGCGAGGGGGTGGCTGTGGCCGTGGGGGAGCTCGTCAGCGGCGACGGCTGCGTTCGGGCGAGTGAGAGAGAGGAAGCAGAGGAGAGAAACGAGGGAGAGGGAGAGAGCGAGGGGGTCCAGGGGGTCGGGGCGGCGCCGAGGAGACGACGCGCGGTGTCGCGGTGGCCAGGCGACGCAGGCAGGCAGCCTGGTGGCGTGGCGAGCTCGGGCGCGTGCGCTGTGTCCTTCTGGCGAGGGAGGAAGACGACAGGGGGGGAAGCGGCGGTGGGCTGGGCCGGTTCTGCCGGGCCACCAGGTGAGTGGGCCTCAGGTAAGCGTCAGGTAAGGTTTTCTCTGCTCTGTCTTATTTTTCTGTTTGTTTTATTATTATTTTTAAATTTGTTTTGCCACTGTTTTGAATTTAAAATAATTCAAACAATGCCAAAAACTCCTCTGAATATTTTTATTTTGCTAGATGGACTTTTCCAAATGCTCATAAAATATTTCAGGGGTATTTGAAATTATATTCTAATTATATGAATATAATTCAAATTCAAATAGCTAATGATTTAAATTCAAAGTCCCAAAATTAAGTCCTTAAAAATGTTCAATATTTTGGTTGGGACCAGAACCCTTTGCCAAAATTATCAAACATTTAAGAGGAGCAGTTTGGAACAATGAATGAGATTTTAGGGTTTTTGCCCTTCTTTTATTTAGGGTTTTGAGGCTTCCAAATTTCCTCAGTTCAAGTTTCAAAATTTAGACATGATTCATGAGTGCTCTATGATGCAACTAATACAAGCAATAATCTAGGGCTGTGACAACTCACCCCCACTAAACAAGAATCTCGACCCGAGATTCAAGCATAGGGTAAGACGAAGGGGGAACGCAAACTAACACAATCTTCACGATCCAGGTGGCACTTCAAAGAACGTTGATTCGATCACCATCATTGTCTTGAAGTCTTGCTCTGATAAATCCCGCCAACATGACATGGAGAGAAGAAGGAGACTCTAGAAGGATCGATTTTCTCGAAGGTCGAACAACTCACGGAATGAGACATAGAACCATCTCTCGGGTTGAGACACGAGATACACATCAAGAGGGGTGGAAAGAAATGGATGACGAAGGTTCACTAGGTGGACAATAATTCCACACTTAAGAAGGTGGTAAACGATTGTCAGCGCAGCGAGGAGTTGAGTTGCCATGATACCACAACGAGGCACCTTAGGGATGGTGACTCGTAGATATATCCCCTTAAGTGGCAAAAAGAATTACCTTTGATTCAGAGATCATTGAAACTCTTTAAACCGGCCTAAGGCAATTCTCGAGCGATCGTTTGGAGGGGTTCGGTAGAATGGCATACTCGGACTTGGATGATGTGGATTACCTTGTTGAAGACAACGTAATGGATGAATTTGCTTATCACCGAAAATGGAAGAGACCCATGGTAGAATGGCACATTGGCGGTGCAAGCTGGGAACAAAGTGCAAATGCTGGGAATGATTCTGGTAACTGGGGAAGAACCCAACAATAGAGAGTGAATTCACTGTTTGGAGGTTATAGCATAATCGAGGAAACTGAGAGCAATATAGAGTTAATGCTGACGATTAAACCTAGCACTTGCGCGTGCTCTCAAGAACTTGAGCATTTCCATAATCATCAAGGTTTTACCAATATCCGTGTCAAGGATCCTGGCAACACAACTTGCTACCATGATGAATGATGATGGATGACGCAGATGCAAAGGAAGATAACACTTTCTCAGATTTCACCCTTGGCAGGGCCAAGGAAATAAAATCTGGATGATCGACTGAGAGACATTTAGCACTCCGCTCCTAATGTTCTCCTTGATGTGCTAGCGTATCCCATTCATTGAAATGGTTTGGTAACTAGAACATCAAGTAAAAGGTCGGACTTCGGGAGCTCAAGAATCCATAAGGAGTAACTTATTGGAGTAAAACCCTACGAAATCCTTATGGGGAGGTGGCCAACTTCTTCAATCAAGATACTACAATAATAGGTCTTTCGGCTGGGTGTGTTGGCCATGACATCCACTTAATCGGTTTTAGAGAGACCATTATTATAGTTCTTGGGAAATGTTCCAACAATCATATCTGCCTGAGATTCAGATCTAGTTGGTGTTAGGATATTCCAGACTCATCGAGTCTAGGAAGAAAAAGAAAGTTTGCAACACAATTCGACGAGATGACGTTGCGAGAATCTCGGGAGATGAACTACGATAGCAAGCTCCAAAACATGGGCTGGTTCTGCTACACACATGTGAACATGTTGTCTCAGTCAAACATGATCACATGGTAGTCTTACAATAAAACACTACCGAGTTCCGGTGGGGAACCATCATCAAGGATGTCGAAGTCTTGTGCATGACCTAGGATTAGCACATCAACTCCTTTTCCTGGAACAAATCAATCAGTGGCTTGGTGTGCTATGGAATACATATGGAGTGGAGGTAATTAATCTACCAAACCACAATATACTTTGCACATGCATGACTGACTTGGGACGATTCCAGAGGAAGCAAAACTAACTTTCTCGAACCCACGGCGGCAACTTACATCAAATGCACGTGAATCAAAGAAAGTCACTTCTTTCATCCAGCATATACTTCATGAACGGGGCATGAAGAAAATGCCTATAAAAGTTTCCAACACTAGGTTGATGTTCAACATGAATCATGGGGGAGACAAAATGCTGCTGATGGGCTCAACAACAACTCATCGGAATTTCCATATCACTGGACTTCCACCATCATGTGAACACGGTGATAGTATTGGTCAGACCAAAAGATGTAATGGTATATGCTCGAGGGATCAACCACGAGTAAGACAACATTACGAGCATCGTTGGTACTGATTTGATTGACGATAGCCCACACTCAAATCAAAGGATTGATAAGACAATAGGTCCAGCAACTGATCACAGGGACCAATCGATGAAGATATCATCTTTCT
The DNA here is from genome assembly GCF_002162155.2 of Triticum dicoccoides. Classification (NCBI taxonomy): domain Eukaryota; kingdom Viridiplantae; phylum Streptophyta; class Magnoliopsida; order Poales; family Poaceae; genus Triticum; species Triticum dicoccoides. Next base: position 83,204,090 of record NC_041389.1, read on the forward strand.
TCAACACACACTACACAAGAATATCCCTTTGGAACGAACTAAGTTAGGCAAGCTTTTATCTTCCAATTCTCCAAGTTGTTGTCTAGCTTAACCAACTAGCTCAGGGGTATCCAACACGGATTCTTGGAGAAATAGTGGTTTACAGGAATAAACCAACTTGATCACGAGATCAACATAGCGGTCAGGCGACAACCTGGTGATACTTCCGAGAAGAAATTCGGAAAATCACGAACCACCGATATGTTACTAAGCTCGAGAACAATCTTGCTTTTCAGGGCAAGATGATATGATCAAATGAGCGAGGACTTGACAAAATCCTAACTTATCAATCAAAGAGTGCACCAGGAAATAAGGACTAGGTAGCACAATCTATCTTAGAATGGTGATTCAATAACCAACATGCTAAGAATGAGAATATTGTCCATTTAGCTACCAAGCAACAAGGTTGCTATGAGTATTGATTTCACACATCACGATTCACTTGTCGGCGTTCCGGTTATAATAACACGGGAACCGAGAAATGAATAATGATGGAGAGAGTATCACTGTATCAAGAGTTCATAGGATGGTGTGCAATTCCCATGATATTCTTGATATAAAGATGGTAATACTCCAAGGTAGAACAGAACAAAAGTTGGATTAGCAACTTGATCTGCAGAGTACAACTGCTTTGACCCAATCCTAGATATGGATGAGGTACTGGAGTTCATTTCTCCTAGTCATTCTGGGATAGAATGGCTTGACAGACCACAAGAGTAATAGGCATCGATGAACGAATGCACACATAATCTTGACTATCAATTGATAGACGAGGGTCAGAAGACAACTAAAGAGGGACAACTCAAAGGAACATACGATTTTCTGAGTTGTGGATGCATGGTTTAGCATGTCGAACGAAGTTCAACATATTTCTTCCGGATAACCCATGCAGAAAGGTAGAACTGGCAGAGCCACAATATATAATGGAGAACTCATCAAGAGCACTCTGGTTGTGATCATTCAGTTCAACGAGGAACTTCTGCCATAAGTAGTTCATGGTATTTGGAAGAAGAAGATACCACGGACTTCAAGGACTAATGCAAGGTTACTAATAACCTAAGGAACTAGCAACACTATCAACATGAAGTAAGTAGGGTGAATCTTGGTTCGAAAACCCAGGAATAGAATACCTACTAACTAAATGGCATCACGGGATGCTTTCGAGAATAAGGCCAGAATCATCACACTGGGATCACAAAACATGGCTAGACTACTAGATGATCCCCTAAAACACCTAGGGTCATAATAATAACTCCAACATAAATGTCAAGGCAATAGAATACCTCAACTCAACAATTAGTGTGATTGAGCTGGCATAAAGGAACATCGAAACCAGAGGGAAAGGATTTTGCAAATGCATCAGACTGTTTAGAAACCTGGGATGACTCGGACAGCATAACGGCTGTAAATGCTCAGAAAAGATTTGAGACATTCACAAAAATGGTGGCATAACCACTCAGAAGCACAATATCAAGGTTTCGAGATCAACAATTAACATACGGAAGTACTAGGAACTGAAACGAGGCTTAAGTCCAACAATCTATAAGTCTACGGATTAGTAACACGTGATCCTGATAGAAAGAAGAGATAGCCTAGTTCTTAATCCCCGTAGAAGAGAAGATGATGACTCAGATCAGAAGGCCATGAGGTAAAGGAGTAAAAAGAGCCTTACGTTCCATCCCACAATCAATTCCCTTATATAACTAAAGCATTTCTAGACTCAACTTCGACCAGTTTGGCTTGGTAATCCTACAGGCAGTCAAGCTCTGATACCAAAGCTGTCAGGACCCCGACTCAATGCCACATCGATCTAGCATGTAACACCTCATATCACTTTGCGGCCTCACGCACGGTATTCCCACGGGTGTCGCCTTACCTTTGCCCGGGACCGTTTGCGCCTTTTGGCACACGTATATGACAGTGTCGCTAGCATCCATATGATAAGGAGCCAGGGCTGACATGGCTAGTCGTAAACCCAAAGTGGCACAGACTTACAGGGACAGGCATCCATGACCCAGCATCGAACGTGTCGGTCATCAGCGAGTGAATCCAGGCTGTAGCACTGGGCTAGCAGGACTCCGGTGAACCGGGCTGTAGCGGGCTAACAGGACTCCGGTATTCATCGCGTGACATTTCCCCGAGGGGACAGACACAGGAATGAAGAAGGACACATGCCGGCCAGCCTAAGTGTTCCGGAGCAGTAGCAAGCTACCATGGCTCGGTGGAAACAGTAGGAGACATTTCCCGGTAAGAGGGGCTACTAAGGATAAACAACTAGATAGCCAGATCCCACACATACCAAGCATTTCAATAACATACACACAGTATGCCCGATATGTGCAAATACAACATGGCATCACAACATGACTCTACGACATCAAGTATTAATTCAATAGGCTCCGAGGAGCGAGATATTACAAACATGAGTCTCATGACCCAACAATCAGAGCATACAAGTCAAAGCACATGCGGAAGCTTAACATGTCTGAGTACAGACAACTATAAATGAAAAAGGCTGAGAAGCCTGACTATCTACCAGATCCTGCCGAGGGCACAAGATCGTAGCTGAGGTAACAAGCTAAACGTCGAAGTCCAAGCGGAACTACTAGCGAGACTGAAGTCTCTCTGCAAAAACATAAAATAGGCAAACGTGAGTACAAATGTACCCAGCAAGACTTACATCAGAACTATCTACATATGCATCATTATCAACAAAGGGGATGGTGGAGTTTAACTGCAGCAAGCCAGCTTTGACTCGGTGGCTATCCTGAACTACGACTGCAAGTAACTCTTTTGAGGTGGCGCACACGAGTCCACATATTCACCATATCAATACACCACTATGGATCCGCTCCCGTCTCCCTACGAGAACGCCATCCATAGCACTCACGCTTATCTTGCGTATTTTAGAGTATCCACTTTCACTTGTCTATGAACTGTACAAGGGGTCCAAGTTTCCATATCCGAGGAATCCGGCTATTCGAATAGATGATGTTAACCCTGCAGGGGTGTACTTCTTCACACACGCTCTCGCCACTTACCGCCCTGTACATGTCATGTACCTCGGCAACCTTCAAGCGGAAGCCGGGCGAGGGAGTCGGCCACGACCTGACTAACCGAACAAGTCTCTAGTCCAGGTTTATCGCCTATTCGGGTTCCATCCGCAAGGAGATCCGGCCGGGGTGTCGCTCACGGCCCCAAACGATGTGAGCAGGGTTCCCAAGCCCACCTCGACGGGTGGATCTACGCTTGGTACACCGTGCCACTGTGCCTAGTCTGTCCCAAGCCCACCTGTACCGGGTGCCACTTGGTAGACTACTAACACTACCTACAAACACCAGAAACTAGTTGCAACTCCTGGACAGAGATCAAGTTGATTAATAAGTCGAGAGAGCTTGGAGCGCCCGGAGCTCAATGTGTGATAGTAACTGATCATGGATCACAAATACAGAACTCAGTTCCTGAGGACGGCTGCAATGAGACAACCCACCATGTACTCCTACATGGCCTCTCACCGCTACCTTTACCAAATCGTGTTCACACACTTAGCTCACACACAGTAGGACATGTTCACACGCCTCTGATTCATCCCCGATGAATCAGACCTGACTCAACTCTAAGCAGTAGCAGGCATGACAAACAAGCATAAATGAGTAGGCACATCAGGGCTCAAACAACTCCTACTCATGCTAGTGGGTTTCATCTATTTACTGTGGCAATGACAGGTCATGCAAAGGATAAAGGGGTTCAGCTACCGCAGCAAGTAACAGATGAATCGGTGTTGTCCTAATGCATTAAAAGAGAGCAGGAGCGAGAGATTAGGATTGTATCGGAATGAACAAGGGGGTTTTGCTTGCCTGGGACTTCTGAAGATAGCATTGAGTCTTCGTCAGTGTCAACGATCACATCGTCGGTACAACGTCTACCGAGGGAGAACAACACCGGCAAACACAGAAGAAACACGATCAATGCAATGCACAATATGATGCATGCTATGACATGGCAATATGAATGTGTTTTGAGCTAATGCACCTAGCTATGATTTAAATGAAGTTGGTTTGAATACATGATTCAAACTCCAACTCCATATATGATTATTTAAATGCCCTTTATTTGTTTTGTCCAAAATAGAGGACAAACATTGTTCAAACATGCATGAAAATGGTACAGATGGATTCCTTGAATTTTTCTGATAATTTTTCATATATAAATTATTCAATTTGGAGTTACGGTTGAATTTCTATGATTTTTAGAAATTTATACAATTTTTTGGAATTTCCTGAATTTATTTTAAATCCAGAAAATTGTTAATTGCGTCAGCATGACATCGGGGTGACGTCAGCAGAGTCAACACGCCAGGTCCGGGTCAAACCTGACCAGCGGGGTCCACTGGTCAGTGACACAACTAATTAACCAAGTTATTTAGCCTTAAGTTAATTCTAACTAAACTGTTTGTGGGGCCGGGGCCCACTAGTCAGCGACTAATCAGCTAACTAACCTAGGTTAATTAGTGTTAAACTAATACTAACTAAAATTCGCAAGGCTGGCCCACATGTCATTGACCCAGGGGTCAAACTGGGCCCACCCAGTCAACGGTCAGCGGTCAAACCCGCCGGACTTGGTCCACGGCTCGTCGCCGGTGAAGCCCGAGACGGCGGAGGGGGTCGGAATTCCTCCTTCGGCGACCAAATGGCCGGCGGAGGGCATCTACATGACGCTGAAGATCCTGCGTGTCGAGTGGTGCAGTCAGTTATGCCGGGGGCGATCTATATCGACGGCGGCGAGCTCAAAGGCGGCGGCCGGAGTTCGGGTCTCAGCGGTTCCGGCGTTGCGTTGCACGACAGGAGCAATTGGAGGGGGTTTTGGTCTTCTGGCATTGTGCTGAGCACGTCGGTGCGTCCGGTGGTAGCTCTAGGTGACGGTGGCCATGGCGGCGACATGGCCGGCGGAGCCGAGCTCGCGGCTCCGGTGGAATCGAGGCTACAGGGCGCAATCGAGGCGGGGAAGAGAGAGGGGAGGCGTAGGAGCTCACGGCGGTGCCGTAGGGATGGTTAGCCGGCTCGGGGACGTCCTGCGTGCGGCGGATCGACGACGATGGTGGCCGGAGCCCGAGGTGGAAGACGACGGCGATGGCAACGTTGCTGGCCTCCCGGGGTCGCGTGCATCGTGTGTGTAGCTCCACGGGGTCGGGACGGAGCTCAGGGATGCGGAGAGGGAGCGAGGGGGTGGCTGTGGCCGTGGGGGAGCTCGGCGGCGGCGACGGCTGCGTTCGGGCGAGTGAGAGAGAGGAAGCAGAGGAGAGAAACGAGGGAGAGGGAGAGAGCGAGGGGGTCCAGGGGGTCGGGGCGGCGCCGAGGAGACGACGCGCGGCGTCGCGGTGGCCAGGCGACGCAGGCAGGCAGCCTGGTGGCGTGGCGAGCTCGGGCGCGTGCGCCGTGTCCTTCTGGCGAGGGAGGAAGACGACAGGGGGGGAAGCGGCGGTGGGCTGGGCCGGTTCTGCTGGGCCACCAGGTGAGTGGGCCTCAGGTAAGCGTCAGGTAAGGTTTTCTCTGCTCTGTCTTATTTTTCTGTTTGTTTTATTATTATTTTTTAAATTTGTTTTGCCACTGTTTTGAATTTAAAATAATTCAAACAATGCCAAAAACTCCTCTGAATATTTTTATTTTGCTAGATGGACTTTTCCAAATGCTCATAAAATATTTCAGGGGTATTTGAAATTATATTCTAATTATATGAATATAATTCAAATTCAAATAGCTAATGATTTAAATTCAAAGTCCCAAAATTAAGTCCTTAAAAATGTTCAATATTTTGGTTGGGACCAGAACCCTTTGCCAAAATTATCAAACATTTAAGAGGAGCAGTTTGGAACAATGAATGAGATTTTAGGGTTTTTGCCCTTCTTTTATTTAGGGTTTTGAGGCTTCCAAATTTCCTCAGTTCAAGTTTCAAAATTTAGACATGATTCATGAGTGCTCTATGATGCAACTAATACAAGCAATAATCTAGGGCTGTGACAACTCACCCCCACTAAACAAGAATCTCGACCCGAGATTCAAGCGTAGGGTAAGACGAAGGGGGAACGCAAACTAACACAATCTTCACGATCCAGGTGGCACTTCAAAGAACGTTGATTCGATCACCATCATTGTCTTGAAGTCTTGCTCTGAGAAATCCTGCCAACATGACATGGAGAGAAGAAGGAGACTCTAGAAGGATCGATTTTCTCGAAGGTCGAACAACTCACGGAATGAGACATAGAACCATCTCTCGGGTTGAGACACGAGATACACATCAAGAGGGGTGGAAATAAATGGATGACGAAGGTTCACTAGGTGGACAATAATTCCACACTTAAGAAGGTGGTAAATGATTGTCAGCGCAGCGAGGAGTTGAGTTGCCATGATACCACAACGAGGCACCTTAGGGATGGTGACACGTAGATATATCCCCTTAAGTGGCAAAAAGAATTACCTTTGATTCAGAGATCATTGAAACTCTTTAAACCAGCCTAAGGCAATTCTCGAGCGATCGTTTGGAGGGGTTCGGTAGAATGGCATACTCGGACTTGGATGATGTGGATTACCTTGTTGAAGACAACGTAATGGATGAATTTGCTTATCACCGAAAATGGAAGAGACCCATGGTAGAATGGCACATTGGCGGTGCAAGCTGGGAACAAAGTGCAAATGCTGGGAATGATTCTGGTAACTGGGGAAGAACCCAACAATAGAGAGTGAATTCACTGTTTGGAGGTTATAGCATAATCGAGGAAACTGAGAGCAATATAGAGTTAATGCTGACAATTAAACCTAGCACTTGCGCGTGCTCTCAAGAACTTGAGCATTTCCATAATCATCAAGGTTTTACCAATATCCGTGTCAAGGATCCTGGCAACACAACTTGCTACCATGATGAATGATGATGGATGACGCAGATGCAAAGGAAGATAACACTTTCTCAGATTTCACCCTTGGCAGGGCCAAGGAAATAAAATCTGGATGATCGACTGAGAGACATTTAGCACTCCGCTCCTAATGTTCTCCTTGATGTGCTAGCGTATCCCATTCATTGAAATGGTTTGGTAACTAGAACATCAAGTAAAAGGTCGGACTTCGGGAGCTCAAGAATCCATAAGGAGTAACTTATTGGAGTAAAACCCTACGAAATCCTTATGGGGAGGTGGCCAACTTCTTCAATCAAGATACTACAATAATAGGTCTTTCGGCTGGGTGTGTTGGCCATGACATCCACTTAATCGGTTTTAGAGAGACCATTATTATAGTTCTTGGGAAATGTTCCAACAATCATATCTGCCTGAGATTCAGATCTAGTTGGTGTTAGGATATTCCAGACTCATCGAGTCTAGGAAGAAAAAGAAAGTTTGCAACACAATTCGACGAGATGACGTTGCGAGAATCTCGGGAGATGAACTACGATAGCAAGCTCCAAAACATGGGCTGGTTCTGCTACACACATGTGAACATGTTGTCTCAGTCAAACATGATCACATGGTAGTCTTACAATAAAACACTACCGAGTTCCGGTGGGGAACCATCATCAAGGATGTCGAAGTCTTGTGCATGACCTAGGATTAGCACATCAACTCCTTTTCCTGGAACAAATCAATCAGTGGCTTGGTGTGCTATGGAATACATATGGAGTGGAGGTAATTAATCTACCAAACCACAATATACTTTGCACATGCATGACTGACTTGGGACGATTCCAGAGGAAGCAAAACTAACTTTCTCGAACCCACGGCGGCAACTTACATCAAATGCACGTGAATCAAAGAAAGTCACTTCTTTCATCCAGCATATACTTCATGAACGGGGCATGAAGAAAATGCCTATAAAAGTTTCCAACACTAGGTTGATGTTCAACATGAATCATGGGGGAGACAAAATGCTGCTGATGGGCTCAACAACAACTCATCGGAATTTCCATATCACTGGACTTCCACCATCATGTGAACACGGTGATAGTATTGGTCAGACCAAAAGATGTAATGGTATATGCTCGAGGGATCAACCACGAGTAAGACAACATTACGAGCATCGTTGGTACTGATTTGATTGACGATAGCCCACACTCAAATCAAAGGATTGATAAGACAATAGGTCCAGCAACTGATCACAGGGACCAATCGATGAAGATATCATCTTTCTTCAACACACACTACACAAGAATATCCCTTTGGAACGAACTAAGTTAGGCAAGCTTTTATCTTCCAATTCTCCAAGTTGTTGTCTAGCTTAACCAACTAGCTCAGGGGTATCCAACACGGATTCTTGGAGAAATAGTGGTTTACAGGAATAAACCAACTTGATCACGAGATCAACATAGCGGTCAGGCGACAACCTGGTGATACTTCCGAGAAGAAATTCGGAAAATCACGAACCACCGATATGTTACTAAGCTCGAGAACAATCTTGCTTTTCAGGGCAAGATGATATGATCAAATGAGCGAGGACTTGACAAAATCCTAACTTATCAATCAAAGAGTGCACCAGGAAATAAGGACTAGGTAGCACAATCTATCTTAGAATGGTGATTCAATAACCAACATGCTAAGAATGAGAATATTGTCCATTTAGCTACCAAGCAACAAGGTTGCTATGAGTATTGATTTCACACATCACGATTCACTTGTCGGCGTTCCGGTTATAATAACACGGGAACCGAGAAATGAATAATGATGGAGAGAGTATCACTGTATCAAGAGTTCATAGGATGGTGTGCAATTCCCATGATATTCTTGATATAAAGATGGTAATACTCCAAGGTAGAACAGAACAAAAGTTGGATTAGCAACTTGATCTGCAGAGTACAACTGCTTTGACCCAATCCTAGATATGGATGAGGTGCTGGAGTTCATTTCTCCTAGTCATTCTGGGATAGAATGGCTTGACAGACCACAAGAGTAATAGGCATCGATGAACGAATGCACACATAATCTTGACTATCAATTGATAGACGAGGGTCAGAAGACAACTAAAGAGGGACAACTCAAAGGAACATATGATTTTCTGAGTTGTGGATGCATGGTTTAGCATGTCGAACGAAGTTCAACATATTTCTTCCGGATAACCCATGCAGAAAGGTAGAACTGGCAGAGCCACAATATATAACGGAGAACTCATCAAGAGCACTCTGGTTGTGATCGTTCAGTTCAACGAGGAACTTCTGCCATAAGTAGTTCATGGTATTTGGAAGAAGAAGATACCACGGACTTCAAGGACTAATGCAAGGTTACTAATAACCTAAGGAACTAGCAACACTATCAACATGAAGTAAGTAGGGTGAATCTTGGTTCGAAAACCCAGGAATAGAATACCTACTAACTAAATGGCATCACGGGATGCTTTCGAGAATAAGGCCAGAATCATCACACTGGGATCACAAAACATGGCTAGACTACTAGATGATCCCCTAAAACACCTAGGGTCATAATAATAACTCCAACATAAATGTCAAGGCAATAGAATACCTCAACTCAACAATTAGTGTGATTGAGCTGGCATAAAGGAACATCGAAACCAGAGGGAAAGGATTTTGCAAATGCATCAGACTGTTTAGAAACCTGGGATGACTCGGACAGCATAACGGCTGTAAATGCTCAGAAAAGATTTGAGACATTCACAAAAATGGTGGCATAACCACTCAGAAGCACAATATCAAGGTTTCGAGATCAACAATTAACATACGGAAGTACTAGGAACTGAAACGAGGCTTAAGTCCAACAATCTATAAGTCTACGGATTAGTAACACGTGATCCTGATAGAAAGAAGAGATAGCCTAGTTCTTAATCCCCGTAGAAGAGAAGATGATGACTCAGATCAGAAGGCCATGAGGTAAAGGAGTAAAAAGAGCCTTACGTTCCATCCCACAATCAATTCCCTTATATAACTAAAGCATTTCTAGACTCAACTTCGACCAGTTTGGCTTGGTAATCCTACAGACAGTCAAGCTCTGATACCAAAGCTGTCAAGACCCCGACTCAATGCCACATCGATCTAGCATGTAACACCTCATATCACTTTGCGGCCTCACGCACGGTATTCCCACGGGTGTCGCCTTACCTTTGCCCGGGACCGTTTGCGCCTTTTGGCACACGTATATGACAGTGTCGCTAGCATCCATATGATAAGGAGCCCGGGCTGACATGGCTAGTCGTAAACCCAAAGTGGCACAGACTTACAGGGACAGGCATCCATGACCCAGCATCGAACGTGTCGGTCATCAGCGAGTGAATCCAGGCTGTAGCACTGGGCTAGCAGGACTCCGGTGAACCGGGCTGTAGCGGGCTAACAGGACTCCGGTATTCATCGCGTGACATTTCCCCGAGGGGACAGACACAGGAACGAAGAAGGACACATGCCGGCCAGCCTAAGTGTTCCGGAGCAGTAGCAAGCTACCATGGCTCGGTGGAAACACTAGGAGACATTTCCCGGTAAGAGGGGCTACTAAGGATAAACAACTAGATAGCCAGATCCCACACATACCAAGCATTTCAATAACATACACACAGTATGCCCGATATGTGCAAATACAACATGGCATCACAACATGACTCTACGACATCAAGTATTAATTCAATAGGCTCCAAGGAGCGAGATATTACAAACAAGAGTCTCATGACCCAACAATCAGAGCATACAAGTCAAAGCACATGCGGAAGCTTAACATGTCTGAGTACAGACAACTATAAATGAAAAAGGCTGAGAAGCCTGGCTATCTTCCAGATCCTGCCGAGGGCACAAGATCGTAGCTGAGGTAACAAGCTAAACGTCGAAGTCCAAGCGGAACTACTAGCGAGACTGAAGTCTCTCTGCAAAAACATAAAATAGGCAAACGTGAGTACAAATGTACCCAGCAAGACTTACATCAGAACTATCTACATATGCATCATTATCAACAAAGGGGATGGTGGAGTTTAACTGCAGCAAGCCAGCTTTGACTCGGTGGCTATCCTGAACTACGACTGCAAGTAACTCTTTTGAGGTGGCGCACACGAGTCCACATATTCACCATATCAATACACCACTATGGATCCGCTCCCGTCTCCCTACGAGAACGCCATCCATAGCACTCACGCTTATCTTGCGTATTTTAGAGTATCCACTTTCACTTGTCTATGAACTGTACAAGGGGTCCAAGTTTCCATATCCGAGGAATCCGACTATTCGAATAGATGATGTTAACCCTGCAGGGGTGTACTTCTTCACACACGCTCTCGCCACTTACCGCCCTGTACACGTCATGTACCTCGGCAACCTTCAAGCGGAAGCCGGGCGAGGGAGTCGGCCACGACCTGACTAACCGAACAAGTCTCTAGTCTAGGTTTATCGCCTATTCGGGTTCCATCCGCAAGGAGATCCGGCCGGGGTGTCGCTCACGGCCCCAAACGATGTGAGCAGGGTTCCCAAGCCCACCTCGACGGGTGGATCTACGCTTGGTACACCGTGCCACTGTGCCTAGTCTGTCCCAAGCCCACCTGTACCGGGTGCCACTTGGTAGACTACTAACACTACCTACAAACACCAGAAACTAGTTGCAACTCCTGGACAGAGATCAAGTTGATTAATAAGTCGAGAGAGCTTGGAGCGCCCGGAGCTCAATGTGTGGTAGTAACTGATCATGGATCACAAACACAGAACTCAGTTCCTGAGGACGGCTGCAATGAGACAACCCACCATGTACTCCTACATGGCCTCTCACCGCTACCTTTACCAAATCGTGTTCACACACTTAGCTCACACACAGTAGGACATGTTCACACGCCTCTGATTCATCCCCGATGAATCATACCTGACTCAACTCTAAGCAGTAGCAGGCATGACAAACAAGCATAAATGAGTAGGCACATCAGGGCTCAAACAACTCCTACTCATGCTAGTGGGTTTCATCTATTTACTGTGGCAATGACAGGTCATGCAAAGGATAAAGGGGTTCAGCTACCGCAGCAAGTAACAGATGAATCGGTGTTGTCCTAATGCATTAAAAGAGAGCAGGAGCGAGAGATTAGGATTGTATCGGAATGAACAAGGGGGTTTTGCTTGCCTGGGACTTCTGAAGATAGCATTGAGTCTTCGTCAGTGTCAACGATCACATCGTCGGTACAACGTCTACCGAGGGAGAACAACACCGGCAAACACAGAAGAAACACGATCAATGCAATGCACAATATGATGCATGCTATGACATGGCAATATGAATGTGTTTTGAGCTAATGCACCTAGCTATGATTTAAATGAAGTTGGTTTGAATACATGATTCAAACTCCAACTCCATATATGATTATTTAAATGCCCTTTATTTGTTTTGTCCAAAATAGAGGACAAACATTGTTCAAACATGCATGAAAATGGTACAGATGGATTCCTTGAATTTTTCTGATAATTTTTCATATATAAATTATTCAATTTGGAGTTACGGTTGAATTTCTATGATTTTTAGAAATTTATACAATTTCCTGGAATTTCCTGAATTTATTTTAAATCCAGAAAATTGTTAATTGCGTCAGCATGACATTGGGGTGACATCAGCAGAGTCAACACGCCAGGTCCGGGTCAAACCTGACCAGCGGGGTCCACTGGTCAGTGACACAACTAATTAACCAAGTTATTTAGCCTTAAGTTAATTCTAACTAAACTGTTTGTGGGGCCGGGGCCCACTAGTCAGCGACTAATCAGCTAACTAACCTAGGTTAATTAGTGTTAAACTAATACTAACTAAAATTAGCAAGGGTGGCCCACATGTCATTGACCCAGGGGTCAAACTGGGCCCACCCAGTCAACGGTCAGCGGTCAAACCCGCCGGACTTGGTCCACGGCTCATCACCGGTGAAGCCCGAGACGGCGGAGGGGGTCGGAATTCCTCCTCCGGCGACCAAATGGCCGGCGGAGGGCATCTACGTGACGCTGAAGATCCCGCGCGTCGAGTGGTGCAGTCAGTTATGCCGGGGGCGATCTATATCGACGGCGGCGAGCTCAAAGGCGGCGGCCGGAGTTCGGGTCTCAGCGGTTCCGGCGTTGCGTTGCACGACAGGAGCAATTGGAGGGGTTTTTGGTCTTCTGGCATTGTGCTGAGCACGTCGGTGCGTCCGGTGGTAGCTCTAGGTGACGGTGGCCACGACGGCGACATGGCCGGCGGAGCCGAGCTCGCGGCTCCGGTGGAATCGAGGCTACAGGGCGCAATCGAGGCGGGGAAGAGAGAGGGGAGGCGTAGGAGCTCACGGTGGTGCCGTAGGGATGGTTAGCCGGCTCGGGGACGTCCTGCGTGCGGCGGATCGACGACGATGGTGGCCGGAGCCCGAGGTGGAAGACGACGGCGATGGCGATGTTGCTGGCCTCCCGGGGTCGCGTGCGTCGTGTGTGTAGCTCCACGGGGTCGGGACGGAGCTCAGGGATGCGGAGAGGGAGCGAGGGGGTGGCTGTGGCCGTGGGGGAGCTCGTCGGCGGCGACGGCTGCGTTCGGGCGAGTGAGAGAGAGGAAGCAGAGGAGAGAAACGAGGGAGAGGGAGAGAGCGAGGGGGTCCAGGGGGTCGGGGCGGCGCCGAGGAGACGACGCGCGGCGTCGCGGTGGCCAGGCGACGCAGGCAGGCAGCCTGGTGGCGTGGCGAGCTCGGGCGCGTGCGCCGTGTCCTTCTGGCGAGGGAGGAAGACGACAGGGGGGGAAGCGGCGGTGGGCTGGGTCGGTTCTGCTGGGCCACCAGGTGAGTGGGCCTCAGGTAAGCGTCAGGTAAGGTTTTCTCTGCTCTGTCTTATTTTTCTGTTTGTTTTATTATTATTTTTAAATTTGTTTTGCCACTGTTTTGAATTTAAAATAATTCAAACAATGCCAAAAACTCCTCTGAATATTTTTATTTTGCTAGATGGACTTTTCCAAATGCTCATAAAATATTTCAGGGGTATTTGAAATTATATTCTAATTATATGAATATAATTCAAATTCAAATAGCTAATGATTTAAATTCAAAGTCCCAAAATTAATTCCTTAAAAATGTTCAATATTTTGGTTGGGACCAGAACCCTTTGCCAAAATTATCAAACATTTAAGAGGAGCAGTTTGGAACAATGAATGAGATTTTAGGGTTTTTGCCCTTCTTTTATTTAGGGTTTTGAGGCTTCCAAATTTCCTCAGTTCAAGTTTCAAAATTTAGACATGATTCATGAGTGCTCTATGATGCAACTAATACAAGCAATAATCTAGGGCTGTGACAACTCACCCCCACTAAACAAGAATCTCGACCCGAGATTCAAGCGTAGGGTAAGACGAAGGGGGAACGCAAACTAACACAATCTTCACGATCCAGGTGGCACTTCAAAGAACGTTGATTCGATCACCATCATTGTCTTGAAGTCTTGCTCTGAGAAATCCTGCCAACATGACATGGAGAGAAGAAGGAGACTCTAGAAGGATCGATTTTCTCGAAGGTCGAACAACTCACGGAATGAGACATAGAACCATCTCTCGGGTTGAGACACGAGATACACATCAAGAGGGGTGGAAAGAAATGGATGACGAAGGTTCACTAGGTGGACAATAATTCCACACTTAAGAAGGTGGTAAACGATTGTCAGCGCAGCGAGGAGTTGAGTTGCCATGATACCACAACGAGGCACCTTAGGGATGGTGACTCGTAGATATATCCCCTTAAGTGGCAAAAAGAATTACCTTTGATTCAGAGATCATTGAAACTCTTTAAACCAGCCTAAGGCAATTCTCGAGCGATCGTTTGGAGGGGTTCGGTAGAATGGCATACTCGGACTTGGATGATGTGGATTACCTTGTTGAAGACAACGTAATGGATGAATTTGCTTATCACCGAAAATGGAAGAGACCCATGGTAGAATGGCACATTGGCGGTGCAAGCTGGGAACAAAGTGCAAATGCTGGGAATGATTCTGGTAACTGGGGAAGAACCCAACAATAGAGAGTGAATTCACTGTTTGGAGGTTATAGCATAATCGAGGAAACTGAGAGCAATATACAGTTAATGCTGACGATTAAACCTAGCACTTGCGCATGCTCTCAAGAACTTGAGCATTTCCATAATCATCAAGGTTTTACCAATATCCGTGTCAAGGATCCTGGCAACACAACTTGCTACCATGATGAATGATGATGGATGATGCAGATGCAAAGGAAGATAACACTTTCTCAGATTTCACCCTTGGCAGGGCCAAGGAAATAAAATCTGGATGATCGACCGAGAGACATTTAGCACTCCGCTCCTAATGTTCTCCTTGATGTGCTAGCGTATCCCATTCATTGAAATGGTTTGGTAACTAGAACATCAAGTAAAAGGTCGGACTTCGGGAGCTCAAGAATCCATAAGGAGTAACTTATTGGAGTAAAACCCTACGAAATCCTTATGGGGAGGTGGCCAACTTCTTCAATCAAGATACTACAATAATAGGTCTTCCGGCTGGGTGTGTTGGCCATGACATCCACTTAACCGGTTTCAGACAGACCATTATTATAGTTCTTGGGAAATGTTCCAACAATCATATCTGCCTGAGATTCAGATCTAGTTGGTGTTAGGATATTCCAGACTCATCGAGTCTAGGAAGAAAAAGAAAGTTTGCAACACAATTCGACGAGATGACGTTGCGAGAATCTCGGGAGATGAACTACGATAGCAAGCTCCAAAACATGGGCTA
Source organism: Triticum dicoccoides (assembly GCF_002162155.2). NCBI lineage: Eukaryota > Viridiplantae > Streptophyta > Magnoliopsida > Poales > Poaceae > Triticum > Triticum dicoccoides. The sequence goes on from NC_041389.1 coordinate 83,219,801, forward strand.
GTTCTACTACACACATGTGAACATGTTGTCTCAGTCAAACATGATCACATGGTAGTCTTACAATAAAACACTACCGAGTTCCGGTGGGGAACCATCATCAAGGATGTCGAAGTCTTGTGCATGACCTAGGATTAGCACATCAACTCCTTTTCCTGGAACAAATCAATCAGTGGCTTGGTGTGCTACGGAATACATATGGAGTGGAGGTAATTAATCTACCAAACCACAATATACTTTGCACATGCATGACTGACTTGGGACGATTCCAGAGGAAGCAAAACTAACTTTCTCGAACCCACGGCGGCAACTTACATCAAATGCACGTGAATCAAAGAAAGTCACTTCTTTCATCCAGCATATACTTCATGAACGGGGCATGAAGAAAATGCCTATAAAAGTTTCCAACACTAGGTTGATGTTCAACATGAATCATGGGGGAGACAAAATGCTGCTGATGGGCTCAACAACAACTCATCGGAATTTCCATATCACTGGACTTCCACCATCATGTGAACATGGTGATAGTATTGGTCAGACCAAAAGATGTAATGGTATATGCTCGAGGGATCAACCACGAGTAAGACAACATTACGAGCATCGTTGGTACTGATTTGATTGACGATAGCCCACACTCAAATCAAAGGATTGATAAGACAATAGGTCCAGCAACTGATCACAGGGACCAATCGATGAAGATATCATCTTTCTTCAACACACACTACACAAGAATATCCCTTTGGAACGAACTAAGTTAGGCAAGCTTTTATCTTCCAATTCTCCAAGTTGTTGTCTAGCTTAACCAACTAGCTCAGGGGTATCCAACACGGATTCTTGGAGAAATAGTGGTTTACAGGAATAAACCAACTTGATCACGAGATCAACATAGCGGTCAGGCGACAACCTGGTGATACTTCCGAGAAGAAATTCGGAAAATCACGAACCACCGATATGTTACTAAGCTCGAGAACAATCTTGCTTTTCAGGGCAAGATGATATGATCAAATGAGCGAGGACTTGACAAAATCCTAACTTATCAATCAAAGAGTGCACCAGGAAATAAGGACTAGGTAGCACAATCTATCTTAGAATGGTGATTCAATAACCAACATGCTAAGAATGAGAATATTGTCCATTTAGCTACCAAGCAACAAGGTTGCTATGAGTATTGATTTCACACATCACGATTCACTTGTCGGTGTTCCAGTTATAATAACACGGGAACCGAGAAATGAATAATGATGGAGAGAGTATCACTGTATCAAGAGTTCATAGGATGGTGTGCAATTCCCATGATATTCTTGATATAAAGATGGTAATACTCCAAGGTAGAACAGAACAAAAGTTGGATTAGCAACTTGATCTGCAGAGTACAACTGCTTTGACCCAATCCTAGATATGGATGAGGTGCTGGAGTTCATTTCTCCTAGTCATTCTGGGATAGAATGGCTTGACAGACCACAAGAGTAATAGGCATCGATGAACGAATGCACACATAATCTTGACTATCAATTGATAGACGAGGGTCAGAAGACAACTAAAGAGGGACAACTCAAAGGAACATACGATTTTCTGAGTTGTGGATGCATGGTTTAGCATGTCGAACGAAGTTTAACATATTTCTTCCGGATAACCCATGCAGAAAGGTAGAACTGGCAGAGCCACAATATATAATGGAGAACTCATCAAGAGCACTGTGGTTGTGATCGTTCAGTTCAACGAGGAACTTCTGCCATAAGTAGTTCATGGTATTTGGAAGAAGAAGATACCACGGACTTCAAGGACTAATGCAAGGTTACTAATAACCTAAGGAACTAGCAACACTATCAACATGAAGTAAGTAGGGTGAATCTTGGTTCGAAAACCCAGGAATAGAATACCTACTAACTAAATGGCATCACGGGATGCTTTCGAGAATAAGGCCAGAATCATCACACTGGGATCACAAAACATGGCTAGACTACTAGATGATCCCCTAAAACACCTAGGGTCATAATAATAACTCCAACATAAATGTCAAGGCAATAGAATACCTCAACTCAACAATTAGTGTGATTGAGCTGGCATAAAGGAACATCGAAACCAGAGGGAAAGGATTTTGCAAATGCATCAGACTGTTTAGAAACCTGGGATGACTCGGACAGCATAACGGCTGTAAATGCTCAGAAAAGATTTGAGACATTCACAAAAATGGTGGCATAACCACTCAGAAGCACAATATCAAGGTTTCGAGATCAACAATTAACATACGGAAGTACTAGGAACTGAAACGAGGCTTAAGTCCAACAATCTATAAGTCTACGGATTAGTAACACGTGATCCTGATAGAAAGAAGAGATAGCCTAGTTCTTAATCCCCGTAGAAGAGAAGATGATGACTCAGATCAGAAGGCCATGAGGTAAAGGAGTAAAAAGAGCCTTACGTTCCATCCCACAATCAATTCCCTTATATAACTAAAGCATTTCTAGACTCAACTTCGACCAGTTTGGCTTGGTAATCCTACAGACAGTCAAGCTCTGATACCAAAGCTGTCAGGACCCCGACTCAATGCCACATCGATCTAGCATGTAACACCTCATATCACTTTGCGGCCTCACGCACGGTATTCCCACGGGTGTCGCCTTACCTTTGCCCGGGACCGTTTGCGCCTTTTGGCACACGTATATGACAGTGTCGCTAGCATCCATATGATAAGGAGCCCGGGCTGACATGGCTAGTCGTAAACCCAAAGTGGCACAGACTTACAGGGACAGGCATCCATGACCCAGCATCGAACGTGTCGGTCATCAGCGAGTGAATCCAGGCTGTAGCACTGGGCTAGCAGGACTCCGGTGAACCGGGCTGTAGCGGGCTAACAGGACTCCGGTATTCATCGCGTGACATTTCCCCGAGGGGACAGACACAGGAACGAAGAAGGACACATGCCGGCCAGCCTAAGTGTTCCGGAGCAGTAGCAAGCTACCATGGCTCGGTGGAAACACTAGGAGACATTTCCCGGTAAGAGGGGCTACTAAGGATAAACAACTAGATAGCCAGATCCTACACATACCAAGCATTTCAATAACATACACACAGTATGCCCGATATGTGCAAATACAACATGGCATCACAACATGACTCTACGACATCAAGTATTAATTCAATAGGCTCCAAGGAGCGAGATATTACAAACATGAGTCTCATGACCCAACAATCAGAGCATACAAGTCAAAGCACATGCGGAAGCTTAACATGTCTGAGTACAGACAACTATAAATGAAAAAGGCTGAGAAGCCTGACTATCTACCAGATCCTGCCGAGGGCACAAGATCGTAGCTGAGGTAACAAGCTAAACGTCGAAGTCCAAGCGGAACTACTAGCGAGACTGAAGTCTCTCTGCAAAAACATAAAATAGGCAAACGTGAGTACAAATGTACCCAGCAAGACTTACATCAGAACTATCTACATATGCATCATTATCAACAAAGGGGATGGTGGAGTTTAACTGCAGCAAGCCAGCTTTGACTCGGTGGCTATCCTGAACTACGACTGCAAGTAACTCTTTTGAGGTGGCGCACACGAGTCCACATATTCACCATATCAATACACCACTATGGATCCGCTCCCGTCTCCCTACGAGAATGCCATCCATAGCACTCACGCTTATCTTGCGTATTTTAGAGTATCCACTTTCACTTGTCTATGAACTGTACAAGGGGTCCAAGTTTCCATATCCGAGGAATCCGGCTATTCGAATAGATGATGTTAACCCTGCAGGGGTGTACTTCTTCACACACGCTCTCGCCACTTACCGCCCTGTACACGTCATGTACCTCGGCAACCTTCAAGCGGAAGCCGGGCGAGGGAGTCGGCCACGACCTGACTAACCGAACAAGTCTCTAGTCCAGGTTTATCGCCTATTCGGGTTCCATCCGCAAGGAGATCCAGCCGGGGTGTCGCTCACGGCCCCAAACGATGTGAGCAGGGTTCCCAAGCCCACCTCGACAGGTGGATCTACGCTTGGTACACCGTGCCACTGTGCCTAGTCTGTCCCAAGCCCACCTGTACCGGGTGCCACTTGGTAGACTACTAACACTACCTACAAACACCAGAAACTAGTTGCAACTCCTGGACAGAGATCAAGTTGATTAATAAGTCGAGAGAGCTTGGAGCGCCCGGAGCTCAATGTGTGGTAGTAACTGATCATGGATCACAAACACATAACTCAGTTCCTGAGGACGGCTGCAATGAGACAACCCACCATGTACTCCTACATGGCCTCTCACCGCTACCTTTACCAAATCGTGTTCACACACTTAGCTCACACACAGTAGGACATGTTCACACGCCTCTGATTCATCCCCGATGAATCAGACCTGACTCAACTCTAAGCAGTAGCAGGCATGACAAACAAGCATAAATGAGTAGGCACATCAGGGCTCAAACAACTCCTACTCATGCTAGTGGGTTTCATCTATTTACTGTGGCAATGACAGGTCATGCAAAGGATAAAGGGGTTCAGCTACCGCAGCAAGTAACAGATGAATCGGTGTTGTCCTAATGCATTAAAAGAGAGCAGGAGCGAGAGATTAGGATTGTATCGGAATGAACAAGGGGGTTTTGCTTGCCTGGCACTTCTGAAGATAGCATTGAGTCTTCGTCAGTGTCAACGATCACATCGTCGGTACAACGTCTACCGAGGGAGAACAACACCGGCAAACACAGAAGAAACACGATCAATGCAATGCACAATATGATGCATGCTATGACATGGCAATATGAATGTGTTTTGAGCTAATGCACCTAGCTATGATTTAAATGAAGTTGGTTTGAATACATGATTCAAACTCCAACTCCATATATGATATTTTAAATGCCCTTTATTTGTTTTGTCCAAAACAGAGGACAAACATTGTTCGAACATGCATGAAAATGGTACAGATGGATTCCTTGAATTTTTCTGATAATTTTTCATATATAAATTATTTAATTTGGAGTTACGGTTGAATTTCTATGATTTTTAGAAATTTATACAATTTTCTGGAATTTCCTGAATTTATTTTAAATCCAGAAAATTGTTAATTGCGTCAGCATGACGTCGGGGTGACGTCAGCAGAGTCAACACGCCAGGTCCGGGTCAAACCTGACCAGCGGGGTCCACTGGTGAGTGACACAACTAATTAACCAAGTTATTTAGCCTTAAGTTAATTCTAACTAAACTGTTTGTGGGGCCGAGGCCCACTAGTCAGCGACTAATCAGCTAACTAACCTAGGTTAATTAGTGTTAAACTAATACTAACTAAAATTAGCAAGGGTGGCCCACATGTCATTGACCCAGGGGTCAAACTGGGCCCACCCAGTCAACGGTCAGCGGTCAAACCCACCGGACTTGGTCCACGGCTCGTCGCCGGTGAAGCCCGAGACGGCGGAGGGGGTCGGAATTCCTCCTCCGGCGACCAAATGGCCGGCGGAGGGCATCTACGTGACGCTGAAGATCCCGCGCGTCGAGTGGTGCAGTCAGTTATGCCGGGGGCGATCTATATCGACGGCGGCGAGCTCAAAGGCGGCGGCCGAAGTTCGGGTCTCAGCGGTTCCGGCGTTGCGTTGCACGACAGGAGCAATTGGAGGGGGTTTTGGTCTTCTGGCATTGTGCTGAGCACGTCGGTGCGTCCGGTGGTAGCTCTAGGTGACGGTGGCCACGACGGCGACATGGCCGGCGGAGCCGAGCTCGCGGCTCCGGTGGAATCGAGGCTACAGGGCGCAATCGAGGCGGGGAAGAGAGAGGGGAGGCGTAGGAGCTCACAGCGGTGCCGTAGGGATGGTTAGCCGGCTCGGGGACGTCCTGCGTGCGGCGGATCGACGACGATGGTGGCCGGAGCCCGAGGTGGAAGACGACGGCGATGGCGATGTTGCTGGCCTCCCGGGGTCGCGTGCGTCGTGTGTGTAGCTCCACGGGGTCGGGACGGAGCTCAGGGATGCGGAGAGGGAGCGAGGGGGTGGCTGTGGCCGTGGGGGAGCTCGTCGGCAGCGACGGCTGCGTTCAGGCGAGTGAGAGAGAGGAAGCAGAGGAGAGAAACGAGGGAGAGGGAGAGAGCGAGGGGGTCCAGGGGGTCGGGGCGGCGCCGAGGAGACGACGCGCGGCGTCGCGGTGGCCAGGCGACGCAGGCAGGCAGCCTGGTGGCATGGCGAGCTCGGGCGCGTGCGCCGTGTCCTTCTGGCGAGGGAGGAAGACGACAGGGGGGGAAGCGGCGGTGGGCTGGGCCGGTTCTGCTGGGCCACCAGGTGAGTGGGCCTCAGGTAAGCGTCAGGTAAGGTTTTCTCTGCTCTGTCTTATTTTTCTGTTTGTTTTATTATTATTTTTAAAATTTGTTTTACCACTGTTTTGAATTTAAAATAATTCAAACAATGCCAAAAACTCCTCTGAATATTTTTATTTTGCTAGATGGACTTTTCCAAATGCTCATAAAATATTTCAGGGGTATTTGAAATTATATTCTAATTATATGAATATAATTCAAATTCAAATAGCTAATGATTTAAATTCAAAGTCCCAAAATTAAGTCCTTAAAAATGTTCAATATTTTGGTTGGGACCAGAACCCTTTGCCAAAATTATCAAACATTTAAGAGGAGCAGTTTGGAACAATGAATGAGATTTTAGGGTTTTTGCCCTTCTTTTATTTAGGGTTTTGAGGCTTCCAAATTTCCTCAGTTCAAGTTTCAAAATTTAGACATGATTCATGAGTGCTCTATGATGCAACTAATACAAGCAATAATCTAGGGCTGTGACATTATCGCTATGCGTTAGCAATAGTTGTAGAAGAAATAGTTGGCAAGACGACCCCGACGCAACGATGGAGATCAAGGTGTCGCATCCGTGACGATGGAGATCATGCCGTTGCTTTGGATATGGATATCAAAGGTACAAGATGATGATGGCCATGTCATATCACATATTTTGATTGCATGTGATGTTTATCCTTTATGCATCTTATTTTTCTTAGAAAGTGATGTCTACTACACAACTTGTTCTTGTAGACTCGTGTTGGGCCTCTAAGCGCAGTGTTTTGTAGGACAGTAGCAAATTTCCCTCAAGTGGATGACCTAAGGTTTATCAATCTATGGGAGGCATAGAAGATGGACTCTCTCAAACAACCTTGCAACCAAATAAGAAAGATTCTCTTGTGTCCCCAACACACGAGATACAATGGTAAATTGTATAGGTGCACTAGTTCAGCGAAGAGATGGTGATACAAGTGTAGTAATGATAGTAGATATTGATTTTTGTAATAGGAACAATAAAAACAGCAAGGTAGCAAGTAATAAAAGTGAGCACAAACGATATTTGCAATGCTTGAAAACAAGGCCTAGGGTCCGTACTGTCACTAGTGCAATCTCTCAACAATGCTAATATAATTGTATCATATAACCATCCCTCAACGTGCAATGAAGAATCACTCCAAAGTTCTTATCTAGCGGTGAACATAAGAAGGAATTGTTTGTACTAAGATAACACCAAGTTATCCTTTCCGATCGATCTATATCCAAGAGTTTGTACTAAGATAACACCAAGTTATCCTTTCCGATCGATCTATCTAAGAGTTCGTACTAAAATAACACCATATGATATGCATCAACCAACTCTAATGTCACCTAGATACCCCCAATGTCACGACAAGTATCCATGAGTTAATTATATGATACACATCAAACAATTTCATATTCATAATACTCAATCCAACACAAATAACCTCAAAGAGTGCCCCAAGATTTCTAATGGAGAAACAAAGACGAGAACGTGCATCAACCCCTATGCATAGATTACCCCAATGTCACCTCAGGAATCCATGAGTTGAGTGGCAAAACATATATCAAGTGAATCAATATGTACTCCATTGTCACCACGGGTATTCATAGCAAGACATACACCAAGTGCTCTCAAACCCATAAAAGTATTAAATATGATAATAACGGAATCTAAAAGGGAAAACTCAATTCATCACAACAAGATAGAGAGGGAGAAACACCATATGATCCAGCTATATTAACAAAGCTCGTGATACATCAAGATCGTGCCAAATCAAGAACACGAGAGAGAGAGAGAGAGAGAGAGAGAGAGAGAGAGAGAGAGAGAGATTAAACACATAGCTGCTGGTACAAACCCTTGATACGACTCCAACGTATCTATAACTTTTGATTGTTCCATGCTGTTATATTATCATTCTTGGATGTTTTACAATCATTTTATAGTCATTTTATATCATTTTTTGGTACTAACCTATTGACATAGTCATTGTTCAGGAAATCGGTAACTGCTAGCTGCTCGCTCGACTTGGGAGTAGTGATTAATCGGTGAATCGACCTATTAGCTGGATTAATTCTCGACCATTAATTGGTATATTAAATATGAATCGCCAACATATATCTTGTTTTTATGTATTATACCATACAATCATGCTCTCAGCTGTGTAATATACCAAAATATGCTACTGTATGGTCGAACCCTAGCTATTTAGGAGCGAGATGGGGATGAGAAGGGTTACAAGGAAAAAATTGGGGCTTTGTTTGCCCACAAGTTAATGGGTCAGCAATGATTAATCGGCCTAACAACCGATTAATCGGTCTAATACGCCAATTAATTAGCATGACAAGTTAACACGATGAATATGTGCTATTAGATTCGGCCACCCTATGAGTAGCGATTAACTAGCCCGTTAACTGATTAATCGGACAAATTCTTGAACACTGGACATAGTGCCAAGCGTGAGTTGTGTTTTCTGCATGTTTTTTACATCGCAGAAAATCAATACCAAACGGAGTCCAAACGCAGCGAAACTTTTTGTGGGTTCTTTGGACCAGAAGACATCCAGTGGGCCAAAGAAGTACCAAGGAGGGAGCCTGAGGTGAGCACAAGATACCAGGGCGTGCGTGGAGGCCCAGATGCACCCTGGTGGGTTGTGCCCACCTCGGTGGCCTCCTGAACTGCCTCTTTGCTCTATAAATACCCCAATATTCCAGAAACCCCAGGGGAGTCGACAAAAATCAATTCCATCCGCCGCAGAGTCCAGAACCACCGGATCCAATCTAGACAGCATCACGGAGGGGTGCATCATGTCCATTGGTGCCTCTCCGATGATGCGTGAGTAGTTCTTTGTAGACCTATGGGTCCGTAGTTAGTAGCTAGATGGCTTCCTCTCTTTCGTTTGATTCTCAATATAATGGTCTCTTGGAGATCCATATGATGTAACTCTTTTTGCAGTGTGTTTGTTGGGATCCGATGAACTTTGAGTTTATGATCAGATCTATCCTTTTATCCATGAAAGTTGTTTGAGTCTTCTTTGATCTCTTATATGCGTGGTTTCTTATAGACTCATATTTCTTCTTGGGTTTTGTTTGGCCAACTTGATCTATTTATCTTGCAATGGGAAGAGGTGCTTTGTAGTGGGTTCAATCTTACGGTGCTTGATCCCAGTGACAGAAGGGGAACTGACACGTATGTATCGTTGCTACTAAGGATAAAATGATGGGGTCCATTTCTACATAAATAGATCTTGTCTACATCATGTCATCGTTCTTATTGCATTACTCCATTTCTCCATGAATTTAATACACTAGATGCATGCTGGATAGCGGGTCGATGTGTGGACTAATAGTAGTAGATGCAGGCAGGAGTCGGTCTACTAATCTTGGACGTGATGCCTTGATACGTCTCCGTCGTATCTACTTTTCCAAACACTTTTGCCCTCTTTTTGGACTCTAACTTATATGATTTGAATGGAACTAACCCAGACTGACGCTGTTTTCAGCAGAATTGCCATGATCTTGTTTTTTGTGCAGAAAATAAAAGTTCTCGGAATGACCTGAAACTCCACAGAACATCTTAGAAAAAATAATAAAAAATCCTCACCAAAGATGAAGACCAGGGGGCCCACACCCTGTCCACGAGGGTGGGGGCGCCCCCCTAGGGCGCCCCCTACCTCGTGGGCCCCCTGGTGGCCCTCCGACGCCAACTCCAACTCCATATATTGGCTTTCGGGGAGAAAAAAAATCAGAGAGAAGAAATCATCGCGTTTTACAATACGGAGCCGCCGCCAAGCCCTAATCTCTCTCGGGAGGGCTGATCTGGAGTCCGTTCGGGGCTCTGGAGAGGGGGATTCTACGCCGTCGTCATCATCAACCATCCTCCATCACCAAATTCATGATGCTCACCACCGTGCGTGAGTAATTCCATCATAGGCTTGCTGGATGGTGATGGGTTGGATGAGATTTATCATGTAATTGAGTCAGTTTTGTTAGGGTTTGATCCCTAGTATCCACTATGTTCTGAGATTGATGTTGCTATGACTTTGCTATGCTTAATGCTTGTCACTAGGGCCCGAGTGCCATGATTTCAGATCTGAACCTATTATGTTTTCATGAATATATGTGTGTTCTTGATCCTATCTTGCAAGTCTATAGTCACCTACTATGTGTTATGATCCGGCAACCCCGAAGTGACAATAATCGGGACCACTCCCGGTGATGACCATAGTTTGAGGAGTTCATGTATTCACTATGTGCTAATGCTTTGTTCCGGTTCTCTATTAAAAGGAGGCCTTAATATCCCTTAGTTCCCAATAGGGCCACGGGAGGGTAGGACAAAAGATGTCATGCAAGTTCTTTTCCATAAGCACGTATGACTATATACGGAATACATGCCTACATTATATTGATGAATTGGAGCTAGTTCTGTGTCACCCTATGTTATGACTGTTACATGACGAACCGCATCCGGCATAATTATCCATCACTAATCCGGTGCCTACGAGTTTTCGATATACTGGTTCTCGCTTATTTACTTTTCCGTTGCTACTGTTACAATCACTACAAAATACGAAAAACATTACTTTTGCTATCTTTACTTTTGTTACCGTTACCATCACTATCATATTACTTTGCTACTAAACACTTTGCTGCAGATACTAAGTTTCCAGGTGTGGTTGAATTGACAACTCAGCTGCTAATACTTGAGAATATTCTTTGGCTCCCCTTGTGTCGAATCAATAAATTTGGGTTGAATACTCTACCCTCGAAAACTATTGCGACCCCCTATACTTGTGGGTTATCAAGACCTTTTTCTGGCGCCATTGTCGGGGAGCATAGCTCTATTCTTTGAGTCACTTGGGATTTATATCTGCTGGACACTATGAAGAACTTGAAAGACGATCGAACTACTATTTTGCCCTCAACTACGAGGGGAGGTAAGGAACTGCCATCTAGCTCTGCACTAGATTCTCCTTCCGTTAAAAGTAAGCTTGCGACACCTAAACTTGCTTCTGCTATGAATTCTGATATGTTGCATATTATTGATGATGCCACTTCTGCTATGCATGATACTTATGATGAAACTACTTCTATGCTTGATACTACTGTGCCCCTTGGTGAGTTTCTTGATGAACAAATTTCTAGATCTAGGGAAAGAGAAATTATTGAATCTGAATACGATGATGATAGTGATGATGAGAATATGCCTGCTATTCCTGAGGGTTATCTTTTTGATGCGGAATCTTCTGCAGCTATTTTTGCCTGCCAGGATAGATATGAACTTAAGAGGCTGCTAGTTAAATGGAGTAAAGAATCTCTTAGAGATAGAATGAGACCCGACCCTGCTTTGCTACTTCACCTATCTGTGTTCCCGATAAGGATTATTATGAATTTTCTGTTGATCCAGATATAATTACTTTGGTTGAATCTAATCCTTTCTATGGCTATGAATCTGAAACTGATGTGGCACATCTTACTAAGTTAAATGATATAGCCGTCCTGTTTACTAATGATGAGAGATCGTGCTACCTTTATTTACTCAAAATATTTCCATTCTCATTAAAGGGTGATGCTAAGATATGGTTTAATTCTCTTGATCCTGGTTGTGTGCGTAGTCCCCAGGATATGATTTATTACTTCTCTGCTAAATATTTCCCTACTCATAAGAAACAAGCTGCTTTGAGGGAAATATACAACTTCGTGCAAATTGAAGAAGAGAGTCTCCCACAAGCTTGGGGGAGGCTTCTCAAGTTACTTAATGCTTTGCCTGATCATCCTCTTAAGAAACCTGAAATACTTGATATCTTTTATAATGGACTAACTGATGCTTCCAGAGATTACCTGGATAGTTGTGCTGGTTCTCTTTTCAGGGAAAGAACACCGGATGAAACTGAAATTCTATTGAATAACATGTTGACAAATGAAAATAATTGGGCACCTCCCGAGCCACCTCCTGAGCCAGCTCCAGAGTCAATTACTGAGCCTATTCCTAAACCAACTCCAAAAAAGAGAGGTGTTCTATTTCTCAGTCCCGAAGATATGCAAGAGGCAAAGAAATCTATGAAAGAAAAAGGTATTAAAGCTGAAGATGTTAAGAATTTACCTCCTATTGAAGAAATACACGGTCTTAATTTACCGCCTGTTGAAGAAGTATATGATCTCAATTCCTTATTCACTGAAGAACCTCCTGATCCCGATATCCCGACACAGGTAGTAAAGGTAAATTCTCTCTATAGATATGGTAAAGCTGAAGTCCCTCCTACTAAAATTGCTAGTCAGTGCTTGGATGAGTTTGATGACTTTATGTTTAATCAAGATGACTTTAATACTTATTTTGGTAGACAATTAAAACAAAATACCTTTATGATTAAACGCTTGGGTGATTATATGGCTAATATTAGAGGTGAACTTAAACTTGTTAGCAAACATGCTTCCATGGTTACCACTCAAGTAGAACAAGTACTTAAAACTCAGAAAGAAGTGCTTGATGAAATGAATAGTAAGAAAATGATTATGCTATTAGAGTGGCTACTAGAACTGGTAGAATGACTCAGGAACCTTTGTATCCTGAAGGCCACCCTAAGAGAATCGAGCAAGATTCTCAGAGAAATAATATTGATGTACCTAGTTCTTCTAAAAGGAAGAAAAAGAAAAATGATAGGACTTTGCAAACTTCTAGTGAACCTATTGCTGAACAACCTGAGAATCCAAATGACATCTCTATGTCCGATGCTAAAACACAATCTGGTAATGAACATGAACCTAGTGATAATATTAATGATAATATTCATGATGATTCTCAACCTAGTAATGATAATGATGTAGAAGTTGAACCTGCTGTTGATCTTGATAACCCACAATCAAGGAATCAACGTCATGATAAAAGAGATTTCGTTGCTAGGAAACATGGTAAAGAAAGGGAACCATGGGTTCTGAAACCCATGCCTTTTCCTCCGAAACCATCCAAGAAAAAGGATGATGAGGATTTTGAGCGCTTTGTTGAAATGATTAGACCCATCTTTTTGCGTATGCGATTAACTGATGTGCTCAAAACAAATCCTTATGCTAAGTATATGAAGGATATCATTACTAATAAAAGAAAGATACTGGAAGCTGAAATTTCCACCATGCTTGCTAATTATACTTTTAAGGGTGGAATACCAAAGAAACTTGGAGATCCAGGAGTACCTACTATACCATGCTCCATTAAAAGAAATTATGTTAAAACTGCTTTATGTGATCTTGGAGCCGGTGTTAGTGTTATGCCTCTCTCTTTATATCGTAGACTTGACTTGAAATAGTTGACACCTACTGAAATATCTTTGCAAATGGCTGATAAATCAACTGCTATACCTGTCGGTATTTGTGAGGATGTGCCTGTTGTAGTTGCGAACGCTACTATTTTAACGGACTTTGTTATTCTTGATATTCCCGAGGATGATAGTATGTCTATTATTCTTGGAAGACCTTTCCTTAATACTGCAGGGGCTGTTATTGATTGCAACAAAGGCAATGTCACTTTTCATGTTAATGGTAATGAGCACACGGTACACTTTCCGAGGAAACAACCTCAAGTTTATAGCATCAACTCTATTGGAAAAATTCCATCGATTATATTTGGAGGTTTTGAATTTCTCTCCCTACTATCAAGAAAAAGTATGATATTCTTATTGTTGGGGATTTTCATATCCCCGTTGAGGTAACTTAGTGTTATTCGAAATTTCTACAGTTCCGTGTTATTCGGAATGAGTTTGTTAACAAGACTTGATCAACCTTGTTAGTGGGTTCATTCTGATGAGCATGAGATGGATGAAACTAGAAGCACAACTTTCTGTACCCTCTTTATATTGTCTGTTATTTAGTAGAAATAAAGTAAAATAGCATTTTTCTGCCTGTCTCCTGACTTATCCGTGAAATATAAAAATATTCCAAAAATAAAAGTCCTCAGAATGCCATGCCAATTTAATATGATTTTTTCGGGAATATTTGAGGATTTACTGTGCAAAAATTACCGCGGGGGGAGCTGCCACCTGGCCATGAGGGTGGAGGGCGCGCCCTACCCCCCTGGGCGCGCCCCCTGCCTCGTGGGCCCACGGTGGGCCTCCTCCACTTATCCCTGCACCCATCTTCTTCCTCTGCCTCACACAAACACGAAAAACCAACTCAAGCACGAGTTCCAGCCCCCGTTGCTGTGATTTTTAATCTCCTTGCTCAAAGCACCTCTCGCAAAACTGCTTGGGGAGATTGTTCCTTGGTATGTGACTCCTCCATTGGTCCAATTAGTTTTTGTTCTAGTGCTTTATTCATTGCAAATTTGTGCTGTATAGGTGACCATGTTCTTGAGCTTGCATGTCAAATTTATATGGTTCCAAGTAGTTCTAATGCTTGATATAGGCTCTAGGCACTTGTGGGAGTTGTTGCTATCAATTTTATTGAAGTTGGTTCATTTTTATTTGAAGTTACTAAAAATTTCAGATTATTTCAGAAAATAATAAAGAGACTTTTGAGGGGCTCGTCGAGCCGAAGCTCGAAGGAAAAACAAAAGGAAGAAGAGCAGAAGCCCAAATTTAATTTGCCTCACACCGCGGAGGTCCGGCCGTGTGAATGGCCTTCCGATGACTTTTTGAGGAGAGCCGGGATTTATGAGGATTTCTATTTATTGATTGAGAATGCTGGCCTAACCGACTTCCTCCGTGACCAACATCATCAGTATCTCTTACTCACAAATACTTTTGTGCAAAACTTCTACTTTTTCCCTAAGAAATCACCCTCAACAGTAGAGTTTCATTTATATGACATTGTTAAAGAGATGACATTAGCTGAATTTTGCGAGGTTTGCAAAATACCCACTGAGGGCACCTTAGATGAACCACATTGTAATGAAGTGGAAGCTTTTATTAACACTATCACCGTGGGAGAAACCAGGAAGGTTTCTGATGCAAGGATTACTAGCATACATTTTCCTGTTTTACGCTACTTTGCCTTATTTGCTAGTCATTGCTTGATTGGACGCGGGAATTGTGGAAACCTTAGTGTTCCTGATATTATTATTTTGTTCCATTGTTTACACCACAATAACTCTGTTAGTATGGGCGGAATTGTTGCTAGACGGTTAAGTCTGAACCGTACTAAGGGCCCCATCTTTGGAGGCATTTATGCTTCGCGCCTAGCCGAATATTTTGAAATACCTATTAGGCATGAGGAGAAAGAAGAAACATCGTTGCCCCGTGCTTATTTAGATTATAAGAGTATGCTAGCGCATGACTTTCTTGTTAAGAGTCGTGAAGGGGAGCTCAAATATAAATTATACTTTGATAAACATCACCCTGAGACTATTACTTTGCCCGCTCCTTCTTTGTTTAACTTGTCTGCAGGTCCTCACATCGTTCCGTGGTCGGTCGTTCAAGCCTATCGAAATCCTACACCAGCCCTGGAACCGGAGCCACAAGATGAGCCTCCACGACAGTCTGTTTATTCTTGGGATCTAGAGGTGGTTGCCAGCCAGTGGCAGTCAGAGTCTTCTTCATCGCAGTATGATCCCAGCTTCACCTACGGGTATCCGCCAGGCTATCCCTGGCAATAGACCAACTTAGGCCAAAAGCCTAAGCTTGGGGGAGTACGTATTTCTCACCGACATTACATTCATGTTCACACACACTCATTGCTAGATGTCGGTGCTCATACTCTTTCACTGTAATATCCATGCTAGTTTATTTTCTTTTTCCTGCTTTCTTCTTGTATGTTTAATAAACCTTAAGAAAAAAACCAAAATAAATTAGCAGTAGTTTATTTCTTTGCTGTAGTAATTAAAAAGAAAACCCAAAAATATTTCCCGTTCTTCTTTTGCTTGTTGGGAGCTTTCCCGTGTAAATAGTTTTTATTTCTTTTCTTTTCTTTAGGGGTTAGTAGGAGAAGACCATGATTAAATTGCTTAGGGGCTCTTATATGCATGATTGTTTATTTAACTTAGAGCCCATATTACTTGTCTTCTCTCTTGAGTTGAATGCTTGCAGATTCCAGCTTAGTCCAATGCACGTGCACTCTTATTATTATACACATCGTTTGGTCGTGCAAGTGAAAGGCAATTATGATGATATATGATGGACTGACTGAGATGGGAAAAGCTGGTATGAACTCGACCTCTCTTGTTTTTGTAAATATGATGATTCATCGTTCCTGAGTCAGCTATTATGAAGTAAACATATTTGCAATGACATTTAGAGATTATAGTTGCTTGTGCCATGCTTGATGAGCTATGAGTTATAATGGTTTATCTTGCGTGCCAACATGCTATTAGAATGATTATGATGTGGTATGATGGGATGGTATCCTCCTTTGAATGTATTGAGTGACTCGACTTGGCACATGTTCACGCATGTAGTTGAATCAAATCAACATAGCCTTCATGATATTTATGTTCATGGTGGATTATATCCTACTCATGCTTGTACTCGGTGTGAATTAATTTTGATGCATGTTTACGACTGTTGTCGCTCTCTCAGTTGGTCGCTTTCCAGTCTTTTGCTAGCCTTCACCTGTACTAAGCAGGAATACTGCTTCTGCATCCAAACTCCTTAAACCCCAAAGTTATTCCATATGAGTCCACTATACCTTCCTATATGCAGTATTTACCTCCCGTTCCAAGTAAATTTGTATGTGCGGAACTCTAAACCTTCAAATAAACATTTTGTTTTGCATGCTCGAATAGCTCATATGTCAACTAGGGCTGCCCTTATCTTCCGTGTTAGGCGGGTTATTCTCAAGAGGAGTGGACTCCGCTCCTCATTCACGAGAAAATGGCTGGTCACCGGGATGCCCACTCCCATGCTTTATGCAAACTAAATCAAAATAATTACAAACAAAACTCCCCTGGGACCCGTTGAATGTTGGAGGCACTCATTGTTTCGAGCAAGCCATGGATTGATGCTTGTGGAGGAGGGGGAGTATAAACCTTACCTTTCTGTTTGGGAACCGCCTATAATTTGTTTAGCATGGAAGATATCGTCGTCTCTTAGTTGTTATGTTGACAATGAAAGTATGCCGCTCAAAATATAATTTATCTCTATTTCAAAACCGAGCTCTGGCACCTCTACAAATCCCTGCTTCCCTCTGCGAAGGGCCTATCCATTTACTTTTATGTTGAGTCATCATCCTTCTTATTAAAAGCACCCGCTGGAGAGCATACTGTCGTTTGCATTCATTATAATTGGTTTATATTGGGTATGACTTGACTGGATCTCTTTTACCATGAATTACAATGTTTAGTCAGTCCTTGGTCTTTAAAGGTGCTCTGCATTTATGTTTTGCGGTCTCAGAAAGGGCTAGCGAGATACCATTTTGTTATATCATGTTATGATTATTTTGAGAAAGTGTTGTCATCCGAGTTTTGTTATTATAGCTCGCTAGCTGATTATGCTATTGATATGAGTAATTGTGAGACCTATGTGTTATTGTTAGTATGGTTAGTTCATAATATTTGCTGAAACTTGAATGCTGGCTTTTCATGTTTACAACAACAAGAGCAAACAGAGTTTGTAAAAGTTTTTCTTTTTCTCTTTCAGTTTGTCAACTGAATTGCTTGAGGACAAGCAAGGGTTTAAGCTTGGGGGAGTTGATACGTCTCCATCGTATCTACTTTTCCAAACACTTTTGCCCTTGTTTTGGACTCTAACTTGTATGATTTGAATGGAACTAACCCGGACTGCCGCAGTTTTCAGCAGAATTGCCATGATGTTGTTTTTTGTGCAGAAAATAAAAGTTCTCGGAATGACCTGAAACTCCACGGAACATCTTAGAAAAAATAATAAAAAATCCTCGCCAAAGATGAAGACCAGGGGGCCCACACCCTGTCCACGAGGGTGGGGGCGCGGCCCTACCTCATGGGCCCCCTGGTGGCCCTCGACGCCAACTCCAACTCCATATATTGGCTTTCGGGAGAAAAAAATCAGAGGGAAGAAATCATCGCATTTTACGATACGGAGCCGTCGCCAAGCCCTAATCTCTCTCGGGAGGGCTGATCTGGAGTCCGTTCGGGGCTCCGGAGAGGGGGATTCGTCGCCGTCGTCATCATCAACCATCCTCCATCACCAATTTCATGATGCTCACCGCCGTGCGTGAGTAATTCCATCGTAGGCTTGCTGGACGGTGATGGGTTGGATGAGATTTATCATGTAATCGAGTTAGTTTTGTTAGGGTTTGATCCCTAGTATCCACTATGTTCTAAGATTGATGTTGCTATAACTTTGCTATGCTTAATGCTTGTCACTAGGGCCCGAGTGCTATGATTTCAGATCTGAACCTATTATGTTTTCATGAATATATGTGTGTTCTTGATCCTATCTTGCAAGTCTATAGTCACCTACTATGTGTTATGATCCGGCAACCCCAAAGTGTCAATAATCGGGACCACTCCCGGTGATGACCATAGTTTGAGGAGTTCATGTATTCACTATGTGCTAATGCTTTGTTCCGGTTCTCTATTAAAAGGAGGCCTTAATATCCCTTAGTTCCCAATAGGGCCACGGGAGGGTAGGACAAAAGATGTCATGCAAGTTCTTTTACATAAGCACATATGACTATATACGGAATACATGCCTACATTAAATTGATGAATGTAGCGACCCGACCTCAGACGGTCAAGTCTCTGTGCTTACGTGTCATCCCTGGATCGGTATGCTAACACACACAGTACTCGAAGATTTATAACAAAGGTAAATCACATGTATAAAGTAACGTAAATACTATTACCTCAATCCAAAATAGCGGAAGTAACAAGGTTGTGGATTCCCATCAACACCAACGACAAAGTTGAGTATAGGAAATCGTAACCCTAACGTATCACTTACTCGTCGTAAGATCCTGCAACATGAGACGTTGCAGCCACAAAGGGTCAGTACATTGAATGTACTGGCAAAATCACACCATAGAGTAATGATGAATAAAGGCTATCACTACATGCATATTTGGCTGGTGGAAAAGCTCTATGGTTATAATGTTTTTGCGAAAAGCCAATTTTTCTCTACTGCAAAGGAATAACTTTTATTTAACTATCATGGTGGTTGTTAAACATTGAGAATGGTTGACAGCATTCTCAATCCCAATTAAAAGTAATCATTAACATCCCAACAAAATTAATTAAAGTAACATGATGAGATCAACAGGATAATCCAAGAACTAGATACTCAAAACGTCCATAACCGGGGACACGGCTAATCATGATTAGTTTGTACACTCTGCAAAGGTTTGCGCACTTTTCCCCACAAGACTCGATCGCCTCCGTTTGGTTTCTCGCACTACATGGTGTTTGAGAAACGGATGACCGAGACATAGTCTTTCAGAAGCGCTAGCACCTTACGATCGGGTAGACCGGTACACCTACATCCCCCTACATCTGCTAGTCTACCACTGTAAGAGTTCACACGACTTAATCAACTATGCCAGAGCCCATAATGGCTTGTGGCTGCACACGGAAGTTTCTAGCATGAATAATCTTATGATCCCTTTGAGCCTGGGTGGCGGTCCATAGGAAAATCACACGGTAACCCCGGGATTTCCAAAAAAAAAACAGGCAATCACTGGATACCCCAGGTGCCTCAATCGACCCAGATGTGTATTTAAGTTGCCACCTTAGATGAACCATTAATTAACAAACTCACATCTGTCATGGATATCACTCACCCAATCCACGTCTACTAGCATAGCATGGCATAATAAGCAAACTCAGAAGTAACTCCCAAAGGTTTCATAAGTAAAACAGGTAATAGGTACTACCTCATCTACTTCCCATCTCACAATTTAATTAGATCCTAATCATGCAATGTTTGAGGATTGATCTAATGCATAAAAACTGGGTAGTAGAAAAAGTATGATCAAGTGTTACTTGCCTGCAATGTTGATGAAGATGATTCACACTCAACTCCTGATAGTTCTACTCGTCACACTCCGGTCAATCTATCGTGAGCAAGCAATAGTAACCACACATAAGCAATCACTCAAAAGATCAGAAAGAACGAAGAAGACGATTCAGAAAACATCAAAACCAAGCAAATGACTCTTGCAGCATAAAACAATTTCTAACAGTACCAAAATTATGTGAATTTGGCCTTATCAGAAAGTTTAGGTCAAGAGCTCCGAGATGCAAAAAGAATCAACTCAAACGGAGTTATAAAACTCAAGTTATGATCAAACAAAGTTTAAATTCAAAACTGATCTAATTCAAATTTTAAACTTTCAAAAACATGTTCAAGTTGTTTATCTGGATAGAGGGGATCATAACGAAGACGTGAGCGTTGGTTTTGCTGGATTTGGATAAACGAGTAAAAAGTTGTGAGTGTTTGAAGTTTAAGGACTAATCTGTAAATAAAATCTTCACAGATAGGTCCCTGGCCTAAAATTAAACAGAAAAAGAAAAAGACTAAAAAGCGAACGTTCGCTGCCGAACGCTAACTAACGGAAACCGTTCACTAAGGAGATCTAACCGGAGAACGTTCGTTTATAAGCTCTAAATAGTGGACGCTCGCTGTTTAATAAAACCAAAGAAAACCGATCTAGTCTAGCATTTTTTTAAACGAACTAGAAAGAAAAACCGGTTAGGGGTTTACCGGTTCGGCCGTTTAGGCGGAGAAAACCGCCGGCGGGACGGGAACGGCGGCTGCGGGCGGCGGCTCCGGCGAGTCCGGCCACGGGCGTCGACGGCTCCGGCGCGTGGTCTGCGGTGGCGGCGGCAGCAAGCGGGCGGCGCGGGCGGAGGAGAAGCAGCGGTGGCGGCGACAGAAGGCGGCGGCGGCGGTTTGCGGCGCTGGTGGCGGTGAGATCTGCGGTGGCGGCGGTGGCGCAAGTGCGGGGCGGCAGCGGCGCGAGAAGAGGAGGGGCGCGACTATTTATGGGCGGGGCGGGGCGAGGCCTGCCGTGGGCGAGGGGGCAGAGGTGCCCGGCCTTGGGACGGACACCAAGGTCGGTGGCGGCGCGACGCGGGCTGGGCCGCGACCTGGCTGGCTAGCTGGGCCGGCCCAGTCGGGGAGGGAAACAAATTTTTTTTAATAAAAAATATTTAGAAAATAAAATAAAAGCAAAATAAATAAAAATATACTATAGGCATATAATATATCAAAATTTTCAGAAAAAGATTTCCTACAAGCTGAACATTTTTTTAACATTAAATAAAATGCACACAAATTCATATAATTCAAAGAGTGCTACTGGTCTAATAAAATCCAACAAAAATCATTTTAAAAATACCAAAATTAATTCAAATTTATTTCTCTCCAATTTTCTGATGTAGGGAATCATGTTACCCTATTTTCCATATATTTTATTTTTGGAGAAAAATAATTTGAATAAAACTCAATAACTCCAAATTGAAAAATAAATTCAAAAGAACTTTGAATTTAATTATTTGAAACTCCCAACTCATATTTCATATGTTTTGAAGAAGTCATTTTATCTTCGCTCGTGAAAATCATTGAGTTGCATAAAGTTCTAGAATTGGAAATATTTTCCAAATGAAATTCAAATATTTTCAACACCCCTTGTCATTTAAATAAATGGAAGAAGTCATGTCATCTTCTCTCCAGGGTTTTGTGATGAAAAGAATTTGAATTTACGAAGATCATAAAAGCAAAAATGAAAGTTTGGGAAAGTCCTTTTATTCCCTCTCATTTAACTTTCAAAAAGTTTCGAATTTCACTCAATTAATCACACAACAGTTAAACAAACAATCAAATCTATCTATTTATTATAACATTCCAAAATTTAGAATTTTGGGATGTTACAAACCTACCACCCTTAAAATGAATCTCGTCCTCGAGATTCGGAGAGGCTAGCAAGAAATAGGTTAGGGTTTGGGGTCTTCAAAATCCATCGATCGTCTCCGGGGTCTCGGGTGCTACCACCCTTAGAAATATTGATACAGTTCCTTCAAAACTCATATACTCCATCCCTGTTATTGACAGTGTCGGTCTTCTCAGATCTCGGGAAAAATTCCCTCTCCGGGCTCTTCCAGTAGCGGCATAACCTTTCCTCAATACTTCTGTCCTTTCATCTTGGTACGGTTATTCCATGACTGGGTCTTCTTAGCTGATGGGTCTCGCACCAATACTAAACAACTATCGATGTCTCATGGTGGTCAACAATTTATGGTTTCTCCTGCAGAAAATGGGTCTGGGCTGAACCTCACCGTATAACCTATACGGTTGGCAACAACTACCGTGTACAAGGGAAAATACTTATACCATTCTAAGGTTTAAACAAGGTTTTGATTGTCGTCTCTCTACTATAGGTAAGTCACCCAGATTTACCATCCCATATAGCAAGGCGAATAATAAGAGTAAGTCGGTATGGTGATCAATCCATCCCGCACCCAAATCATTATCTTGTATATGGTTTAGCGAATCTCGCATTATAACACTCGGTCATCCTCACAAGCATTGCAGAATTTCTCTTGTCAACGAACCAAGTTCGGATAAATCCATTGATTCTGCAAGCCAAACAAACATCTATCGTTCCTTATCAACTCTCAGGTTTTGCGTAAACTCCTATAAAATTGTCGGTGGGTAAAGGCATATCCTCTTCCAAGGGTTTTCCTTCAGCAAGAGTGTGCTTGCTTCTTGGCAGGTCCTGGGGCCAGTGGGTTATGGCCCATCTCATCACTTGTAATCCTTGAACTTATCATCGGGCAGCTGATCATTATTCCAACTTCCAACTTCCTAGTATTCTTAAATCCATCTCATTGTACTGTCTCCCTTCCTTCGGTTGTACCAAACCAAGACGTGATTACTCAGACTCATCATGGAATTTCCATTGATCCATATTTCCAACATCATACCTCCTTTATATCCAATAGAAATTCATCTCTTCATCCTCGTGGGATATCCAACATACCGCGATAAAACTTATACTTATGAAGTCCATACTCCACTTCGTGGAACATCATTATACTTTCCAGGGTCAAGCATCCTTACAGGGGAATATTGGCCATCCCTGCATGGCACTTCTTTAACTGGGAAACGTGAAACACATCATGAACTCCTGACAGTGCTTCGGGTGACTCAAATTTGTTGGCCACTCCTCCCATACGCTTCCAAAACTCGGTATGGTCCTACAAATCTCGGGGCTAACTTTCCCTTAACTCCAAATCATTTAACTCCTCGCAGAGGGGACACACGAAGACATGCTCTGTCTCCAATTCCATAGACTTCCTCCTTGCATTTTTGAGTCTGCACAACTCTTCTGCCAGAACTGAGCTACCTTCAGTCTATCTCGAAGCATCTTAACATCCTCTTCTGACTCCTTGATCACATTTGATCCAAACAACTGACGGTCTCCAATTTCATCCCACATCAACGGTGTCTGGCACCTTCTCCCATACAAAGCTCCAATCTCATCCATAGACCATGTTTCTCATATCCTCTAAAATGGTCAAAATCTTTCTTCATAGAGTAACAACTCATAAAATCCAAAACAGTACCAACGATGATAACTTTATTTATTCTCCAATTACTACAATCTCCTCTATTTCCATTACATGCCTCAACTCAACATCTCAACACAGAAGAGAGGTTCTCACTACTACTACTAAATTTACATTGCTGCTAACTCACATATTAGCACAAGTCTCCTTCTTCTTGGGACAATCCCTCGCAAAGTGCCCTGCTTCATTGCAACAAAAACATAACACTTCTGACAAGTCTCGAGGTTTCCTCATGATCACATAGCCTCCTTGGGTCCTCGGCTTCCTTTTTGGGCAAGTGTTGATGTAGTGCCCTGACTCCTTGCACTTGTAACAGGTGACATGACTCAGGTCCTTCCTGGAATCCAATCTATTCCTCTTCCTGGACTTTTCCGTTCCAATCAGGGCTTCTATTTCCTGTGGGTCATACTCTACTTCCTCTGTCGGGAATTCTACTAGATCTCCATTCAAACAATCTTGGGAGATGTGTCCTTCTTCTCCACATGAATAGCATGACTTGGTGCGGGCTTTAATTTTGTTTCCTTTGTGTGTGTCCTCGACATCTTCCTTCGTCGCAGGTTCTTCTATCATCTCCTTGAGGGCTCCTTTCATTTCTTCTTTCTTCTGCTGGATGGTTCTCTGTACTATAAGATAAATGTGACACTGAGCAGGGTAGTGGGTAGTTCCTTCACACAAGAAACAAGTAATCTGCCTAGTTGGGCATTCTTCAGCCGGGTGACTTCCTTCACAATTAGGGCATTCATCCTTGTGTTTCTTATGGGTGTGTCCTATTTCTCCACAGAGCTTGCATGCACAAGGTTTCTTCATATCCTTTCCCGAAGGCTTCAATTTCTGGACACAAACCGAGACATTAGCAAAGTCAACTTAAATTCTCCCCAAGTGGTTACTCCTTGCCATCCATTGATGGTTTGGTACATCCTCCACCAAGTGACAACACCTCTTTCAAAACTCTGAAGAGCATGCTGGGTCATATCATTTCCGACTGTGGAGTTATTCTTCATGTGATCCTCCATGTTCTGAATCCATTGGTCCATCTCCAATTGACTCATCGGTCCAGAAAATATGAGCTCATCTCCATTCATCCTCTATTGGGTCCATGGGTTTGGGGTGGGATAAGAGAGATCGAGAGGGATGCACACAATACAAACAATAGTTTTGAAAAGGCAGATTATATTGTGGCTGTCGGAAAAACAACAAACAAATGACAGCTCACAATCGTCGCATCTAACATAAGTATGTAACAGGGGTTGGGTCTTCTAATGGTCTATAGATCTCAATGTCATCAAGCTCTTCAAGTCTTGGTCATGTCTCCGTTGGCTCCTTCTGATCATGCTTGTCCTTCTCAAGTTCTTTTGCCAGATCATCTCTGTTGACGCGAATTCTCTCATGACGTCCATAAATATTTCTGGGGTTGCATTCCAAACTTTTGGGTTTCAACATCCTTGGTACGAACCATGTCCTTCTATCCTTCAGCTCCTGACAAATCTCCTGTATCTCGAGGTTTTGCTCCTCCAGCTTGGCTACTCTCATCTTCGGGGTCCTGAGTTCTTCATGAAATACCTCCTTGTCAAATATAACTTCCTGCTAGTCCATCTTAAACTTCTTGATCCTGGTGAACACCAGCTATGTTAAAACTGCATCCTTTGCTGACAGATGATCCATCAGCCTTCTACCATCTAATCCTTCCATGCATATGCATGCTTAACTCCGCACGATGACACAAAATTTTGAGTTCTAATGCTCCATGTTCCGGTCTTTCTCCGATACACCTTGATCTCGGGTATTGACAGCTTCCATAGTCTATCAAGTTCCATAAGTGTAGCCTTCCTTGGTCATACCAAATCTGGAAATTCTTCATATTCTCCTACTCTTCAGAGTCTTCAACAGTTGTAGTTTCTATTATCATAATGTATAGTAAAATCCTCATCATTCCGAATGGTCTTAGTTGTCCGATATCTTGTACTCCTTGGAGTGGTCTCATCAGTCGAATCTTCGAGTGGTCAAAAGGGAAAAGGGGTATGGTCTCACTAAAAGGGAATATTTGAATAAGCTTAGAAGAGAAGAGAGGTAAAAGATTCTTTTGAAAAGAAAGTTGTAGAGAAAAATCTTTCCTAGGGGCTTTCCAGTTTCTAGGGTCACGTCCTACAGCCAACATGTGCTCTGATACCATCTTGTAGCGATCCGACCTCAGACGGTCAAGTCTCTGTGCTTACGTGTCATCCCTGGATCGGTATGCTGACACACACAGTACTCAAAGATTTATAACAGAGGTAAATCACATGTATAAAGTAACGTAAATACTATTACCTCAATCCAAAATAGCGGAAGTAACAAGGTTGTGGATTCCCATTAACACCAACGGCAAAGTTGAGTATAGGAAATCGTAACCCTAACGTATCACTTACTCGTCGTAAGATCCTGCAACATGAGACGTTGCAGCCACAAAGGGTCAGTACATTGAATGTACTGGCAAATTCACACCATAGAGTAATGATGAATAAAGGCTATCACTACATGCATATTTGGCTGGTGGAAAAGCTCTATGGTTATAATGTTTTTGCGAAAAGCCAATTTTTCCCTACTGCAAAGGAATAACTTTTATTTAACTATCATGGTGGTTGTTAAACATTGAGAATGGTTGACAGCATTCTCAATCCGAATTAAAAGTAATCATTAACATCCCAACAAAATTAATTAAAGTAACATGATGAGATCAACAGGATAATCCAAGAACTAGATACTCAAAACGTCCATAACCGGGGACACGGCTAATCATGATTAGTTTGTACACTCTGCAGAGGTTTGCGCACTTTTCCCCACAAGACTCGATCGCCTTCGTTTGGTTTCTCGCACTACATGGTGTTTGAGAAACGGATGACCGAGACATAGTCTTTCAGAAGCGCTAGCACCTTACGATCGGGTAGACCGGTACACCTACATCCCCCTACATCTGCTAGTCTACCACTGTAAGAGTTCAAACGACTTAATCAACTATGCTAGAGCCCATAATGGCTTGTGGCTGCACACGGAAGTTTCTAGCATGAATAATCTTATGATCCCTTTGAGCCTGGGTGGCGGTCCATAGGAAAATCACACGGTAACCCCGGGATTTCCAAAAAAACAGGCAATCACTGATACCCCAGGTGCCTCAATCCACCCAGATGTGTATTTAAGTTGCCACCTTAGATGAACCATTAATTAACAAACTCACATCTGTCATGGATATCACTCACCCAATCCACGTCTACTAGCATAGCATGGCATAATAAGCAAACTCAGAAGTAACTCCCAAAGGTTTCATAAGTAAAACAGGTAACAGGTACTACCTCATCTACTTCCCATCCCACAATTTAATTAGATCCTAATCATGCAATGTTTGAGGATTGATCTAATGCATAAAAACTGGGTAGTAGAAAAAGTATGATCAAGTGTTACTTGCCTGCAATGTTGATGAAGATGATTCGCACTCAACTCCTGATAGTTCTACTCGTCACACTCCGGTCAATCTATCGTGAGCAAGCAATAGTAACCACACATAAGCAATCACTCAAAAGATCAGAAAGAACAAAGAAGACGATTCAGAAAACATCAAAACCAAGCAAATGACTCTTGCAGCATAAAACAATTTCCAACAATACCAAAATTATGTGAATTTGGCCTTATCAGAAAGTTTAGGTCAAGAGCTTCGAGATGCAAAAAGAATCAACTCAAACGGAGTTATAAAACTCAAGTTATGATCAAACAAAGTTTAAATTCAAAACTGATCTAATTCAAATTTTAAACTTTCAAAAACATGTTCAAGTTGTTTATCTAGATAGAGGGGATCATAATGAAGACGTGAGCGTTGGTTTTGCTGGATTTGGATAAACGAGTAAAAAGTTGTGAGTGTTTGAAGTTTAGGGACTAATCTGTAAATAAAATCTTCACAGATAGGTCCCTGGCCGAAAATTAAACAGAAAAAGAAAAGACTAAAAAGCGAACGTTCGCTGCCGAACGCTAACTAACGGAAACCATTCACTAAGGAGATCTAACCGGAGAACGTTCGTTTATAAGCTCTAAATAGTGGACGCTCGCTGTTTAATAAAACCAAAGAAAACCAATCTAGTCTAGCATTTTTTTAAACGAACTAGAAAGAAAAACCGGTTCGGGGTTTACCGGTTCGGCCGGTTTGGCGGTTTAGGCTGAGAAAACCGCCGGCGGGACGGGAACGGCGGCTGCGGGCGGCGGCTCCGGCGAGTCCGGCCACGGGCATCGGCGGCTCCGGCGCGTGGTCTGCGGTGGCGGCGGCAGCAAGCGGGCGGCGCGGGCGGAGGATAAGTAGCGGTGGCGGTGACAGAAGGCAGCGGCGGCGGTTTGTGGCGCTGGTGGCAGCGAGATCTGCGGCGGCGGCGGTGGCGCAAGTGCGGGGCGGCAGCGGCGCGAGAAGAGGAGGGGCGCGACTATTTAAGGGTCGGGGCGGGGCGAGGCCTGCCGTGGGCGAGGAGGCAGAGGTGCCCGGCCTTGGCACGGACGCCGAGGTCGGTGGCGGCGCGACGCGGGCTGGGCCGCGACCTGGCTGGCTAGCTGGGCCGGCCCAGTCGGGGAGGGAAACATTTTTTTAATAAAACATATTTAGAAAATAAAATAAAAGCAAAATAAATAAAAATATACTATAGGCATATAATATATCAAAATTTTCAGAAAAAGATTTCCTACAAGCTGAACATTTTTTTAACATTAAATAAAATTCACTCAAATTCATATAATTCAAAGAGTGCTACTGGTCTAATAAAATCCAACAAAAATCATTTTAAAAATACCAAAATTAATTCAAATTTATTTCTCTCCAATTTTCTGATGTAGGGAATCATGTTACCCTATTTTCCATATATTTTATTTTTGGAGAAAAATAATTTGAATAAAACTCAATGACTCCAAATTGAAAAATAAATTCAAAAGAACTTTGAATTTAATTATTTGAAACTCCCAACTCATATTTCATATGTTTTGAAGAAGTCATTTTATCTTCGCTCGTGAAAATCATTGAGTTGCATAAAGTTCTAGAATTGGAAATATTTTCCAAATGAAATTCAAATATTATCAACACCCCTTGTCATTTAAATAAATGGAAGAAGTCATGTCATCTTCTCTCCAGGGTTTTGTGATGAAAAGAATTTGAATTTACGAAGATCATAAAAGCAAAAATGAAAGTTTGGGAAAGTCCTTTTATTCCTCTCATTTAACTTTCAAAAAGTTTCGAATTTCACTCAATTAATCACACAACAGTCAAACAAACAATCAAATCTATCTATTTATTATAACATTCCAAAATTTAGAATTTTGGGATGTTACAAACCTACCACCCTTAAAATGAATCTCGTCCTCGAGATTCGGAGAGGCTAGCAAGAAATAGGTTAGGGTTTGGGGTCTTCAAAATCCATCGATCGTCTCTGGGGTCTCGGGTGCTACCACCCTTAGAAATATTGATACAGTTCCTTCAAATAACATATATTTTCCTTTAAAGCCACTAGTGAAACCTACGCCCCCAGGTCTCTTCTTTAATATATTTTCCTTTGTGATCTATTTTATTTGCCTTTTATTTTCAGATCTACTAAACCAAAAATACAAAAATACCTTGCTGCATTTTATTTTATTTGGCGTTCAATCTATCAATATTTACAACTCTCTCAGTGTGTTTGCCAATTTTTGGCGCCGTTACCCGAATGGGATTGACAACCCCTTTAACACGTCGAGTTGTGATTATTTGTTATTTGTGTGCAGGTGTTGTTTAAGCAGTGTTTCTTGGTTCTTATACTGGTTTGATAACCTTGGTCTCATCACTGAGGGAAATACCTACCGTTGATGTGCTGCATCATCTCTTCCTCTTTGGGAAAATACCGACGTAGTTCTAGCAGACATCAAAAGGAAATTTCTGGTGCCGTTGTCGGGGAGACATCATCAACATCTACCAGGTTCCTATCACGAATCCTCGTCTCCTTGCAATTTACATTATTTTCCATTTGCCTCTCACTTTTCTCTCCCCCACTTCACAAAAATTTGCCATTTCATTCGCCCTCTTTTTTCCGTTTGCCGTTTTCTTGCCGGATTTGTTTTTGAATGCAATCTTGTTGCATAGTCACGATGACTCAAGAGAACACCAAGTTGTGTGATTTCTCAAATACCAACAATAATGATATTATTGGCACTCCTATTGCTCCTCCCGCCACTAGTGTGGAATCTTGTGATATTAATACTGCTTTGCTGAATCTTGTTATGAAAGATCAATTTTCCGGTACTCCTAATGAGGATGCCGCGTCCCATCTTAACACATTCGTAGAATTATGCGATATGCAAAAGAAAAAAGATGTGGACAATGATGTTGTGAAGATGAAACTATTTCCATTCTCTTTGCGTGATTCTGCAAAAAATTGGCTTTCTTCTTTGCCTCGCTATAGTATCGATTCTTGGAATAAGTGCAAAGATGCTTTTATCACTAAGTATTTTCTGCCCGCAAAAATTATTTCCCTTAGAACCCAGATCATGAATTTCAAGCAACTTGAACATGAGCATGTTGCACAATCTTGGGAAAGGATGAAAATGATGCTAATGAATTTCCCAACTCATGGGTTAAATCTTTGGATGATCATACAAAAAATAATGCAGGGTTGAATTTTGTTTCTCGTAATCTTTTAGATTCCGCCGCGGGTGGTACTTTTATGGAAATTACTTTGGGTGAAGCCACCAAATTGCTTGATAATGTTATGGCAAATTATTCACAATGGCATACCAAAAGAGCTCCTATTAGTAAAAATCATAATTCGGTTGAAGAAATTTCTTCTTTGAGTGAAAAAGTTGATACTCTTATGAAATTGGTTGCTAGTAAAAGTGCTCCTATTGATTTCAATGATATGCCTTTGTCTACTTTGATTGAGCAAAATAGTGATGCCGTAGATGTGAATTTTATCTTGTGAAACAATTTCAACAATAATGCTTATAGAGGTAATTTTAATCCTAGGCCTTTTCCTAGTAATTCCTCTAATAATTATGGTAATTCCTATGGAAATCCTTCTTATAATAATAATAATAGTAACACCTCTTATCTTGAGAATAATATTAAATAATTTATCAACAAGCAAAAAGTTTTCAACACTACCATAGAAGAAAAGTTGAATAAGATTGATGATTTGTCTAGAAGTGTTGATAGAATTTCTCATGATGTAGAAAATCTCAAGATGAAAATTTATGCGCCAAAGGTTGAGGAATCAATTAAAGCTCTTTATGTTTCTACGTATGAAAGTAAGAAAAGAACCGCTATGCTTAGAGCTAGAAGAGAATTTTTAGAAAAAGCGTTTTCTAGTAATTATTTTCATAAAAGTGATGAAGATCTTAAAATGATTGGTGTTTCTTCTATTGATTCCTTGTTTATTAAAATTAAAATTGATGATAAAGGGACTGGAGAAGAGTCAACTTTAGCTAGAAGGCGTCCCGATAATTCGGAGAGTGAAAATCTTGTTGAGAAAATTCATAAAAGTGGGTTTGAAGAGGTCAAGACTTTAATTAGTGATGTGCCCACTCTTTTGGATTACAAAGACTTTAATTATGATAGTTGCTCTTTGATTGATTGTATTTCTTTGTTGCAATCCATGATAAATTCACCTCATGCTTATGAACAAAATAAAGCTTTTACTAAACATATTGTTGATGCTATGATGAAAGCTTTGGAAGAAAAGTTGGAATTAGAAGTTTCAATTCCTAGAAAATTACATGATGAATGGGAACCTACTACCAAAGTCAAGATTAAAAATTATGAGTGTTTTGCTTTATGTGACTTGGGTGCTAGTGTTTCTACAATTCCGAAATCTTTGTGTGATGTGCTTGATCTTACCGATATTGAAGAGTGTTCTTTAAATTTGCACTTGGCGGATTCTACTATTAAAAAGCCTATGGGAAGTATTAATGATGTTCTTATTCTTGAAAATAGGAATTATGTGCCTATAGATTTTATTGTTCTTGATATTGATTGCAATCCGTCTTGTCCAACTATTCTTGGTAGACCGTTTTTACGCACTACCGGTGTCGTGATTGATATGAAAGAAGGCAATATTAAATTTTAATTTTCACTAAGGAAGGGAATGGAACACTTCCCTAGA
This sequence comes from Triticum dicoccoides, assembly GCF_002162155.2. NCBI lineage: Eukaryota > Viridiplantae > Streptophyta > Magnoliopsida > Poales > Poaceae > Triticum > Triticum dicoccoides. Next base: position 83,251,675 of record NC_041389.1, read on the forward strand.
ACAAGAATTGGGCCACCATATGAATCAATCAGGAGGGCATCTTATGGATCTCGAAACAAAGATGACAAAACTTAGATCCTTGCTTTATGCCTAGCTAATAGCGTAAAACGATAGCGCTTGCTGGGAGGCAACCAATGAATAAAATTTATTTTTTGCTTTTTGCTTTATGTTCTTGAGTGTTCGCACAATTATGCTACTGTTATGATTTTGTTTTTTGTGTTTTAGTTAGTGTTAGTGCCAAGTAAAGCCTTTAGGATCTTCTTGAGTCATAGTTGTTTGATCTTGCTGAAAAATAGAAACTTATGCACTCACGAAAATAATTTTCTTAGATCATAGAAACATGATTTTGCTCTTATTATGTTTGCATAATATTAATATACAAATTCTCAGGTCGTCCTAATTTCTCAGAATTTTGGGAGTTACAAAGGTATTTGAAATATCCAGATTGCTACAGACTGTTCTGTTTTTGACAGATTCTGTTTTCTTTGTGTTGTGTGCTTATTTTGATGATTCTATTATTTTCTTTGATGAGTTGTTGCCATAAAAAAGTTGTAATACAGCAGATAATGTAAGAATAAAATATGAATTGGTTTGCAACAGTACTTATAGTAGTGATTTGTTTTCTTATACTAATAGATCTCACGAAGGTTTTGTTGAGTTTTGTGTGATTGAAGTTTTTCGAGTTTTGGGTGATGTTACGATGGACGAAGGAATAAGGAGTAAGAAGAGCCTAAGCTTGGGGATGCCCATGGCATCCCAAGCTATTATCCAAATAGAAGAAAGCAACTACGCTTGGGGACGCCCCGAGTGGCATCCCCTCTTTCTTCTAACAACCATCGATATTTTACTCAAAGCTATATTTTTATTTGTCACATACTATGAGTTTTGCTTGGAGCGTCTTGTATGATATGAGTCTTTGCTTGTTTTGCTTTGTGTTCCAAGTCATGAATCCTTGCTGGAAGCACCTATTTGAGAGAGCCAAAATTATGCCATGACTTGTTAGGATTGCTCTCCATGCTTCACTTAAATTTTTATGAGCTATGGAATTGCTCTAGTACTTCACTTATATCTTTTTGAGCACGGTGTGCTTTAGTATTTTTGAAGAAATGCTCTCATGCTTCACTTAGATTTATTTGAGAGTTAGTTAAATTTTGAAGAAAATCTCTCTTGCTTCACTTAAATTATTTTGAGAGAAAGAAATTGAAAGGATCGATATG
>NC_041389.1:83253193-83261406 GCF_002162155.2 Triticum dicoccoides
AGGCAACTAACAATTTTTAGCTTTTCTTGACCAAATTAAACTTAGCATCAAAGTAGGTTGTATAGATGTGCAAATAGGTGAACAACCTATATGATGCAACAACAACAAGCAACACGCACACTAGGGAAACAACACAATATAAGCTTGCACAAGTAAAGGTAAGAAATAACCAATAGCAGAGTCGATGGAGACGAGGATGTGTTACCGAAGTTCCTTCCCTTTGAGAGGAAGTACGTCTCCGTTAGAGCGGTGTGGAGGCACAATGCTCCCCAAGAAGCCACTAGGGCCACTGTATTCTCCTCACGCCCTCACACAATGCGAGATGTCATGATTCCACTATTGGTGCCCTTGAAGGCGGTGATCGAACCTTTACAAACAAGGTTGGAACTATCTCCACGACTCAATTGGAGGCTCCCAGCGATACCACGGAGCTTCACCACAATGGAATGTGGCTCCGAGGTGACCTCAACCGTCTAGGGTGCTCAAACACCCAAGAGTAACAAGATCCGCAAGGGATTAGTGGGGGGAATCGAATTTCTCTTGGTGGAAGTGTAGATCCGAGCCTTCTCAACCAATCCCTAAAGAATCAACAAGTTTGATTGGCTAGGGAGAGAGATCGGGCGAAAATGAGCTTTGGAGCAAAAATGGAGCTTGGGGAGAAAGAGGTACTCAACTTGGGGAAGAAGACCCCCTTTATATAGTGGGGGAAAGATCCAACTGTTACCCACTTATTCAGCCCATGACATGCGGTACTATCACACAGACACGCGGTACTACCGCAAGGGCTCACGGCACTACCGCTAGGTGGTGCGGTACTACCGCTCACACGACAGAGACCAGATGAGGCCCTGTTGCATATAGCGACAAGCGATAGAACCGTCAGAGCGATACTATCGCACGCCCTTGCGGTACTACCGCAAGGTAGGGATCAGTCTGGGCTAGGAAGGCATGGGCTAATAAAATTACATCCGTGGCTACTTCCGCTGAGTTTCGGTCTGTGCAAAAATCCGGCACGGCACCACCGCTCACAGGGAGCGGTACTACTGCGCAGGGTGCGGAAGTAAAAAATTACTTCTGCCCCTACTTCTGTGCGTGCCAGCGTTCTAGGCCAGAGGCCACGGTACCACCACTCACGAGCAGTAGTACTACCGCACAAAGTAGTACTACCGCTACCCTGGGCGGTACTATTGAGGGCCGCTGCAGTACTACTACACGCCACAGAACTATAACACTTGGAGGCCTTCATCTTCGCAAAGACAAGGGAAAACGACCAGTGCTCCAATGAAGCGAAGGAAAGGTGGTGCAAAGGAACAAATGTATACATGTTGATTCCACCCTAACCTTTCCGAAGCGGACCCCCTCTTAATAGCACGGCTTTCCTACGACTCAAATCCACCAAAAAGAAACGTAGAGAAACGTCGTCTTCGATAGGCTCTGAGGGGCACCAAACGTCTTGTGCCTAGACATGAGATATCTAAAATGCTCAATGCACACGATTAGTCCGCAAATGCATTGTCATCAATCACCAAAACCACATAGGGAGAAATATGCCCTTACAATCTCCACCTTTTTGGTGGACTGATGACAATACTGGATTTGCACATAAAGATATAAAATGAACATAAGCAAACCCAACACCTATAAAATATAGACAGGCTCCCCCTAGATGTGTGCCCTCTATAGATATGCTTTGGACTGCATGACACACATACTAGGATCAACAGTCCCCCTATATTTTATAGACAAGGAAATCTTTGCAACAATATAAACGACACTAAGCATGGAGGCAAGGTAAAGAACATGAGCATGAAGTAAAAGGGCACAAGAAATATAAGCTCACAATCTACTAAACGAAGTAGACAATGAGATAAGATAATAAGATAAGCTTGAGGGCATATGTCTCACACCATATGATAGTCTCCTGGTCTCACACGAACACAACCACAAACCAAAGCAACGAGGGTTATACGGAAAGAAAGCAAAGCAACACAAGACACGACACAAACACGCAAATCGTACACTCTCTCCCCCTTTGGCATCGAGACACCAAAAAGGCAGAGAGGACACCTACGACATAGGTGATGGTAGAACTCCAAGGCATCACCAGTCATGTTCCTCCTCCTCAGACTCCTCTGCAGCACGGGATGAAGAGGGAACTCCAGTATCGTCCCCAGACTCACTCCACCGACAGTGTTGTCTGGTCCATTGTTCCTCATCTGTGATCCTCTCCTAGAGCCATCCTGGACCTCAAGGCCAACCTGCCTCATAATAGCCTTGTCGTCACGACAAGCCATCTTGGCGTTCGCATGAGCCTGGTACTGTCCCTTGGCCTGCATGCAGAACAGAGCCTTCATCTTGGCGTTGAGCTTCTTAGCCCAAGTTGGCTCAGTAGAGGGAGGAGTGTATCCCTCAGAACTGTCCTCAGCTGCCTCCTCCTTTGACTCATCCTCATCCACATCCATCCTAGCAGTCTCTGCCTCAGGCCGGTAGTGGTGTTAGCCCACTTGCTCTTGATGCGTAGCTTGATCAGCTCATGGCGGTGAATCCAGCTGGGAGCATGAAACTCTTCACCCGGAAAGAGCTTCTCCCAAGTCTTCGAGATCAAGAAAAACAGTTAAGGTCCATATATGGGCACCTTACGATTGAACACAACAAACTGCAGCTCACACCACATGATATGAGAGACATCAAGTGGTTTCATCTATTGGAGACGCGCCTTCTCACAGATGAGCATTATGTCCACAAGATAGGCATGCACCTTGTCCTTGTCGCCTATGCAAGGAAAAAGTGAGTTGCGGAAGATCCGGTGCATGATGTCAAGGAATGGGTTCAACACCCAAGTCTTCTTCCCACTGGCTAACTTCTTCTCAACAAGGTAGGGTAGAAGCTTGTTCTTGTTGGCTGACTTGGGGTTGGCATGTGGGCGGACACCAACGGGCACATTTAGCCCCTCATCACGAATGTGCAACATCTCCATGAATTCCTTCCACTTAGCAGATGTCCTCTTACCACTAGTCATCCAAGTCATGGTCCGCTGCTCATCAGTGTGGAAGTGGACAGAAGCAAAGAACTGAGCCACAATCTTCGGGTCAAAGTCCATGTGGAACATGAGTAACTCCTCAATGCCAAACCGCTCCACCAAATCCAGAGGCTCACCAAAATATGCCTGGTTGTTGTCCTTCCTCATATGATTCATGCCAATCCACTGCATTGGCACATACATGTTCTGCTTGGCCTTGATCACATATAGAAAGGTGAGATTCTGCTGCTTGGTCCAAAACAAGTCATTTCCCTTTGTGTACTCCCTAGAGTTGACGTAAGGGTTGAGCTTCCTTCGAATCAGAAACTCCGCTTGAGGCATTTCATCCATGCCAACATTTGGCTCCTTGGTCTTGGTAGCTGTGGTCTTGGTCCTGAATTGTGGGGCACTGGAGCCCTCAGGAGCCTCTTGGTTGCGAAGGCGCTTCGAGCTTGCGTCACGGCTGGGATTCGAGCGTCGGGCATTGGAACCGGAGCCACCACCTATGACACACAACACAAACACACGAGAAAAACGAGAAGGATAATTGCAAAGACCAAGGCCAAAACCCAACGAAATATGTAGAAATGATAATGAGCGAACAAAACAAAGTAATTTTCAACTCAACGGTAGTACCGAGCCAGGATGCGAATGTAAAATTTTACCGCCGCTCTAGCCGCGGTAGTACTATGCCGGAGTGGCACGATAGTACCGCGCCTGGAGCGGAAGTAAAATTCTACTTCCGTGCCCTGGGCGGTAGTACCGCTCCAGTGGAGCGGTGTACCGCACAGGGTGGTTCTCGTACGAGCTAGCGGTAGTACCACTCCAGGAGGAGAGGTAGTACCGACGGAACCAAATCTTGCAAGAACAACATCTATGGATCTAGAAACATCCACAAAAGTAGATCAGTACTACCGTTGATCAAAACTACACTGTTGCATCACCAAATAACATATCTACTGCACTAGCACTCTCCTACAATCTCCTCTTGCAAATATTTAGCCGAAAATAACAGGAACTACACATGCATCTCCGACCTAAAAGCACAACAACGGGCAAACAGAAATAGACTAGGGGAGATACCGGGCTCCATGGCAAGAGGGCGAGGTGGGGATCGATCCCACCGGTCAAAATGCGAGGAGAGCGGCCGGAGATGGAGATCCGGCAAGGTCCTGCGCCACCGTTCTTGGGCAGGAGAGAGAGAGAGACGAAGTGGGGAAAAGAGATGAATGGGTATGGGGGAGTTGGAACTCCCCCTGCTCGCTCTTAACCCCCACGCGCTCACAACAGCGCGGTAGTACCGCGGGTCATTGCGGTAGTACCAGAAGTACCACACACAGGGCAGTAGTACCGCTCTTCCAGCGGCAATAAAAAATTACTGCCGCAATGGAAGCGGTAGTACCGTGCCTGGGACACAGTTGTGCATGCACAGGAGCAACCCATCTCCAGCGGTAGTACCGTGGCTTGCCATGGTAGTACTGTAAACCAAAGAAAGTGCATGTTTCAACAAAAATAGAAAAACATGGCCTTTGCAATGCAAACTACAAGCAACCAAACATGCAAACGAGCACACACACGAGGCAACTCAAACACAAACACGGCTCAAAAGAAGGCAAAAGACAACAAGGACAAAACACGAACCAAAACCTCTCAAAGAGAGAGGGCGGTGGCCGGAGCCACCTATGTTTGAGTTAACTGGTATGGCACCGCAAAGAATTATCCTTGGGCCCATGACCAAAACTTGTCTTTGAAGCACACGTACCATTAAAAAATGGCTAATGTGAAAGAGTTGATCAATTTATGCATAATGGGGGGAGGGAGAGTTCATTGAGAGAACAACACTCCCCCTATGTCCATGCCTACACCTAAACAAGACATCACGATGAGTATGGTGGGGTGTGCAAAGGTTCAAACCACATTGCTCAAATCAATGATATTTAGCTCACGCCTTAACTCACACAATCTTGCTTCATCCAAGGGCTTCGTGAAAATATCTGCAAGGTTATCATGAGTGTTGACATATTTGAGCCTGATCTCCCCTCGCCTAATGTGATCCCGAATGAAGTGATACCGAATCTCAATATGCTTCGTCTTGAAGTGTTGCACCGGGTTGAGAGAAATCTTGATGGCACTTTCATTGTCACACCAAAGAGGCACTTTGTCACAAATGATATCGTAATCCTTTAAAATTTGCCTCATCCATAGAAGTTGAGCGCAACAACTACCGGCGGCCACATACTCCGCTTCCGTGGACGAGAGAGACACACAACTTTGCTTCTTAGAAGACTAACTCACCAAAGAGCAACCAAGAAATTGGCACCCTCCAGAAGTTGACTTCCTATCCACTTTGTCCCCCACCCAATCCGAGTCCGAGTAGCCCATAAGGTTGAAGTTAGCTCCTCTTGGGTACCATAAACCAAAGTTTGGGGTATGAGCCAAATATCAAAAGATTCGCTTGACCACCACATAGTGGCTTTCCTTAGGTGCACAAATTCCCACACTCAACATGATATTCGGTCTAGTTGCACAAAGGTAAAGCAAGGAGACAATCATGGAACGATATACCTTTTGATCCACCGCTTTACCATTGGGATCTATGTCAAGTTGGCATTTGACGGGCACTGGGGTGGAAGCTGGCTTGACCTCACTTAGCTTGAATCTCTTGAGCATGTGTTGAGTGTATTTGGGTTGGTTGATGAAGGTTCCTTCTCTTCTTTTTTTGATTTCGAACCCGAGAAAGAACTTCAACTCTCCCATCATGGACATCTTGAACTTCGAGGTCATGAGAGCGACAAACCCCTCATTGAAGACTTTGTTAGGAGAACCAAAGATAATATCATCAATGTATAGTTGGCATACAAATAACTCCCCTTTGACCTTCTTAGTAAAAAGAGTGGGGTTGATTTTCCCAATTTCAAACCCACGATCTTGCAACAACTCGGTAAGGTGCTCATACCACCCACGTGGGGCTTGTTTAAGGCCACAGAGTGCCTTATCGAGTTGGTACACATGATTGGGGAACTCGTGAAGGAAATATGCCCTAGAGGAATAATAAAGTTGTTATTTATATTTGCTTATATCATGATAAATGTTTATTATTCATGCTAGAATTGTATTAACCAGAAACTTAGCACATGTGTGAATACATAGACAATACATAGTGTCCCTAGTATGCCTCTACTTGACTAGCTCGTTAATCAAAGATGGTTATGTTTCCTAACCATAGACATGTGTTGTCATTTGATGAACGAGATCACATCATTAGGAGAATGATGTGATGGACAAGACCCATTCGTTATCTTAGCATTATGATCATTATAGTTTCATTGCTACTGCTTTCTTCATGACTTATACATGTTCCTCAGATTATGAGATTATGCAACTCCCAAATACTAGAGGAACACAACGTAACGGAGTGATTATAAAGATGCTCTACAAATGTCTCCGAAGGTGTTTGTTGGGTTGGCATAGATCGAGATTAGGATTTGTCGCTCCATGTTTCGAAGAGGTATCTCTGGGCCCTCTCGGTAATGCTCATCACTATAAGCCTTGCAAGCAATGTGACTAATGAGTTAGTTACAAGATGAAGCATTATGAAATGAGTAAAGAGACTTGCCGGTAACGAGATTGAACTAGGTAGATGATACTGACGATCGAATCTTGGGCAAGTAACATACCGATGACAAAGGGAACAACGTATGTTGTTATACGGTTTGACCGATAAAGATCTTCATAGAATATGTAGGAGCCAATATGAGCATCCAGGTTCCGCTATTGGTTATTGATCGGAGATGTGTCTCGATCATGTCTACACAGTTCTTGAACCCGTAGGGTCCGCACGCTTAACGTTCGATGACGATTTGTATTTTGAGTTATGTGATGATGAACGAAGTTTGTACGGAGTCCCTGATGAGATCACGGACATGACGAAGAGTCTCGAAATGGTCGAGGCATAAAGATTGATACATTGGAAGGCTATGTTCGGACACCGGAAAGGTTTCAGAAGAGCTCGGACATTTTTCGTAGTACCGGGAGGTTACCGGAACCCCCCCGAGGAAGTAGTGGGCCTTAATGGGCTTTAGTGGAAAGGAGAGGAGGGCTACAGTGTGGCCGCGCCCCCCCTTTGGCTGGTCTGAATTGGACTAGGAGGGGGCGGCGCCCCCCTCTTTCCTTCTCCCTCTCCTACTCCTTCCCTCTCTCCCCCTCTTGGAAAGGAAGGGGACTCCAACTAGGATTGGGAATCCTAGTTGGACTCCCCATGGCGCGCACCCCTCCTGTCCGTCGTCCTCCTCCCTCCCTCCTTTATATACGGGAGTAGGAGGCACCCAAGGCACAACAGTTATTCTCTTAGCCGTGTACGGTGCCCCCTCCACAGTTTAACACCTCGGTCATATCGCCGTAGTGCTTAAGCGAAGCCTTGCGCATCATCACCGTCGCCTCGCCGTCGTGCTGATGGAACTCCCCCTCGTCCTCAACTGGATCAAGAGCTCGAGGGACATCATCATGCTGAACGTGTGCTGAACACGGAGGTGCCGTACGTTCGGTACTTGGATCGTGGAGACATTTGACTATGTAACATCCCAAATTTTCAATTTGGAATGTTATACATAGATCATCATTGCATATCATATTTTGTTGCATTGTTGGCTCGATCCTAGAAATTCTACGCAACTCAAGGAACCACGGAGAGAGTTGGGGATTTCGTTATTTTCATATTTGAGTTTTCTCAAATTTTGAAAATAGGATCATTTGATTTTATTTATTTTATCTTAAAATATTTCTACCATCAAAACTTGAGAGAGGGAATAAAATGACTTTCCAAAAATAAAGAAATAATGAAGATTTAATAAAAAATCAAATAAGATTTTATTTTGGAGTTTTTCGCCTTTCTATTGGATTTAGGAAAAATGCGCGTTTTTCAAAATTGCATTTAGGCCACAAATAAATGTTCATCTTGTCCGGCTTGATTTTAGAAGCCGGGGAAAATTTATTTCGGAATTTTTGGAGTCCGTTTAGTATTTCTTTCGTTTGTTTTTCTGCGCGAAATTATTTAAAAAAAACGCGAACCGATCTACGGGCCGTACCCGAGCGGGACTCCGCCCGGGGCAGCTTATATAAAGCCGCTGCCCGAGCCCCCCAGCCCACTAGACCCCGCCGCCGGCCCACCCCGCCCCCAAACCCTAGCCCGCCGCCG
>NC_041389.1:83261663-83271239 GCF_002162155.2 Triticum dicoccoides
CATGCCGTCATTTTTTTTTCAAAAACCGATCGGTTTTTCTTCGGTTTTGTCGGTTTATTTTTAGTTTCAGTTTTTTTATTAGATCGTTTTTTTCAGTTTAGGTTAAATAGCGAGCGTTCACTCGTTCGTTCGTTTTAACGAACGTGTTCGTCAGATTACATTTAGTTAACGAACGTTCGTTCGTTAACCTGTTCGTCATTTTTCTTTTTCTCGGATTTAATCCATGATTTTTCTGATCGCGATTTCTAATCCGATTTTCGTTTTAGTATAACTTTTCGCTCGTTAATCGGAATCAGTTGATTCAAGCGCCTAGAGTTTCGTCTCGAAACCCTCTTTCCAAATAACCAACTTAAACAAGTTTTTTGCTTCTGTAAAATTTGACTTAGATCCAGATTAGTAAAATGGAGCCGTTTTCTTTCGCCGTTTGACTTCCGTTGTTTCGTTTGATTCGATTCTTTTTGCAAACCGGAGTTCTTAAGTTGAACTTTCTGGTTAGATCTTTTATTTGAGTTTTACCTGTGCATTAGATGAGTACTTATTGTATGCTTGTTTGTTTGTCTGTGATAGAATACCCGGAGTGCGCCGCCTGTTACTTCGAGTCTCTAGGTTTCGCGGATCATCAGCAAGGCAAGTAACACTTTGATCATACCTTTTCTACTACCCAGTTTTTATGCATTAGATCAATCCTCAAACATTGCATGACTAGGATCTAATTAATATGTGGGTTGGGAAGTAGTTGAGGTAGTACCTATTACCTGTTTATTATCAAACCTTTGGGAGTTACTTCTACGTTTGCTTATTATGCCATGCTATGCTAGTAGACGTGGATTTGGTGAGTGTATCCATGACAGATGTGAGTTTGTTAATTAATGGTTTATTTAAGGTGGCAACTTAAACACACATCTGGGTGGATTGAGGCACCTGGTTTCCAGGATTTGCCTGTTTTTCTTCGGACCGCCACCCAGGCTCAAAGGGATCATGAGATTATTCATGCTAGAAACTTCCGTGTGCAGCCACATGCTACTATGGGCTCTAGCATAGTTGACTAAGTTGTGCGAACTCTTACAGTGGTAGACTAGCTGATGTAGGGGATGTAGGTTGGTACGGTCTACCCGTTCGTAAGGTGCAAGCGCTTCTGAAAGACTATGTCTTGGTCATCCGTTTCTCAAACACCATGTAGTGCGAGAATCCAAACGGAGGAGATCGAGTCATGTGGGGAAAAGTGCGCAAACCTCTGCAGAGTGTATAAACTAATCATGGTTAGCCGTGTCCGCGGTTATGGACGTTTTGAGTATCTAGTACTTGGATTATCATGTGAATCTCATCATGTTACTTTAATTAATTTTGTTGGGTTGTTAATGAGTACTTTTAATTGGGATTGAGAATGCTGTCAACCATTCTCAATGTTTAACAACCACCATGATAGTTAAATAAATTTATTCCTTTGCAGTAGGAAAAAAATTGGCTTTACGCAAAACTGTAACCATAGAGCTTTCCACCAACCAAATATGCATGTAGTATAGCTTATTCCACCATATTTCTCTATGTGTTACATTGCCAGCATATTCCATGTGCTGACCCGTTTTCGGGCTGCAACGTTTCATGTTGCAGACTTTTCAGACGACGAGTAAGGTGCTTAGGTCGTGGTTCTATACTCAGTGATGCCGTTGGAGTTGATGGACTCGCTTATCTTCCAAGCCTTCCGCTGTTATCGTTTTTAGATGGCCTTAAGCCATATTTATTTTAATAAGTTCTCTCTTGAGACATTCAATGTAATAAGTGTGTGATTGCTACTCTGTTATAAATCCTTCAAGTACTGTGTGGTGTCAGCATTACTGATCCAGGGATGACACTTGAGCACAGAGATCAGACTGTTTGAGGTCTGGTCGCTACAAAGATGGTATCAGAGCACACGCTGACTGTAGGACACGACCACTAAGCTAAAGTCCTAGATCACTACTCTTTCTTCTCATTTCTGACTCCTCACCTTTTTCTATTCTTTAGGATGGCGGATGCAAGGAACAAGTTCACACAACCGGATGAAGACTCACCTTTTGGATATCACCTGAAGGAAGTCACTAGATACCTAAACATAGGAGTACCAAGCTTCACCGGGACCTTCAACGCCACTTTACCCGAAGAGGAGCGCTGGATGATTCAAGTCCACATTCCAGGAAGGACATTTGCACCAGTCACGGAGCCCGTAGAGGTTTCCTTTGATGCACCAACATGGAGCCTAGGAAAGAGCATGGCAGCTCACATCGCCATGGGACGAATTGGAGAAGTTTACCACGATGATCTCAAGAATACTATCTACCAGATTTGTGGGCGCTGAGATAAGCATTGGGAGATGATCAACACCAGGAAGGACAGATCAATCGCAGCTTATATCCAAGAATTAAACCAACACATCTGACGCCAGGAGAATCAGATGTGCGCAGACCTGGAGGATCTGCAGAAGGCTATGACCAAGATCAAGGAGCTAGAAGAGGAACTCAAGGCTACACGTAAAGACTATATGGAAGAGATCGTCGCTCTAGTAAGACAGAGCGACGACCTTAAGGAGAAGATTGGAGTATTCATCGGAGGTTCAGCACCCAGAGGAGAAGATGACAAATCCACTTGTCCGGATAATTATATCATCATCGACGACACCGACTCGGATCCCGACAAGAGTGATGATGACTTTGTTGATGAAGCTGGAGCAGATATCATGGAATCTTCATCGGAGTAGTTTTTCTAGTTGACCACCATAACAGTAGTAAAAATTCCCCCATTTAAAATTAGTTTTAGTCCAAGCACTTTTGTAACGATAGTTAGACCGTTGTATGCCCTTGTTTGAATTGATTGGAGTGATATTGTGTGTTTTTGTCTCATGTGCATATGGGTAGTGTTATCTCACCAGACCTCATTCTATTCTTAACTCTCGTCTCTTCTATAAACCTTCAGATGCCTCCGAGACGTGACCCCGAATTTGTTTTCCCGCCGGAGATCACTTAGTTGATTCAGCAGCAGAATGCCTTGATTCAAACATTGGTACAGAACCAAGGCAACAACAACAACAACAACCCACCACCACCACCACCTGTTGACCATTTGACTCGTTTCTTAAGGCTCAATCCGCCGGTGTTTTCCAGTAGCACCGAGCCGATAGTAGCAGATGATTGGCTCCGTAAGATAGGGAGGGAGTTGATCACTGCAGGATGTACAGATGGGGAAAAGGTGAAGTTTGCCGCACATCAGCTCGAAGGACCCGCAGTAGCATGGTGGGAGAATTTTACAGCCACTTACCCTATAGATACTGTCACATGGGATCAGTTTCAGCAAGCTTTCCGTACTGCCCATGTTTCAGCAGGAGCTATGGCCATGAAGAAGCGTGAGTTTCGCAACTTGCGCCAAGGAGGACGGACAGTTGGCCAGTATGTGGATGACTTCAGTAAGCTAGCACGTTATGCCCCAGATGACATTGCTACGGACGCAGCTAAGCAGGAGAAGTTTCTAGAAGGACTGAATGATGAGCTGAGCATGCAGTTGATGGTAGCCACCTTCAATAACTACCAGGAGTTAGTAGACTGTGCACTTATGATTGAAGGGAAGCAACAGCAAATTGACAATCACAAGAGGAAGTATGGACAGGGGAAGAACAATTCTGTAGCTCAGCAGAAACTACGCTTTACCCCGAAGTCAGGAGGGCAATTTCAGCATACTCACGGAGGAGGCAGCTCATACAATCATAATGGCACAAAGAATGGAAACGGGAATGGAGGAAGCAATGGACAAAATCGCACCAACCCGTCAACGCCATCCAAGGTAGACCTGAGCCATATCACTTGTTTTAAGTGCCGTAAGACTGGGCATTATGCAAATGAATGTCCAGAAGCCCAAAATGGTAATGGCAACGGAAGCTCAGGAAATAAGCCGAACCCTTTCAACAGGGGACAGGTGAACCACGTTACCGTGGAGGAGGTTGAAGCTCAGCCAGACGCAGTAATAGGTAAGTTGTTGGTTAAGACATTTACTGCAGTTGTTCTTTTTGATACTGGTGCATCACATTCATACATATCAAGGGGATTTGTGGATAAGTATAAATTACCAACCCAAGCCCTTAGGTCACCCATGCTAGTAACATCACTCGGAGCAGAATACATGGCTAGTATATGGTGTGATCAACTGCCATTAAGGATTGGACACTATGTGTTTCCCTTGGACCTAATAGTTCTGGAATCACAAGGATTGGATGTGATATTAGGCATGGATTGGTTATCAAAGTACGAAGGGAATATAGATTGCGCCAGTAAGACAATTTTACTTACCACCCCTGAAGGAAGGAGAATCAAGTATGTATCACGGCATTAGCCGAGGAGGGCACATGTAAATTCCTTATCAGGAGTTGTACAGGAGGAAGTACCAGTGGTAAGGGATTATCCGGACGTGTTTCCGGAAGAGTTGCCAGGCATGCCGCCGGACAGAGACATTGAATTTCTGATTGAACTACTGCCAGGCACTGGGCCGATATCTAAGAGCCGTATAGGATGCCAGCCCAAGATTCGGAGGAAATTAAGAAGCAGATTAAGGAGTTGCTGGACAAAGGTTTTATTCGCCCAAGTTCTTCGCCTTGGGGATCTCCAGTACTTCTAGTGGATAAGAAGGATGGATCATTAAGAATGGTTGTTGATTATTGAGGATTGAATGAAGTGACCATTAAGAACAAATACCCGTTGCCGATGATCAATGACTTGTTTGACCAATTGCAAGGAGCTAAGGTATTTTCCAAGATCGATTTGCGATCAGGATACCATTTTTTTGACTATAAACAGTAGGGTAAACACCCCACTGTAGCTTTTATTAAAATAGAAATTAAACAACAATTGTCTTGGGGGCTTGAGGTAAGCCCACAGAAAAGAATGAAAAACAAAAAAGAAGAAGAAAACTAAAAAAGAAAACTAATCTATAGCTAAAAGAAATAGGGACTGAAAAAAGAACAAAGGGAACTATACAAATGTTTACAGCCAAGCATCTAGCCAAGTAGAGAATTGAGCTTCATACTTTTTCTTGATCCTGTATTTGAGCATCTTTAACTCCTGAAAGAATATATGTTTCCAGCCATCAAAAGAGGGGGTTATATTTTCAAAGATCTTGTTGTTTCTTGAAATCCAGATTGCCCATGAACCCAATATTATGATCTCCATAAAGAAGGGGCAATTGAGTTTGTCCTTGAGATCTTGATAAGCTTCCAGTACTGATAAGTTATGGGTCCTTGAAGGGCAGATGAAGTCCCAACATCTTACAGCAAAAGGGCATCCCCAAAAGAGATGGTGCAGAGTTTCTTCCTGTTGACAATTTCTCACTGCACAGTTGTAGACTTCCAATTCAAAGTTTTTCCTTCTTAAGAGATTCCTGGTGTTGATTCTGTCATGTAACAGCATCCAGAAGAATACTTTGTGCTTGGGTTGACAGGAACTTTTCCAAATCCATGAGAAGTGTGGAGGAGTTTGTTTGTGTCCAATTAGCACCTTATATGCCTTGATTGATGAATAATATTCATTTCCCCAGATGTAACTCCAGGTATCTAGTGCATCTAAATATTCAGAGTTTCTTAGAGCAATGCACATGTCCTCCATTTGTATGAATTCCTCATATGCTTGTGTAGTAAGAGGCAGGTGGAATAAATCTTGGAGAAATTCAGTGTTGATCACTTGTTGAACACTATTGTGAGGATCTTTAACAAAGGAATATAAGTGATCAAACTTGTGTTTGAGAATAAATTGGTCCCACATATCATCCCAGAACAGAGCACTTTTGCCATCTCCCACATTGCATCTGGCTATAGCTTTGAATTGATTAATGAGTGCTAGGTTGGTTTCCACCAGAATGAGCCCACTTTTTGATCCCCTGGAAGTTGTCCATTGCTGTAGTATGATTCCCAAATTAAATTGACCCAAGGGATATCCTGTCTGTTATAGAATTTATGAAGATTTTTCATAAGCAGGGTTTTATTTTGAGTGAAGATATCCAGAACACCCAAGCCACCTTGATCTTTTGGTCTGCAAACTGTGTGCCAAGCCACTAGTGCTGGCCTCCTATCCCCCATATCAGGACTCCTCCAAAGGCAATGCCTCAAGTATTTAATGATTTGTTGTTTAATTGTGATGGGGATATCCAGGCAACACATGAAGTAAACTGCTAGAGAAGCCAACACAGATTTGACCAGCAATACCTTCCCTGCTTGTGTCATGAAAGTAGAGATGCCAGCAATTCTCTTAGCAATTCTGTTGACTATAGGTAAGCATTGTTCCACAGTTGGCTTATGGATCAGGATACCATCAGTTGAAGATTCGGGAGCAGGATATTCCCAAGACGGCTTTTACCACCAGGTACGGGCTGTATGAGTATACCGTTATGTCATTTGGTCTGACTAATGCCCCAGCCTATTTTATGAACATGATGAACAAGGTGTTTATGGAGTTTTTGGATAAGTTCGTCATGGTATTCATTGACGATATTCTGGTCTACTCAAAGAATGAAGAAGAACATAAGGAACATTTGCGATTGGTACTGGAGAAGCTCAAAGAACATCAGTTATATGCCAAGTTCAGCAAATGTGAGTTTTGGTTGAAGGAAGTTGGATTTCTCGGACATGTTATATCCGAAGAAGGTATAGCACTAGACCCCACTAAAGTTGCCACTGTGACAAACTGGGAAGCACCAACAACAGTTGGAGAGATCCGGAGTTTCCTTGGACTCGCAGGATACTACCGGAGGTTCATTGAGAATTTCTCGAGGATTGCGAAGCCTATGACAGAATTGTTGAAGAAGGATACCAAGTTCGTATGGACTAAGGAGTGTGAGGGTAGTTTTCAGGAGTTGAAAAAGCGTTTGGTTACCTCACCAATATTAATCCTGCCAGATCAAAGCAAGGATTACGAAGTTTATTACGACGCTTCACGTCGAGGACTTGGAGCAGTGCTTATGCAAGAGGGAAGAGTTGTTTCGTATGTTTCACGACAGCTTAAGCCTCATGAGTTAAATTATGCTACTCATGATTTGGAGTTAGCAGCCGTAGTGCACGCACTGAAAACTTGGAGACATTTTCTTATTGGGAACCACTGTGAGGTGTACACGGATCACAAGAGTTTGAAGTACATTTTCACTCAGAAGGAGTTAAATCTCAGGCAGAGGAGATGGTTGGAGCTTATTAAAGATTACGATATGAGATTGCATTATCACCCCGGAAAGGCTAACGTTGTAGCAGACACGTTGAGCCGTAAGAGCCATGTCAACACCCTAATGACCGGAGTTTTACCAAAAGAATTAGCCGAGGAATTCCGAGAGCTGTGTTTGGAAATAGTTCCTATAGGCTATGTAGCAGCGTTGGAGATTCAGTCTACTTTAATGGATAAAATCAGAGAAGCTCAAAAAACAGATAAGGAAGTTGCTTCTATTAAGGAGAGGATGAGCAAGGGAAAAGGTAAGGGATTTCGTGAGGATGAGCATGATACCTTATGGTTTGAGGACCGCGTTTATGTGCCAAGTGATCCGAAGATTCAGAAATTGATTTTGCAAGAGGCACATGATTCGCCGTATTCGATCCACCCCGGAAATACCAAGATGTATTTGGATTTGAAGGAAACTTTCTGGTGGACCGGAATGAAGAAGGATATTGCAGAGTATGTAGCAGTTTGTGATGTATGTCAGAGAGTGAAGGCAGAACATCAGAAGCCAGCAGGATTGCTATAGCCATTGCCTATACCCGAATGGAAGTGGGATAAACTAGGCATGGATTTCATCACGGGATTGCCCAGGACTCGCTCAGGCTATGACTCAATCTGGGTTGTAGTCGATCGTTTGACGAAGGTAGCTCATTTCATTCCAGTAAATACTACCTACAGCAGTGCCAAATTGGCTAAGATATACATGACCAGGATTGTATGCTTGCATGGAGTTCCAAGGAGTATCGTATCAGATAGAGTAACCCAATTCACCTCAAAGTTCTGGAAGCAGTTGCACGAAACATTGGGAACCAGACTAGAGTTTAGTACAGCTTTTCATCCACAGACAGATGGACAAACCGAGAGAGTCAACAAGATTTTGAAGGATATGCTGAGAGCATGTGCCTTGGATTATGGATCAAGTTGGGATGACAACTTGCCATATGCAGAGTTTTCTTATAACAACAGCTACCAAACTAGTTTGAAGATGGCCCCTTTCGAAGCCTTGTACGGAAGGAGGTGTAGGACCCCGTTGTTGTGGGATGAGGTTGGAGACCGCCAGTTGTTTGGATCAGATTTGATTAAGGAGTCTGAACGGAAAGTAAAGTTGATTCGCGATAGGCTCAAGGTAGCCCAGTCGAGGCAGAAGAGCTATGCGGATTCAAAACACAAGGAGACAGAATATGACGTCGGAGACAGAGTTTATCTTCGAGTATCTCCGCTTTGAGGAGTTAAGCGTTTTGGAGTTAAAGGAAAGTTAGCGCCACATTTGTGGGGCCATACAAAGTTTTGGAGCGCATGGGAGAAGTTGCGTACAAGTTGGAATTACTCGAGGGATTGTCAGGTGTTCACGATGTGTTCCATGTTTCTCAGTTAAAGAAGTGTCACGCAGAGATGGCAGATATACCACTAAGAGATACTATGCCACTAGAAGCGATTCAGTTGAACAACGATCTGACCTATGAAGAGAAACCAATTAAGATTCTGGAATATGCCAGCCAAGTCACCCGCAGCAAGTCATCAAGTTTTGCAAAGTTCAGTGGAGCCACCACACCGAGGAAGAAGCCACCTGGGAGCGAGAGGAAGATCTGCTCAAGGCCCACCCTCACCTATTTGCTAGCCAACCCGAATCTCGAGGGCGAGATTCATCTTAAGGGGGGTAGGTTTGTAACATCCCAAATTTTCAATTTGGAATGTTATACATAGATCATCATTGCATATCATATTTTGTTGCATTGTTGGCTCGATCCTAGAAATTCTACGCAACTCAAGGACCCACAGAGAGAGTTGGGGATTTCGTTATTTTCATATTTGAGTTTTCTCAAATTTTGAAAATAGGATCATTTGATTTTATTTATTTTATCTTCAATTATTTCTACTATCAAAACTTGAGAGAGGGAATAAAATGACTTTCCCAAAATAAAGAAATAATGAAGATTTAATAAAAAATTAAATAAGATTTTATTTTGGAGTTTTTCGCCTTTCTATTGGATTTAGGAAAAATGCGCGTTTTTCAAAATTGCATTTAGGCCCCAAATAAATGTTCATCTTGTCCGGCTTGATTTTAGAAGCCGGGGAAAATTTATTTCGGAATTTTTGGAGTCCGTTTAGTATTTCTTTCATTTGTTTTTCTGCGCGAAATTATTTAAAAAAAAACGCGAACCGACCTACGGGCCGTACCCGAGCGGGACTACGCCCGGGGCAGCTTATATAAAGCCGCTGCCCGAGCCCTCCCAGCCCACAGACCCCGCAGCCGGCCCACCCCGCCCCCAAACCCTAGCCCGCCGCCACCCGACCCGCCAGCCGCCACCGCCGCCGCCTGATCCGCCGCCGCCGCCGACCCACGCCGCCGCCGACCCGCGCCGCC
>NC_041389.1:83271379-83275154 GCF_002162155.2 Triticum dicoccoides
CGCCGCCGCCAGACGCCGCCCGTCGCCGCCGCCGCCACCGGACGCCGCCGCCCGAGGTTCGCCGCGCCTTGAAATCCGTGCCGTCGTTTTTTTTCAAAAACCGATCGGTTTTTCTTCGGTTTTGTCGGTTTATTTTTAGTTTCGATTTTTTTATTAGATCGTTTTTTTCAGTTTAGGTTAAATAGCGAGCGTTCGCTCATTCGTTCGTTTTAACGAACGTGTTCGTCAGATTAGGTTTAGTTAATGAACGTTCGTTCGTTAACCTGTTCGTCGTTTTTCCTTTTCTCGGATTTAATCCATGATTTTTCTGATCGCGATTTCTGATCCGATTTTCGTTTTAGTATAACTTTTCGCTCGTTTATCGGAATCAGTTGATTCAAGCGCCTGGAGTTTCATCTCGAAACCCTCTTTTCGAATAACCAACTTAAATAAGTTTTTGCTTCTGTAAAATTTGACTTAGATCCAGATTAGTAAAACAGAGCCGTTTTCTTTCGCCGTTTGACTTCCGTTGTTTCGTTTGATTCGATTCTTTTTGCAAACCGGAGTTCTTAAGTTGAACTTTCTGGTTAGATCTTTTATTTGAGTTTTACCTGTGCATTAGATGAGTACTTATTGTATGCTTGTTTGTTTGTCTGTGATAGAATACCCGGAGTGCGCCGCCTGTTACTTCGAGTCTCTAGGTTTCGCGGATCATCAGCAAGGCAAGTAACACTTTGATCATACCTTTTCTACTACCCAGTTTTTATGCATTAGATCAATCCTCAAACATTGCATGACTAGGATCTAATTAATATGTGGGTTGGGAAGTAGTTGAGGTAGTACCTATTACCTGTTTATTATCAAACCTTTGGGAGTTACTTCTACGTTTGCTTATTATGCCATGCTATGCTAGTAGACGTGGATTTGGTGAGTGTATCCATGACAGATGTGAGTTTGTTAATTAATGGTTTATTTAAGGTGGCAACTTAAACACACATCTGGGTGGATTGAGGCACCTGGTTTCCAGGATTTGCCTGTTTTTCTTCGGACCGCCACCCAGGCTCAAAGGGATCATGAGATTATTCATGCTAGAAACTTCCGTGTGCAGCCACATGCTACTATGGGCTCTAGCATAGTTGACTAAGTTGTGCGAACTCTTACAGTGGTAGACTAGCTGATGTAGGGGATGTAGGTTGGTACGGTCTACCCGTTCGTAAGGTGCAAGCGCTTCTGAAAGACTATGTCTTGGTCATCCGTTTCTCAAACACCATGTAGTGCGAGAATCCAAACGGAGGAGATCGAGTCATGTGGGGAAAAGTGCGCAAACCTCTGCAGAGTGTATAAACTAATCATGGTTAGCCGTGTCCACGGTTATGGACGTTTTGAGTATCTAGTACTTGGATTATCATGTGAATCTCATCATGTTACTTTAATTAATTTTGTTGGGTTGTTAATGAGTACTTTTAATTGGGATTGAGAATGCTGTCAACCATTCTCAATGTTTAACAACCACCATGATAGTTAAATAAATTTATTCCTTTGCAGTAGGAAAAAAATTGGCTTTACGCAAAACTGTAACCATAGAGCTTTCCACCAACCAAATATGCATGTAGTATAGCTTATTCCACCATATTTCTCTATGTGTTACATTGCCAGCATATTCCATGTGCTGACCCATTTTCGGGCTGCAACGTTTCATGTTGCAGACTTTTCAGACGACGAGTAAGGTGCTTAGGTCGTGGTTCTATACTCAGTGATGCCGTTGGAGTTGATGGACTCGCTTATCTTCCAAGCCTTCCGCTGTTATCGTTTTTAGATGGCCTTAAGCCATATTTATTTTAATAAGTTCTCTCTTGAGACATTCAATGTAATAAGTGTGTGATTGCTACTCTGTTATAAATCCTTCAAGTACTGTGTGGTGTCAGCATTACTGATCCAGGGATGACACTTGAGCACAGAGATCAAACTGTTTGAGGTCTGGTCGCTACAGACTACATCAACTGCGTTACTAAACGCTTCCGCTTTCAGTCTACGAGGGTATGTGGACACACTCTCCCCTCTCGTTGCTATGCATCTCCTAGATAGATCTTGCGTGATCGTAGGAAACTTTTAGAATTACTACGTTCCCCAACAACTCGGGATCCTTAAACCCCAGGGGTTGTTTGATATACACCAACTCATTAATAGGACCATTAAGAAAAGCAATCTTCACATCCATTTGTTGTAACTTGAAGTTATGATGAGAAGCATAAGCAATCAACAAACGAATAGATTCAGGGTGAGCAACGGGAGCAAAGGTTTCACCGTAGTTGATACCCTCGACTTGGGAGTAGCCTTATGCTACCAAACGAGCCTTGTTGCGAACAATAATCCCATGAGCATCTTGCTTGTTCTTGAATATCCACTTAATTCCAATGACATTATGGTTCCCCTTTGGCCTTGGCACCAATCTCCACACCTTGTTCCAAGTTGTTGAGTTCTTCAGCATGTCATTAAGCCAATCCGGATCTTCGAGTGCCTCATAGACCTTTTGAGGTTTGCTACGTCTTGAGCTTGCATTGGTTTTCCTTGAAGAGGAAAGGGTGATGCAACAATAGTAGCATAAGTATTTCCCTCTGTTTTTGAGAACTAAGGTATCAATCCAGTAGGAGGCTCCTCAAAAGTCCCACGCACCTACACAAACAAACAAAGAACTCGCAACCAACGCAATAAAGGGGTTGTCAATCCCTTCACGGCCACTTGCGAAAGTGAGATCTAATAAAGATAGTAAGATAAGATAAATATATTTTGGTATTTTATAATATAGATGCAAAAAGTAAAGATGCAAATAAAAGTAGATTGGAAGCAAATATGATAAGAGATAGACCCGGGGGCCATAGGTTTCACTAGTGGCTTCTCTCAAGATAGCATAAGTATTACGGTGGGTGAACAAATTACTGTCGAGCAATTGATAGAAAAGCAAATAATTATGAAATTATCTAGGTATGATCATGTATATAGGCATCACGTCCGCAACAAGTAGACCGACTCCTGCCTGCATCTACTACTATTACTCCACACATCGACCGACTCCTGCCTGCATCTAGAGTATTAAGTTCATAAGAACAGAGTAACGCATTAAGCAAGATGACATGATGTAGAGGGATAAACTCAAGCAATATGATATAAACCCCATCTTGTTATCCTCGATGGCAACAATACAATACGTGCCTTGCAACCCTTTCTGTCACTGGGTAAGGACACCGCAAGATTGAACCCAAAGCTAAGCACTTCTCCCATGGCAAGAAAGATCAACCTAGTAGGCCAAACCAAACTGATAATTCGAAGAGACTTGCAAAGATAACTCAATCATACATAAAAGAATTCAGAGAAGATTCAAATATTATTCATAGATAAACTTGGTCATAAACCCACAATTCATGGGATCTCGACAAACACACCGCAAAAAGAGTTTACATCGAATAGATCTCCACAAGAGAGGGGGAGAACATTGTATTGAGATCCAAAAAGAGAGAAGAAGCCATCTAGCTACTAACTATGGACCCATAGGTCTGTGGTAAACTACTCACAACTCATCGGAGGGGTAAGGATGTTGATGTAGAAGCCCTCCATGGTCGACTCCCCCTCCGGTAGAGTGCCGGCGAAGGCTCCAAGATGAGATCTCGCGGATACAGAAGGTTACAGTGGTGGAAATTGTGTTTCGTCTACTCCCTGGATGTTTTTGGGGTACGTAGGCTTATATAGGAGGAAGAAGTACGTCGGTGGACGCCCGAGGGGCCCACGAGACAGGGGCGCA
>NC_041389.1:83275359-83292059 GCF_002162155.2 Triticum dicoccoides
GCCCTCCTATCTCGTGGAAGCTTCGGCTGCTTCTTGACTTGCACTCCAAGTCCTCTGGATCACGTTCGTTCCAAAAATCATGCTCCTGAAGGTTTCATTCCGTTTGGACTCCGTTTGATACTCCTTTTCTTCGAAATACTGAAATAGGCAAAAAAACAGCAATACGGGCTGGGCCTCCGGTTAGTAGGTTAGTCCCAAAAATGATATAAATGTGTAAAATAAAGCCCATAAACATCCAAAAGGGGTAATATAATAGCATGGAACAATAAAAAATCATATATACATTGGAGATGTATCAAGCATCCCCAAGCTTAATTCCTGCTCGTCCTCGAGTAGGTAGATGATAAAAAGAGAATTTTTGATGTGGAATGCTACCTAGCATAATTCTCAATGTAATTTTCTTTGTTGTGGCATGAATGTTCAGATCCAAATGATTCAAAATAAAAGTTCATATTGATAAAAGAAATAGTAACACTTCAAGCATACTAATCAAAGTAATCATGTCTTCTCAAAATAACATGGCAAAACAAAGTTCATCCCTACAAATTCATATAGTTAGGCTATGCTTCATTTTCGTCACACAAAGATGTTCCCAACTTCTATACCCCCGATGACATGCCAAGAATTGTTTCATACTTAAATAATCTCAAACTTTTTCAACCTTCACGCAATACATGAGCGTGAGCCATGGATATAGCACTATTTTTTCCGATAAAGGGCGCTTTTATTATCTCAAAAAGTAGCATCAAGAAGATACAAAGCATTATGAGTAACACCCGGCCTCTGCATAACTAAGATGCACACAGCCAATCACCTAAAGTCTGATAAAAAGAAAGGAAGAAAAAACGACAAATGGGCGACAGTAGAGTCATATAGACCGACACTATGCCTATGTCGAAAGGGGTGGTGGACCGATCCGGAGATTATGCTGCCACCCATGTTGGGTAAAAACCTCCGTAGCCACCTGCTCCAACCGCATACACACCACCTTGAACATCGGTTGGTACTCCACTCGTTGTAGCGTATACCACGTACGAAGCGAGTGTGTACAACGGAAAATAACCTGCAAAGGAGAAGCATTTTTGTTATTGAAAACCAAATCATTTCTACATAGCCAAAGCGACCATAGTAAGGCATACGCTCCCACCCTTATTAGCGTTTTCAACCTATTTGGAATACCATCCAACCAATGACCAAAAATATTGGCGACACTTGTGGGCGGATACAAATTTGACGCTATTTGGATGACTGACCACGTAGAACGTGCAAACTTGCATTGGAAAAAGAGGTGTTTGATTGTCTCTTCATGAGTACAAAAACAACACATCTTACTCCCTGGCCAGTTGCGCCGTGCGAGGTTGTCTTTGGTTAGAACAACTCCCCTACGAAGATACCACATGAAGATTTTAACTTTTAGTGGAATCTTTGACTTCCAGATTTTCTTGTTATTACTCACTGGTACCTCAGAATGCGTGAGCGCATGATACATAGAGTCTACTGTGAAAGACCCCGATGCAGTAAGGTTCCAGCGAAACACATCCCGACCTTGTGTCAAATTGATCAAATCCAGACGGGATAAAAGATTATGCCATGACGTAAGACGGGGGCCAATCAAATCCCGCCTAAAAGAAATATTGGGAGGGAATGAACTGAGCACCTGCGCAATAGTTTTATTCTTATCGCGAGCGATGTTGTACAAGGCTGGATATTGTTCTCGGAGACTGGCATTGCCTAGCCAGATGTCTTCCCAAAAACGAATCTCCGACCCGTCCTTTATCGCGAAAGACCCAAAGCGAAAGAGATGTTTCTTTGCTGCCATTAGGCCAGCCCAAAAGTGCGAGCCACCAGGTTTCCAATATGCCTGAGACACCGCCTTTTGACCTAGATACTTGTTGCGCAACATGGTTTGCCAAACACCATCCTCGGTAAGAAGTTTAAACAACCACTTACTAAGTAGGGCCTCATTCTTGACTTCCAGGTCATGAATTCCAAGGCCACCTTGGTCTTTTGGCCTACAAACCACACTCCATTTGGCCAACCTGTATTTTTTCTTTTCACCATCTCCTTGCCAAAAGAATCTGGATCTAAAATAGTCCAGTCTTTGCAGGACCCCTTTTGGGAGTTGGAAGAAAGAGAGCATATAAAGAACCATATTTGTGAGGACAGAGTTAATCAAAACCAGCCGTCCTCCAACTGAGAGCAATTTGCCTTTCCAACTGCTCAAATGTTTCTCTAGCCGCTCCTCTACATGCTTCCACTCCGCAATGGTGAGACGCCGATAATGAATTGGTATTCCCAGATATTTAATCGGGAATTGGCCATGTGTGCAACCGAACAGGTCAGCATAATCGGCCGCCGCCTCAACAGCTTCTCCAAAGCAGAAAAGTTCACTTTTATGGAAATTAATTTTGAGACCCGACATTTGCTCAAATGCTGACAACAAGAGTTTCAGGTTTCGAGCCTTATCTAGGTCATGTTCCATAAAGAGAATTGTGTCATCGGCGTATTGCAGAATAGAGAGGCCACCATCCACAAGGTGTGGCACTACTCCTGCAATCTGGCCGTCCTGCTTGGCGCGCTCAATCAGAATAGCCAACATGTCAGCGACAATGTTAAATAACATTGGGGACATGGAGTCACCCTGTCGTAGTCCTTTTTTTGTTTGAAAGTAATGGCCTACGTCATCATTGACTTTGATGGCCACACTACCTCCAGTTACAAAATTATGGATCCACTGACGCCATTTATTAGAGAAACCTTTCATCCTTAGGGCCTGTTGGAGGAAAGGCCATTTGACCTTGTCATAGGCTTTTTCAAAGTCGATTTTGAATACGACTCCACTCATGTTTTTTCGGTGCATCTCATGGACGGTCTCATGCAGGATTACTACGCCATCGAGTATATTTCTTCCTTGCATGAAAGCCGTTTGAGATGGCCAGACAATATGGTCAGCTACTGAGTTTAACCTATTCGTAGCCACTTTGGTGAAAATTTTGAAGCTTACATTAAGGAGGCATATGGGTCTGAACTGTTGGATCCGTTCGGCCTCCTTAATCTTTGGCAACAAGACAATCTCCCCAAAATTAAGTCTGAATAGGTCAAGTCTGTCGGCATGAAGACAATTAAACAACTCCAAAAGGTCAGACTTGATGATACCCCAGAAATTCTGATAGAATTCTGCCGGGAAACCATCTGGGCCTGGAGCTTTGTTATGTTCCATTTGGAACACCGCAGCTCTCACCTCCTCTTCGGAGAACGGTGCTGTAAGGATATCATTTTCTTCTGCCGTGACTTGTGGAATATCGTCTGTTCGGGACTCGCCAAGAGTGAAGTTCCCATCAACCGTCGCCCCGAATAGAGATTTGTAGTAGTTGGTGATATAATTTTTGAGCTCCTCCTGACCTTCGATCCGCCCCTCCTCTTGTTGGAGACTGTAAATACATTTCTTCCGATGCCGCCCATTAGCGACCAATTGGAAGTATCTTGTATTACTATCACCCATCAAAATGAAATCGGCTTTGGATCTTTGGTAGTATTTGATCTCCTCTTCTCGCAAAAGATGTGCAACCTTCTCATTAGATTGATTTTTCAATTCAATCTCTTGTTGAGATAAGGTGCGCGTCTCAGCAATTTTGTCGAGGTCGTCAATGATGGTACAGAGCCGTTGTTTTTCCTTTTTGTATATCCCGTTGGTATGTTTCGCCCATCCAGTGAGGTGTTGCCTCATGGCCCTTATTTTAAAGTTCCATCTCTGAATAGGTGTACGACCAACAGCGGGCCTCTCCCAAACATTCTTGATTATGTCTACAAATCCTTCCCGGAGCAGCCAACCCAATTCAAATTTGAAACGACGTCTGGCAGCCGGGTTTGTAGAGTTAGAATCCAGAATGATGGGTGCATGATCCGATAATGCCTCTATACGCTCTAGGGATCGCACAGTTACCAGAGGAAATTTTAGTTCCCATTCGGTATCCATGAGTACCCTGTCAAGCTTCTCGTATGTTGGCATAGCTCGGTTATTAGCCCAGGTGAACTGCCGCCCCGACATACTGGCCTCCCGAAGATCCAAACTGTCTATCACAGCATTGAATAGGAAAGGCCAGTGAGTGTCAAAGCGGTCATTATTTTTCTCTTCCTGGTACCTAAGGATATTGAAGTCCCCTCCAATAAGCATTGGGTACGGGTTATCCTTAGCCAGGTTTACCAACTCCCGAAGGAAAGCCGGTTTTTGCTCATCTTGGGCCGCCCCATAGACAGCGACGAGAGTCCATGTAAAATTGTCCGTCCTATTTCTTAGGTGACATTTTATATGAAATTCACCGATCGAAAAGGCCAACAAGTCCATGACTGTGGTCAGAATCCCAAGAAGTATTCCTCCGGACCTTCCACGAGCTGGTAGACTATGCCATGCGTAGTCAAAACCACCTGATAGGTGATCGAGAACATACGGGCGAAAGTCACACTTACCAGCCTCAGAAATTGCCACAAAATCCAATCCATGTTCTCGTACACAATCACCGACGTGTTTATGTTTAGCCAAGTCTGAGAGACCTCTGCTATTCCAAAACATGCCTTTCATGTGGAAACTCGAATCGGTGTGTCCTTCTTGGGCGGTTTTTGTTTCTTTTTAGATGAGTTTGATTTAGATTTCTGCGAGGATGCTGTGAAGTCACAAAACATGGACCCAGGTCTCGCGTCATCCAATCCAACCTCGGTAACCTCACCAACCAAGTGGGATATAAGTGGACCATCATATTTGGCATCCGCTTCATCATCCTCCTCGGTTTCAAGGTTAGGTATGGATGCATTACACTTCGGAGAAACCTTTAAACGGTCAATCTCCATATGTTTAAGCACCCCAACCGATAGATTAATTTCATTATCATTCTTTCCCATAGAGCATCCAACATTCTTTAAACTAGAAGAAATACGTGAATCTGAAAAGGAAAGAAAAGATTTCGTGGAGAGATTACCTGGAGCGGTGTCCAAATTACGTGCAGCCTGACGTCGCATTGCCTTGTCCATAGCATGTTCGTCGGTCGGAGAAGAACCGTCAACTGAGACGGGGTGACGGTTACTACGTCGAAGGGGAGAGCTTCCCTCAGACATAAGAGCCATCGGCGTCATCAGACAATCCGTCGACAATGATGAAGCAGCAGCCAACATGGTAGGTGTTGAAGACGAAGTCGGTGCAGCAAGATCAACACTTGGCGCCATCGGAATAGCCCCGTGAGACAGCATCGGAGACTGCTGCCGAGCCTGCGTGGGTGGGCTGACTGCAGCAACAGCCGGCTGCTGAACCGACACGTCCAAACGCTGGCGAAGATCTGCAGCTCCGTACACATCAGCTGCTCCATGCACAGTAGCTGGGCATGCACCTGAGCCGATGGCTTCCGCCAGGCCCTGAGCTGGTGGGCCAAACTCCCCCTCAACCGGCTGCAAGGCAGCAACTCGCTTGGGGTGCCCCAGACCTGCGTGTGCGCTGTCATGGCCACCAACGCTTCCCTCCAAATTATCTGCATGTATCACATCAATAGATGGGGTGCTAGTTGTGCGTGACTCTTCAATGGTGCTCATGGGTGAGTCCGAGCATACTCTCTGTGCACCCGCAAAACCAACATCCGTGTTCATTGGAACGGTCCCATCAGACTGAGATTCATACGAAGCTGCACCGGAGACTCCAGAATTTTTGGCCTTTTTATTCGCATCCTGATCAGGCAAATCATCATCCCGGTTTGCCCCATGGTCGGGGCCATCATCTTGGTGTTCCCAAATTCGAGGGATAAAATCATCATCGGGTTTAAAATCATCCTCCTCGAGAACAAATCGGAAGTCATAACCATTTAATTTGACATACACCCCAGCAGACACTGACGCACTCCCTGTATTATCCTCTTTCTTAAATATATTTAAATTTAGGACAGCCACTTGAATACGCACGATGCCACAGCGTCGCAAGCAAATCTAGTCAACATCCTGTGTTGCGCCGATGACGGAACCCACTGCCCACAAACCAAGAAAGTGGCGAAGTGGCGGTGGAACTCCGGTGACATGTACCCAAACTGGCTTCAGCGGATTATACGTAGGCTTGACATCATTTTCTGATTTCCATTCACTGATAGCAATCAGTACATTATGAGACTTGACTTTGAACTCGAAAGCAGACACTCGACGCAAAACCTCCATAGATGGAAAGGCAACCAAGAAGGCATCATCACCATGAGGAACGGCCTCCCACTTCCATGAAGTTTGTACCGAGGCAATTTTAGCAATCTCAGCCTCCACAACAGCTCCCGTCACCGAGCCTCCCGATATCATAACCAGACCGATTGGTGAGGACGATGGTGTGAGGTGCTCCTTAAAAACTGAGTCCGGCAGATGCACGAACATGGCCTCGTTTAGACCCACACCACCGAAGGCTGCCATAGGTCTCGACTGCTTCAGCACAGAGCAGCGATGAAGAGGATGCTTATAATTATTGCAAATGTAGCAGAAGTGAGTCACATTACAATCCTTAGAAAGATGATCGTCCGTCCTGCACTTGTAGCACCAAAGACTAATCTTCTTCCCTCCAATCTGTGCTGCAGGCGAAACAGTTGAAGTCCCAGCCGACACAGGGCCAGGCAACACAGGAGCAGCAGGCGTGGCCTGAGGAATCAGAACAAAGAGCGGCGGTCCCGAGGCAGCCGATGCAGGAACCCGGCCGGTACCCTTACGCTTCTTTTTCTTGTTGTTGTTGCTCGGACGGCTAGAAGTGGGAGGAGCAGCCGCTGTTGTTGGAACGCCGAAAAGCATCGGTTGTTGGAGAGGAGCGGCAGCCGGCGGTGCCTGTCCGGAGGCGCCGGTCCTTGGCGGCCCGGCCGTGGGGCCAAACCCGGTGAAGCGGGACTGGGATGGTATGACAGGGCCGTCCTGTGACACAACAGCTGAAGATGGCGCGGTTCCCTTCATTGCCGGCGGACCGCCTTTGGACGAGGAAGGTAGGCGCCCTGACATGCCAGCGGAGGCGCCTACACGAACGGCGGCAGCATAGGAGACCCTCAGCGGCGGCGGCGGCGGCAAACGAGATGGTGATGGAAGCGTATCACACGTAGGGATTAGGGCCCAGGCACGTACGATTCCTCCCCTAAGAGAAAAGTCAACGCAGCGGGGCCACCCTGACATCTGCGACGCGCTGGCAGAGGACCCACCATTGCTCGAACCCATCCTCCCGGTCTCGATTGGCAGCGTGGAGTTAGGCGTAACTGACGCACTGCATGTTGCCGTAGAACGTGGATCATGCAACGACCGTTGAGCGTTGTCTGCCGCGGGCCCGTCGGACGACGGCGGCGGCATGAATGCCGCCAGGGCGACAGGCTGCATCGGCCGCGGGCGCGGAAGAGGCCCTTTCCACGGCCGAATTAGCACACCCCGGCGGATGTGGCGCGCGGCAGCCGGCGGCTTGTAGACGTCTACTCCCACCGGCGGGTCCTGCACTGAGAAGGCAACCCATTAGTCGAAATTGAACTATCCCGTACCTGGCCGGAGATGGGCGTCGGAGATGAAGATCCAGGTCGTTCCCAAACGCGCGACGCCGGCGTCGGAAAACCGATGTCTTCCCAAAACTCTTGCACCAGCTCTTCCTTTGTCTTCCTACGGCGCGAGACAGTGGACCAGGCAGCACCTCCGTCCGCTAGACCCTCATCGGACAGGATCATGGAAGCAGCCTTCATCGCCACATGCTCCTTTCCAGACGAAGCATCTACGGCCGAGGCCTCATCGCCATCCTCCCCGACCTGCGGCTCAGCAAGGACATTGAAACGTGATCCAGAACTAGAAGCCGCCATCGCCGGCGAGAGATCTCCCGGCGCGAGGGTAAGCCGCCGTCGATCCGGGAGGACTCAGCAAGGATATAGCACTATGGGTGGAATAGAATATGATGATGGGGATTGTGTGGAGAAGACAAAAAGGAGAAATTCTCACATTGACGAGGATAATCAACGGGCTATGGAGATGCCCATCAATTGATGTCAACATGAGGAGTAGGGATTGCCATGCAACGGATGCACTAGAGCTATAAATGAATGCTCAACAAAAGAAAACTAGTGGGTGTGCATCCAACTTTCTTGCTCACGAAGACCTAGGGCATTTGAGGAAGCCCATCGTAGGAATATACAAGCCAAGTTCTATAATGAAAAATTCCCACTAGTATGAAAAAGACAACCTAAGAGACTCACCATATGAAAAACATGGTGCTACTTTGAAGCACAATATATGAGACTCACTACATGAAGAACAAGGTGCTACTTTGAAGCACAAATGTGGAAAAAGAGATAGTAACATTGCCCTTTTTATTTATTTTCTTCTTCTTTTTCTTTTTTTCTTTTTCTTTCTTTTTCTTTTTTTCTTTGGGCCTTTTTTTTCTTTTTGGCCTTTCTTTTTGGCCTTTCTTTTTTATTTTTGGGCAATGCTCTAATAATGATGATCATCACACTTCTATTGATTACAACATATGAATTACAACTCGAAACTAGGACAAGATATGACTCTATATGAATGCCTCCGGTGGTGTACCGGGATGGTGCAATGAATCAAGAGTGACATGTATGAAAAATAATGCATGGTGGCTTTGCCACAAGTACGATGTCAACTACATGATCATGCAATGGCAATATGACAAAAGTAAAGTATGTCATGATGATGAAGAACAAAACGGTGGAAAGTTGCATGGAAATATATCTCGGAATGGCTATGGAAATGCCATAATGGTTAGGTATGGTGGCTGTTTTGAGGAAGATATAAGGAGGTTTATGTGTGATAGAGTGTATCGTATCACGGGGTTTGGATGCACCGGTGAAGTTTGCACCAACTCTCGAGGTGAGAAAGGGCAATGCACGGTACCGAAGAGGCTAGCAATGGCAGAAAGGTAAAAGTGCGTATAATCCATGGACTCAACATTAGTCAAAAGAACTCATATACTTATTGCAAAAATTTAGAAGTCATCAAAAATCAAGTACTACACGCATGCTCCTAGGGGGATAGATTGGTAGGAAAAGACCATAGCTCGTCCCTGACCGCCACTCATAAGGATGCACAAGCTAGGTACACTTCATGTTTCAAATTTGTTACACAACTTTAACCATACGTGCATGCTACGGGACTTGCTAACTTCAACACAAGCATTCTTTGAATTCATAATCACCCAACTAGCATGACTTTAATATCACTACCTCCCTATCTCAAAACAATTATCAAGTATCAAATTGATCATAGCATCCAATTCACTTCCTATGATAGTTTTTATTATACCAAACTTGGAGGCCAACCATTCTAGGACCAAATTTATAACCATAGCAAATACCATGCTGTTCTAAAAGACTCTCAAAAAGATATAAGTGAAGCATGAGATACTAGCAATTTCTACAAAAATAAGTCACCACCGTGCTCTAAAAGATATAAGTGAATCACTAGAGCAAAAACTATCAAGCTCAAAAGATATATGTGAAGCACATAGAGTATTCTAGCAAATTCTAATCAAATAGGCTTCGGTAAACTAAAAAGCAAAGATTAATATAATGCACGACGCTCCAAGCAAAACACATATCATGTGGCGAATAAAAATATAGCTCCAAGTAAAGTTACCAATGAACGAAGACGAAAGAGGGGATGCCTTCCCGGGGCATCCCCAAGCTTAGGCTTTTGGCTATCCTTGAATATCTTGGGGTTCCTTGGGAATCCCCAAGCTTAGGATCTTGCCACTCCTTATTCCATATTCCATAAAAGCTTTACCCAAAACTTGAAAACTTCACAACACAAAACTCAACAGGAAATCTTATAAGCTCCGTTAGTGAAAGAAAACAAAACCACCACATGAGGTACTGTAATGAACTCATTCTTTATTTATTTTGGTGTTAAACCTACTTAATCCAACTTCTCCATGGTTTATAAACTATTTTACTAGCCATAGATGCATTGAAATAAGCAAACAACACACGAAAAACAGAATTTGTCAAAAACAGAACAATCTGTAGCAATCTGTAACTAACGCAAACTTCTGGAACTCTAAAGTCCTACGAAAATAGGAAGTCCTGTACAATTTGTTTATTGATCAGCAGCAAAAAGAATCAACGCAAAAACATGTTCCTGTGATTTAACAAAACTAAATTCGTGTGCGCAAAGTTTCTGTTTTTCAGCAGAATCAAATCAACTATCATCATAGGTTATCCTATAGGTTTTACTTGGCACAAACACTAATTAAAAGATAAAAACACATCTAAATAGAAGGTAGATGCAAATTTATTACTAAACAGAAACAAAAACAAAAAACGTAAAGAAAATTGGGTTGCCTCCCAACTAGCGCTATCGTTTAACGCCCCTAGCTAGGCATAAAAACGAAGATAGATCTAAGGAGTGCCATCTTTGGCACTAAATTCATAAGTAGCCCGCATGATAGATTCATAAGGTAATTTGACTTTCTTTCTTGGAAAGTGCTCCATGCCTTTCTTTAATGGAATTTGGAACCTAATAATCCCTTCCTTCATATCAATAATCGCGCCAATCGTTCTAAGGAAAGGTCTACCAAGAATAATAGGGCAAGAAAGATTGCAATCTATATCAAGAACGATAAAATCGATGGGCACCAAATTTCTATTTGCAACAATGAGAACATCATTGATCCTTCCCATCGGCTTTTTAATGGTGGAATCCGCAAGGTGCAAATTTGAAGAGCAATCATCAAGATCATGGAAACCTAGAATATCACATAAAGTTTTCGGAATCGTGGAAACACTAGCACCCAAATCACACAAAGCAAAACACTCATGATCTTTAATTATAATCTTTATAGTATATTCCCACTCATCATTAAGTTTTTTAGGTATAGAAACTTCCAAATTAAGTTTTTCATCATAAGATTGCATCAAGGCATCAACAATATGTTTGGTAAAAGCTTTATTTTGACTATAAGCATGAGAATAATTAACAACGGATTGCAACAAGGAGATACAACCTTCTAAAGAACAATTATCATAATCAAAATCCTTGAAATCCGAGATAGTGGGTTCAATGCTATTTAAAGTTGTGATCTCTCCAATCCCACTTTTACCAAATTTAGCATTAAGATCTAAAAACTCCGAATTCTTGGGATGCCTTCTAGGTAAAGTTGACTCATCATCAGTCCCATAATTATCAAGATTCATATTGCAAAACATAGATCTAATAGGAGACACATCAATAACTTTAAGATCTTCATCATTATTTTCATGGAAACTAGAAGAACACGCTTTTATAAATCTATCTTTTTTAGCACGCAATCTAGCGGTTCTTTCCTTGCACTCATCAATGGAAATTCTCATTGCTTTGAGAGAATCATTGATATCATGCTTAGGAGGAGAAGATCTAAGTTTAAGATAATCAACATCAAGCAAAAGTCTATCAATGTTCCTAGCCAAATCATCAACTTTGAGTAATTTTTCTTCAATCAAAGCATTAAAATTCTTTTGAGAAATCATAAATTCTTTCACACTATTCTCAAAATCAGAGGTCATCTTATTAAAATTACCATAAGAATTATTGTAGGAATTTCCATAATTATTAGAGGAATTGCTAGGGAACGGTCTAGCATTAAAGTTTCCTCTATAAGCATTGTTTCCAAAACTATTCCTACCAACAAAATTCACATCCATAGATTCATTATTGTTCTCAATCAAAGAAGACAAAGGCATATCCTTGGGATCAAGAGGAGTATTTTTAGTAGCAAACAACTTCATTAGTTCATCCATCTTTCCACTCAAAACATTGATTTCTTCTATAGCATGCACTTTTTTTCTAGAAGATCTTTCGGTGTGCCATTGAGAATAATTAGCCATAATATTATCAAGAAGTTTAGTAGCATCTCCTAACGTGATTTCCATAAACGTGCCTCCCGCGGCCGAATCTAAGAGATTTATAGAAGCAAAGTTCAAACCGGCATAAAATTTTTGTATGATCATCCATAAATTCAAACCATGAGTAGGGCAATTGTGAAGCATCAATTTCATTCTTTCCCAAGATTGGGAAACATGCTCATGATCAAGTTGTTTAAAATTCATAATATCGTTCCTAAGAGTGATGATCTTAGCGGGAGGAAAATAAAAGCATCTTTGCACTTGTTCCAAGAATCAATACTATTTTTAGGCAAAGACGAAAACCAAACTTTAGCACAACCTCTAAGTGAAAACGGAAATAACTTCAATTTGACAATATTGTTATCCGTATCTTTCTTCTTTTGCATATCACACAAATCAACAAAGTTGTTTAGATGAGTAGCGGCATCTTCACTAGGAAGGCCGACGAATTGATCTTTCATAACAAGATTTAGCAAAGCAGTATTGATTTCACAAGACTCAACATCATTAAGAAGAGCAATCGGAGTGCTAAGGAAATCATTATTATTGGTATTCGAGAAATCACACAATTTGGTATTATCTTGTGCCATGGCAACAAGTAATCCAACACACAAGCAAACAGAAAAAAGGCAAGCGAAAAAGAGAGGAGGAGATTGGGAAAGAGAGGGCGAATAAAACGGCAAGGGTGAAGTGGGGGAGAGGAAAACGAGAGGCAAATGGCAAACAATGTAAATGCAAGGGAGATGAGTTTGTGATGGGTACTTGGTATGTCTTGACTTGAGCGAAGACCTCCCCGGCAACGGCGCCAGAAATCCTTCTTGCTACGTCTTGAGCTTGCGTTGGTTTTCTTTGAAGAGGAAAAGGTGATGCAGCAATAGTAGCGTAAGTATTTCCCTCAGTTTTTGAGAACCAAGGTATCAATCCAGTAGGAGGCTCCTCAAAAGTCCCACACACGTACGCGAACAAACAAAGAACTCGCAACCAACGCAATAAAGGGGTTGTCAATCCCTTCACGGCCACTTGCGAAAGTGAGATCTAATAAAGATAGTAAGATAAGATAAATATATTTTTGGTATTTTATAATATAGATGCAAAAAGTAAAGATGCAAATAAAAGTAGATTGGAAGCAAATATGATAAGAGATAGACCCGGGGGCCATAGGTTTCACTAGTGGCTTCTCTCAAGATAGCATAAGTATTACGATGGGTGAACAAATTACTGTCGAGCAATTGATAGAAAAGCGAATAATTATGAGATTATCTGGGCATGATCATGTATATAGGAATCACGTCTGCAACAAGTAGACCGACTCCTGCCTGCGTCTACTACTATTACTCCACACATCCACTGACTCCTTCCTGCATCTAGAGTATTAAGTTCATAAGAATAGAGTAACGCATTAAGCAAGATGACATGATGTAGAGGGATAAACTCAAGCAATATGATATAAACCCCATCTTGTTATCCTCGATGGCAACAATACAATACGTGCCTTGCAACCCTTTCTGTCACTGGGTAAGGACACCGCAAGATTGAACCCAAAGCTAAGCACTTCTCCCATGGCAAGAAAGATCAATCTAGTAGGCCAAACCAAACTGATAATTTGAAGAGACTTGCAAAGATAACTCAATCATACATAAAAGAATTCAGAGAAAATTCAAATATTATTCATAGATAAACTTGATCATAAACCCACAATTCATCGGATCTCGACAAACACACCGCAAAAAGAGTTTACATCGAATAGATCTCCACAAGAGAGGGGGAGAACATTGTATTGAGATCCAAAAAGAGAGAAGAAGCCATCTAGCTACTAACTATGGACCCGTAGGTCTGTGGTAAACTATTCACAACTCATCGGAGGGGCAAGGATATTGATGTAGAAGCCCTTTGTGGTCGATTCCCCCTCCGGCAGAGTGCCGGCGAAGGCTCCAAGATGAGATCTCGCGGATACAAAAGGTTATGGTGGTGGATTGTGTGCTCCCTGGATGTTTTCGGGGTACGTAGGCTTATATAGGAGGAAGAAGTACGTCGGTGGACGCCCGAGGGGCCCACGAGACAGGGGGCGCGCCCTATAGGGTGGGGGGGGGGCGCCCTCCTATCTCGTGGAAGCTTCGGCTGCTTCTTGACTTGCACTCCAAGTCCTCTGGATCACGTTCGTTCCAAAAATCACGCTCCCGAAGGTTTCATTCCGTTTGGACTCCATTTGATATTCCTTTTCTTCGAAATACTGGAATAGACAAAAAAACAGCAATACAGGCTGGGCCTCTGGTTAGTAGGTTAGTCCCAAAAATGATATAAATGTGTAAAATAAAGCCCATAAACATCCAAAAGGGGTAATATAATAGCATGGAACAATCAAAAATTATAGATACGTTGGAGACGTATCAAGGTTCAACATAAGAAACAAACGCGTGATGTTCACAATAGTTTGCTAATTGTCTATGAGTGCTTACCACCTTCCTTACGCTTCCAAGCACATTCTTCATGAGATGATCTTTGGTAGTGAGCTTGGAGGCAATCTTGGCGCAACTACGCTCCAATTCCTCCTCAAGAGAGAGTTGAGGAGCGGTGACTTGACCATCTTGAGCGTCGTCATGAGCTTGATCTTGAGCTTGAGCTTGCTCTTGATCTTGAACTTGCTCGTAGGTAAGAACTTGACCTTGGGCATCACTTGGTGGTTCACCACCATCTTGAGGTTGATCTCGCTCTTGGTCTTGTTCATTTGATTGAGGGCCTTCACTTTGTTCTTCGGAAGCATGTGTGTCTTGGGTTGGTGATGGTTCCACTTGAGTGGAACATTGTCCTTCTCCTTCGGCTACAAGGGGTTTCTCAGTGGGTAGGATATGACCAACACCCATTCTTCTTATGGCTTGGGGAGGAATTTCATTACCTACATTACAAGTACCAATTTGCTCCACTTGGGAGCCGTTATTCTCATCAAACTCCACGTTACACGTCTCCTCAATGAGTCCGGTGGACTTGTTGAGGACACGGTAAGCATGAGAGTTTGTAGCATAACCAACAAATATGCCCTCATGAGCTCTAGCCTCAAATTTAGACAAACGAACACCTTTCTTCAGGATGAAACACTTACACCCGAACACCCAGAAGTACTTGAGGTTGGGCTTGTTATCGGTGAGTATCTCATACGGAGTCTCGTTCAAGCCCTTGAAGAGATAGAGCTGATTGGATGCATGGCAAGCGGTGTTGATGGCTTCGGCCCAAAAGTTGTATGGAGACTCTAACTCCGCCATCATGGTCCTTGGCGCATCCATCAACGTCTGGTTCTTCCTCTTTGCTACACCATTTTTTTGAGGGGTGTAAGGTGCGGAATATTGATGCTTTATCCCCTCATCACTAAGAAACTCATCCAAGGTGTAGTTCTTGAACTCGGTGCCGTTGTCACTTCTTATCGTCAAGATCTTTGCATTGTGTTGACGCTGAGCTTCATTTGCAAAATCGATGACGGTTTGTTGAGTCTCATTCTTCCTCTTGAAGAAATATACCCAAGTGTATCTTGAGTAATCATCCACAATCACCAAGCAATACTTTCTACCCCCAATACTATCAAAAGGATGGTGACCCAAAGAGATCCATGTGAAGACGCTCCAAAGGCCTCTTCGAGTAGATGATAGTCATGGGAGGGTGAGCCTTCTCATGTATCCTTCAATACAAGCACTGCAAGCACAATATTTGGCAAAACTAACATTTGTTAGTCCATGGGCATGGTCCCCATCGAGAAGACTTTGCAAAGATCTCATATTGACGTGGGCTAAACAGCGATGCCAAAGCCAACCCACGTCAACTTTAGCCATTAGGCATGTTGCGGTCTTAGTGGGTCACTCCAAAAAGTTAAACACATAAAGACCGTTCTCGACATGCCCAACAAAGGCTACTTTAAGAGTCTTGCTCCACAAGAGGGCCACGGTATCAATATCAAATAAGGTGGCAAGCCCATGAGTGCAAGTTGATGAACGAGAAGTAAGTTGTATGCAAGGGACTCAACAAGCATGACTTTCTCGATCGTGAGATCATGAGAAATGACAACCTTGCCAAGTCCCAATACCTTAGAAGACGAGGCATCACCCCACTCGACATTGGTGGGCATAGATGGAATCTTGTGTATGTCCACCACCAAGTACTTGCTTCCGGTCATATGATTTGTGGCTCCACTATCGAGCAACCATGACCCCCCACAAGAAGCAAACACCTACAAGAGATCAATGCTTGGTTTTAGGTACCCATTTTGTGATGGGTCCTTTGATGTTAGTAACAAGGGCCTTAGGAACCCAAATAGACCATTCAATGCACTACAAAAAAGACACATCCATGACATTTTGGGCCGAACGAATTTTTTTCCTGTCATACACATGACACTTCTATGACAATAATTGTGACAAAACCCGGTATCATCATAGATGTGGTGGGCTCCTACTTCTATGACAAAAAATCATGACAGAAAATGGGCTTTTCGTCTTGGGCGGGCCGGAGACGCAGCTGCATGACATTCTTTGGGCCGTCCATGACGGAAAAAACCGTGGTAGAAGCGAGGGGGAGGAAAATTTCGGGGAGTTGCCGGTTACGGTGGGAGGTCGGGGGCCGAGCGATGCGCGTTTCTCTCGTACAGGTGCAAGGTGTTGGCTCTAACTGAACCCGAGCGAGGCGTTGGGCTCTAACTGAACCCGAGTGATTGCACTGCAGGCTACGCGTTACTGAACCCGAGCGATCGATCGATGGCTGTTAACTGAACCCGATGGAGCGATTCCTTCGCTACTGCTGCTAACTGAAGCCGATTGATGCTGCCTCTGGGATGAACAGTGAGCGTTGCGGGGG
>NC_041389.1:83292529-83308460 GCF_002162155.2 Triticum dicoccoides
CCTATTTCGATCGTAGGAGGTCCGTTTCCTCCGTTTTACGGTACGCCACACCCCTCCCGATCAACAGGACCCCGTTCCGATTGTAGGAGGTCCGTTTCCTCTGTTCTGCGGTACGCCAGGCCTCATTTCCATCACCTATTCCATCCAAGCCCTCCTGATGAACACGACCACACATTCCGTTCCGACCCAGCCGGTTGGCTCCCCATGAACACAACGACGATGCTATTTCTCCGTTCCGACCCAGCCATGTACGTATGCGCGAGTAGGCGTTCGAGACCCTGCCCGTATGTACGTATGTGGCCGTATTTTATTTCTTGCACCCTCGCCGCTATACGTACGTGTACATGCGCGCCTCTACTACGACCAGTATGTACGTACACGTTCGTGACCAGAATGACAATGCTACGTACGCTTCGACCAGGTGGGTCCCAACTGTCAGGCACTTCCTTGCTTGCGAAGATGTAGTTGGTGGGTCCCAGCAGTCAGGGGGGCAAATCGTTTTTTTTGCCCGGACGCACTTCCTTACGTGCGAAGATGTAGCTGGTGGGTCCCAGCAGTCAGGGGGGGCGAATCATTTTTTTTGCCCGGACGCACTTCCTTGCGTGCGAAGATGTAGCTGGTGGCTCCCAGCAGTCGGGGGGAAACGTTTTTTTGTGAAATACGGTGGCCCGTCCGGTGGGTCCCCGCTGTCAGGTGGAGGAATAATTATTTTGCGCGTAATAAGGAGGCACTTCCTTGCGGCCACCGTGGACCCAGCTGTCAGCCTCTCCACGCACAGTACTCTTCCAATGGAAGTCAGTTGTTGACCACATTGACCACGCAGCGCCGAGAGCACGACG
Source organism: Triticum dicoccoides (assembly GCF_002162155.2). Classification (NCBI taxonomy): domain Eukaryota; kingdom Viridiplantae; phylum Streptophyta; class Magnoliopsida; order Poales; family Poaceae; genus Triticum; species Triticum dicoccoides. The sequence continues at coordinate 83,293,369 of NC_041389.1, forward strand.
GTGGTGGACGACGACGAGAACTAGGAAGGGGACGACGCGGAGCCGGGGAAGACGCAGCAGTGGATGCCCACGCGAAGAGGAGTAGGAGGGTGAGGCTGCTGTCGCTGTAGAATAATAGGGGGTGTGGGTGAGTAGAGGGATGGCCTGGCCAGCGGTAGGAGTAGTAGGGGGCGGTGAGGCCTCCATGGCATCACAGCCGGCCATGGGAGGCAGGAGCACGCGGCACGACCGGCGCTGCTTTGGGCGGCTGGAGCACGAAGACCAGAGGTTCAAGAAGCACTACGGCCGTTGGATGGAGAACGTACGGTCACTGGAGCTAGAGTCGTTCATATTGACTAAGTTGACAAAGCCCTCCGTCCCCGTAAACTTAGTAGGCCCACAAGTCAGCCTCCCACCAAGGTGAGTCCCGGCTAGCAGGGGGAGTATTCATTTTTTTGTGCGTAATAAGGAGGCATTTCCGGTGGGTCCGAGCTGACAGCGGGGGGAACGTTTTTTTCACGAAATACAGAGACCCTTCCTGTGGGTCCTAGCTATCAGATGGAGGAATCATTATTTTGCGCGTAATAAGGAGGCATTTTCCTGTGTGGGCCCCTACCGTCAGCCTCTTCCGATGGCTGTTGTTTGTTGACCATGTTGACCTCGCCGCGCCGAGAGCACAAATGCAGTGGACGAGGGCGGGGCCCTGGAAGAGAACCACCCGGAGCCGGCGAAGCCACCGCAATGGATGCCCATGCTGAGGGGAGAACGAGCGCTGACTGGTCGGCTGCGGGGTGAGGCTGACATCGCCGGAAAATAATAGGATGTGTGGGTGGTTAGAGGGATGGCCTGGCGGTAGCACAACCATCCACGGGAGGAGGGAGTAGGCAGTCCCGCCGGCGCTGGTTTGGGCGGTTGGAGCAGGAAGATCAGAGATTGAAGAAGCACAGCGGCCGTTGGATGGACATCCAACAGTCACTACTGTGTGTTGACTAAGTTGACAAAGCCTTGCGTACGCGTCAAAAAAAAATTAGGACAGCGTCATCGTCAACCTAGTAGGCCCAGAAGTCAGCCTCCAAATCTGTGGAAAACAGCATACAACCCATTAGCCATTATTTTCAATAATTTACAACCCATTTGCTAATTCTTAAGGATATTTGAAGCCCATATTCTTTTTATTACCATTACGGACCATATATTCTGGGCACTGCTAAAAAATTCAACGAAATTTTGCATATTTCGGTGGGGTCCGAATTCTTTTAATCACAAAATTTCGAGTCACATTAAAAATAGTTTTCAAAAAATTATATCAAAATAAAATTCAAAAAACAATTCTCCGCAAAAAAAATGAATGAAGTTTCTTAACTAGCAAGATGCCCGTTCGTTGCACGGAACATGAAGATGCATTTGTATGAGTAGTTTGTCTTGTGGGTGAAAAGATGATATTTTAATGTAATTGCCAGTTGGCTTTGGTTTTTATAAGAGTAGAGAGTAGAGAAATCCTGAAAAAAATGATATTTTAATGCAATTGCCGGTTGGCTTTGGTTTAAAAATTTACACCCCATTTCTTACAACTTATAGCTCGTTTTCTGGGGAAGCCCATTTCTTATCCCTCCTCGTCTTGAAAGATTTGCAGCCCAGCAGGGCTGAGAAAAGCAAGTAGGCCTCGGTTTTGGTATTCTCCAAAAAAAAAAGAACTGGGCTAGCCAATTTCAGAAAGAAAAAAATATCAACTGGGCTCGTCATGTGCTTAATAAAAGCGTAAGCGTGGGCTAGACGGGCCACAGCCCAGCATAGCGCGCAGTTGAGCTCTGTCTCTGAAACTGAAAAACAACCGGGCGAGCTGCTGGGTCCCTGGTGTTATCCGCTCGTTGTGTAATTTTCTCGTTTATTGACTACATTGACAATGGCGTGGAACCTAGTTGTCAAACAATTAGGAAGTAGTATTGTTTTGGCTTGTAATAATGAGGCACCTACTTGCGAAATGCAATGACCCTGGTGGGTCCCTACTGTCAGCCTCTCCACGTACAGTCATCTCCTGATTCCTCTTGGTTGTTGACCATGTTGACAACACCAGACGGCGGAGAGCACATCAAGCTAACCAAGGCGGAGAACGACGGCAAGGCCTCGGACGGGAATGAACAGCAGCCATGGAAGACGCGGCGGTGTAGTGGCAGGTGGAGGGGAGTACGAGGGCAACAACATGCAAGTCAAGCATACAAATGGTACAAAAAGCCCAAGGATTAATTGTTCATCAATTTTTTAGACAAAACCCAGATTGAACATGACAGTAACATCTAACCCAACCACTCTTTTTTGCAGTCACAAACAAATGGATCGGTCTGATCCATAAAATCAACATCCTGTGCAAAAAAAATTATTTTAGGATGTCTACAACTTGTTGTAAATAGAAACCGAGCATGTTTAGAAGCCCATTTGTCCACCTGAAACTTCTTTTTTTGCTGTTCAACATGTTCGTCCCTGAGAAATCTCTTGCTATAAAAATTAAGCCTAATGGACAATAGTAACCTCGCATTCAATAGGAAGAATGTGACAAAGCTTCTGTTTGCCTGGTTGGATGCATATCGTCCCATCGTTATTGTCCTCAAACGAATGTCATGAGAACTGAGAAAATCCTTGTGCTTATTACGCCAACGATTGGTTATATGTTTTTGTCCATGTGGTTCTTCCTAAGTAGACATGAAGATTGAAAACAGTTAAGGTCTGAAAAAGAGTATGTCGAAAGAACGACAGCTGAACAGTTAATTCTAGTACAATATATACGGGCTTTCAATGTGCATGAAATCATCACCTCTATGTATAAATTCTCCAGAGATCAAAAGCATCACAGCAAGCCAATAATTATGTCCAGATCAAAACTATACATTCCGATATATATGATCTTGATAGAATCCAGCAACATTGATAGGCTATCAATGGACGAACTCTTCATTGAGCATATAACATAATATTAGTACCCAAAGTGTACTCCAAGATGATATAAAACTTATGCGCATAAATGAAAAATGCAGCATATGATTACAAATGTGTAGATGATAATATACGGTACCTGAACAGGTGAGGAGCCAAACACCAACTCCTTGTGATTATTAAACGGGTCACGAATTACACTCAAGGTCTCCAGTATGGGCGTAGAGACGATAGTTATTTCTGAAGGTGTATAACAATTATGAAGGAGCAACCTTTCAAGTGAAGGGGCATCTTCGATGATGAGCTGCTGTCCTTCAAAACAAATTCCAATGCTTTTAAGGTGAGGCGACTTTATTTGGAGACAACTGATACCGATTTCTATTCCCAAAACAATCAGCAAGCGCTCCAGGGTAGGGCAACTGGAGTGGATGATGCTGTGCAGTGAGGCCTCCGACAGATAAACCACCACAAGCGAAAGTTTTTTTAGCAGTGGGAGTCAAAACATTTGTACCAGATCGTCTGGTAGATGGCACCGGGCGAAGGTGGCGGTGTGGAGAGAGGAGGAAAACCGCGAGATGGACAACGGTGGTGTGGGCACGAATTCTTGGTATGTTCGTGGTATAAAACTTTCGTGGTAATGGTAGAATTCAAACTGCTGGAGTTTTCCAAATTCAGGGGATGTCAGCCAAGCGTCCACCTTGCCGGGTATGGACAGCAGGTAGCTTGTCGGGATGCAGAGGCATTGAACGGGGCCCTGCTGGTGAGAAGAGACGATGGCTCTGATGAGATCAAATTCAGGAAGGACAGATATCTGACGACAACTGAGATTGAGGGGCGCGGTGCGCCATAGAGGGCGCCACCGAGTTGAGAGGACTTGTGTGCGACAGCAATCCTTGGTGGGGAGAAGCGAGATGATCTCCTCAAGGATGACGTCCGGGAGATCGGTGATGCGGTCCACAGGAGATTCTACCGGTTCCTCAGATCCGGGTGGCCGGGTGGGGGGGGGGGGCTCGCCGCTTCTCCCCAAGCTACCGGGTACGGGATCTACAACCGGCATCGCCGCTGGCGGGAGCCTCATCTTCTTGGCGCTGGGGCCAGCCAACTCCATTTTCCTTGTGGGCGTGTAGCGACCCGACCCGAATGGATCAAGTCTCTGTGCTTAAGTGTCATCCCTAGATCGGTATGCTGACACACACAGTACTCGAGGATTTATAACAGAGGTAAATCACATGTATAAAGTAGCATAAATACTATTACCTCAATCCAAAATAGCAGAAGTAACAAGGTTGTGGATTCCCATCAACACCAACGGCAAAGTTGAGTATAGGAATCGTAACCCTAACATATCACTTACTCGTCGTAAGATCCTGCAACATGAGACGTTGCAGCCACAAAGGGTCAGTACATTGAATGTACTGGCAAATTCACACCATAAAGCAATGATGAATAAAGGCTATCACTACATGCATATTTGGCAGGTGGAAAAGCTCTATGGTTACAGTTTTGCGTAAAGCCAATTTTCCCTACTGCAAAGGAATAAATTTATTTAACTATCATGGTGGTTGTTAAACACTGAGAATGGTTGACAGCATTCTCAATCCCAATTAAAAGTACTCATTAACAACCCAACAAGATTAATTAAAGTAACATGATGAGATTCACAGGAAAATCCAAGTACTAGATACTCAAGATGTCCATAATCGGGGACACGGCTAATCATGATTAGTTTGTACACTCTGCAGAGGTTTGCGCACTTTTCCCCACAGGACTCGATCGCCTCCGTTGGATTTCTCGCACTACATGATGTATGAGAAACGGATGATCGAGACATAGTCTTTCGGAAGCGCTAGCAACTTACATAAAGGGTAGACCGGTACACCTACTTTCCCCTACATCTGCTAGTCTACCCATAAGAGTTCGCACGACTTAGTCAGCTATGCCAGAGCCCATAATGGCTTGTGCCTGCACACGTAAGTTTCTAGTTTGAAAAATTCATGATCCCTTTGAGCCTGGGTGGCGGTCCGAAGAAAAACAGGCAAGTCCTGGAAACCAGGTGCCTCAATCCACCCAGATGTGTGTTTAAGTTGCCACCTTAAATAAACCATTAATTAACAAACTCACATATGTCATGGATACACTCAGCCAATCCACGTCTACTAGCATAGCATGGCATAAAGCAAACATAGAAGTAACTCCCAGGGGTTTGAAAATAAAACAGGTAATAGGTACTACCTCAACTAATTCCATAACCCACAATTTAATTAGATCCTAATCATGCAATGTTTGAGGATTGATCTAATGCATAAAACTGGGTATGAGAAAAGGTATGATCAAAGTGTTACTTGCCTGCAATGTTGATGAAGATGATTTGCACTCAAAACTCTTGATAGTTCTACTCGTCACACTCCGGTCAATCTATCGTAAGCAATCAATAGTAACCACATAAGCAATCACTCAAAAGATTGGAAAGAATGAAGAGAACAACTCGGAAAACATCAAAACCAAGAAGGTAAGGTTATTCCGAGATTGGGTCTTCTTAGCTGACGGGTCTGGCGCCAAAACTAAACCAATATTGATATCTCATGGTGGTCAACAATTTATGGTTTCTCCTGCAGAAACAGGTCTGGGTTGATCCTCACCGTATAACCTACGGTTGGCAAGAGCTGCCTTGTACAAGGGAAAATACCTATACCATTCTAAGGTTCAAACAAGGTTTAGATCGTCGTCACTCTACTATAGGTAAGTCACTCAGATTTACCATCCCATATAGCAAGGCGAATAATAAGAGTAAGTCGGTATGGTGATCAATCCATCCCGCACCCAAATCATTATCTTGTATATGGTTTAGCGAATCTCGCATTCTAACACTCGGTCATCCTCACAAGCCTTGCAGAATTTCTCTTGTCGACGAACCAAGTTCGAATAAATCCATTGATCCTGCAAGCCAAACAAACATCTATCGTTCCTTAACAACTCTCAGGTTTTATGTAAACTCCTATAAAATCGTCGGTGGGTAAAGGCATATCCTCTTCCAAGGGTTTTCCTTCAGCAAGAATGTGCTTGCTTCTTGGCAGGTCCTGGGGCATGTGGGTTATGGCCCATCTCATCACTTGTAAACCTTGAACTCATCATCGGGGCAACTGATCATTATCCCAACATTGAGCTTCCTAGCATTCTTAAATCCATCCAATGATACTGTCTCCATCTTCCTTCTGTTGTATCACACTAAGACATGATTACTCAGACTCATCATGGAATTTCCATTGATCCATATTTCCAACATCATACCTCCTTTATATCCAATAGTATTTCATCTCTTCATCCTCGTGGGATATCCCACATACTGAGATAAAAACTTATACTTATAAAGTCCATACTCCACTTCGTGGAACATCATTATCCTTTCCAGGGTCAAGCGTCCTTACAGGGGAATATTGGCCATCTCTGCCTGACACTTCTTCAACTGGGAAACGTGAAACACATCATGAACGCCTGACAGTCCTTGGGGTGACTCCAACTTGTTGGCCACTTCTCCCATATGCTCCAAACTCGGTATGGTCCTACAAATCTTGGGGCTAACTTTAACTCCAGATCGTTTAACTCTTCACAAAGGGGACACACGAAGACATGCTCTATCTCCAATTTCATAGACTTCCTCCTTGCGTGTTTGAGTCTGCATAACTCTTCTGCCTGGACTGAGCTACCTTCAGTCTATCTCGAAGCAACTTAACATCCTCTTCTGAATCCTTGATCACATTTGGTCCAAACATCTGACGGACTCCAACTTCATCCCACATCAACAGTGTCGGGCTCCTTCTCCATACAAAACGTTAAAAGGGGCCATCTTCAAACTGGCTGGGTAACTGTTGTTGTATGAGAACTCCACATAAGGTAGATTATCATCACTACTAGCTCCATAATCTAGCGCACACACTGTCAACATGTCCTCTAGAATCTGATTGACTCTCTCATTCTATCAATCTGTCTGTAGAAAGGCTGTACTGAACTCTAGCCTGGTACCCAAAGTCTGGTGCAACTGATTCCAAAACTTTGAGGTAAACCGTGTTCCTCTATCTGATACGTTGGTCCTCGGAACTCCATGCAGACATACGATCCTGGTCAAATATATCTTGGCCAACTTTGCACTTGTATACTGGGATAAAGTGAGCCACTTTGGTTAAGCGAATCAACTACTACCCAGATAGAATCATATCCTGTTCGGGTTCTGGGAAATCCGGTAATGAAATCCATGCCAAGCTTATCCCACTTCCATTCGGGTATCGACATAGGCTGTAGTAATCCTGCTAGCTTCGGATGCTCTGCTTTTACTCTCTCTGTCATACATCTCCTACGACTACATACTCCATAATATCCTTCTTCATACCAGTCCACCAGAAACACTCCTTCAAATCCAAATACATCTTGGTGTTTCCACGGCGAATCGAGTATGGTGAGTCATGAGCCTCTTGAAGTATTAACTTCCTGATCCTTGCATTATTGGGCACATATACACTATCCTCAAACCATAAGGTGTCGTGCTCATCCTTACGAAAACCTTTGGCCTTTCCTTTGCTCATCCTCTCTTTTATCTCAGCAATCTCTTTGTCATACTTCTGAGCTTCACGAATCTTTTCCAACAAAGTATACTGAACTTCCATTGTTGCAACAAAACCTTTGGGAACAATCTACAACCGAAGTTCCCTGAAAATCCTGGGCTAACTCCTTTGGTAATCCTCTGATTATGAGGGTATTCGTCCTGTTTTCTTTATGGTTGTGTCCTATTTCTCCACAAAGCTTGTATGCACAAGGTTTCTTCATATCCTTTCCATAAGGCTTCATTTTCTGGGACACAAACTAAAACTTTGGCAAAGTCAACTTAAATTGCTTCCAAGTGGTTACTCCTTGCCATCCATTGATGTTTTGGTACATCCTCCACCATGTAGCAGCACCTCTTTCAAAACTCTGAAGAGCATGCTGGGTCATATCCTTTCTGGCTTTAGGGTTATCCTCCATGTTCTGAATCCATCGGTCCGTATCCAATTGACTCATCGGTCCAGAAAATTACAAGCTCATCTCCATTCATCCTCTATTGGGTCCATGGGTTTTGGGGTGGGTTAAGAGAGAGAGAGAGAGAGAGAGAGAGCGAGGGATGCACACAATACAAACAATGGTTTTTGAAAAGACAGATTTTATTGTGGATGTCGGAAAAACATCAAACAAAAGACAGCTCACAAACGTCGCATCTAACGTAAGCATAAAACAGGGGTTTGGTCTTCTAAAGGTCAATAAATCTCAACGTCATCAAACACTTCAAGTCTTGGTCATGTCTCGGATGGCTTCTTCTGATCATGCTTGTCCTTCTCAAGTTCTTTTGCCAAATCATCTCTGTTGACGCGAAGTCTCTCATGACATCCTTTAATATTTCTGGGGTTGCGTTCCAAACTTCTGGGTTTCAACATCCTTGGTATGAACCATGTCCTTCTATCCTTAAGCTCCTGACAAATCTCAGTATCTCGAGGTTTTGCTCCTCCAGCTTGGCTACTTTTAGTTTCTGGGTCCTGAGTTCTTCACAAAATGCTTCCTTATCAAATACAACTTTCTGACGGTCCATCTTAAACTTCCTGATGTAATACTCCAGATCCTGGTGATACACCGACTAAGGTTAAAACTGCATCCTTTGCTGACAGATGCTCCATCAGCCTTCTACCATCCAATCCTTCCATGCCTCTTACATGCTTAACTCAGCCCGGTGATAATAGTATAAGCGGGCAACAACATCATAGATAACCGTGTTTATGCCCATGTTATTGCCATGAGCTATCATTCCATAATTGATATCTCCTGCCTTGGGGCTTTCTTGACAAAACCTTTGAGTTCTAATGCTCCATGTTCCAGTCTTTCTCCAACACACCTTGATCTTGGGTATTGACGGCTTCCATAGTCTTCCAAGTTCCATAAGGGGTGCCTTCCTTGGTCATACCAAATCTGGAAATTCTTCATATTCTCCTAGTCTTCAGAGTCTTTATCCGTCATAGTTTCCATCATTATAATGCTCGGTACAATCCTCTTCATTCCGAAGTGGTCTTAGTTGTCTGATATCTGGTCCTTCTTGGAGTGGTCTCATCAGTCGAATCTTCGAGGGGTCAAAAGGGGAAAGGGGTATGGTCTTTCTAAAAGGGAATATTTGAATAAGCTCAGAAGAGAAGAGAGGTAAAAGATTCTTTTGAAAAGAAAGTTGTAGAGAAAAATCTTTCCTATAGGCTTGCCAGTTTCTAGGGTCACATCCTACAGTCAACATGTGCTCTGATACCATCTTGTAGCGACCCGAGCCGAATGGATCAAGTCTCTGCGCTTAAGTGTCATCCCTGGATCGGTATGCTGACACACACAATACTCGAGGATTTATAACAGAGGTAAATCACATGTATAAAGTAGCGTAAATACTATTACCTCAATCCAAAATAGCGGAAGTAACAAGGTTGTGGATTCCCATCAACACCAATGGCAAAGTTGAGTATAGGAATCTTAACCCTAACGTATCACTTACTCGTCATAAGATCCTGCAACATGAGACGTTGCAACCACAAAGGGTCAGTACATTGAATGTACTGGCAAATTCACACCATAAAGCAATGATGAATAAAGGCTATTACTACATGCATATTTGGCTGGTGGAAAAGCTCTATGGTTACAGTTTTGCGTAAAGCCAATTTTTCCCTACTGCAAAGGAATAAATTTATTTAACTATCATGGTGGTTGTTAAACATTGAGAATGGTTGACAGCATTCTCAATCCCAATTAAAAGTACTGATTAACAACCCAACAAGATTAATTAAAGTAACATGATGAGATTCACAGGAATATCCAAGTACTAGATACTCAAGATGTCCACAACCGGGGACACGACTAATCATGATTAGTTTGTACACTCTGCAGAGGTTTGCGCACTTTTCCCCACAAGACTCGATCGCCTCTGTTGGATTTCTCACACTACATGATGTTTGAGAAACGGATGACCGAGACATAGTCTTTCGGAAGCGCTAGCACCTTACATAAAGGGTAGACCGGTACACCTACTTTCCCCTACATCTGCTAGTCTACCCGTAAGAGTTCGCACGACTTAGTCAGCTATGCCAGAGCCCATAATGGCTTGTGGCTGCACATGTAAGTTTTTAGTTTGAAAAATCTCATGATCCCTTTGAGCCTAGGTGGCGGTCCGAAGAAAAATAGGCAAGTCCTGGAAACCAAGTGCCTCAATCCACCCAGATGTGTGTTTAAGTTGCCACCTCAAATAAACCATTAATTAACAAACTCACATCTGTCATGGATACACTCACCCAATCCATGTCTACTAGCATAGCATGGCATACAGCAAACGTAGAAGTAACTCCCAGGGGTTTGAAAATAAAACAGGTAATAGGTACTACCTCAACTAATTCCCATAACCCACAATTTAATTAGATCCTAATCACGCAATGTTTGAGGATTGATCTAATGCATAAAACTGGGTATGAGAAAAGGTATGATCAAAGTGTTACTTGCCTGCAATGTTGATGAAGATGATTCACACTCAAAACTCTTGATAGTTCTACTCGTCACACTCCGGTCAATCTATCGTAAGCAATCAATAGTAACCACACATAAGCAATCACTCAAAAGATCGGAAAGAACGAAGAGAACAACTCAGAAAACATCAAAACCAAGAAAATAACTCTTGCAGCATAAAACAATTTCTAACAGTACCAAAACTATGTGAATTTGGCCTTATCATAAAGTTTAGGTCAAGAGCTTCGATATGCAAAAAGAATCAACTCAAACGGAGTTATAAAACTCAAGTTATTAACAAACGAAGTTCAAATACTAAACTGATATAGATCAAATTTTAAACTTTAAAAAACATGTTTGAGTTGGATTACTGGATAGAGGGGATCATAACGAAGAAGTGGGCATTGGTTTCGTTGGATTTGGATAAACGGACAAAAAGTTGTGAGCGTTTGAAAATTAGGGACTAATCTGTGAATAAAATATTCACGGATGGGTCCCTGGCCGAAATAACAGAAAAAGAAAAGAACTAAATAATGAACGTTTATTTATGAGATCTAAACAGTGGACGTTCGCTGTTTAATAAAACCAGAAGAAAACAGATCTAGTCTAGGGTTTTAAAAAAAACTGATTTAAAAGAAAAGCCGGATCGGTTTTCTCGGGTTATACCGGTTCGGGTGAGATGAACCGGCGGCGACAGCGGCTTTCTCCGGCGAGGCGGGGCAGTGGCGACGGCGAGCTCCGGCATGGCGCGGCTTCGCGACGAGGGGCGAGGGCGGCGAGGTGGCGGAGGTGGCACGGGCGGAGTGCGGCGACGGTGGTGGTGCAGAGCAGCGGCGGCGGCGGCGATTGACAACGGCGGCGGCGGCTGCGGGCTCCGGGGAGATGCGGGAGGAGGCGGCGGCGCGAGCAGAGAGGAAACGGGGCCGGGGCCTCGGGATTTATAGGGGAGGGGAGGAGGTGGCGTGGAGGAGGGGGCAGAGGAGGCCGGGGCGGACACGGCGGCGGCGGCGATGCTGTGGCGGCTCGGGACTTCGTCCCGAGCTCGGGGACGAGCGGCGCGGGCGACGTGGGCTGGCTGGGCCGGCCCAGTCGGCGGAAGTTTTTTTTAGATAGACAAACAAAAATAAAAACAAAAGAAAAAATATATATTATAAAGGCATATAATATATCAAAATTTCCAGAAAAAGGTTTTCCACAAGCCGAACATTTTCCTAGAGTCAAATAAAATACACACAAATTCAAATAAATAAGAGAGTGCTTCTGCCCTAGTAAAAATCCAGTAAAAATCATTTTAAAAATACCAAAATTAATTCAAATTTATTTCTCTCCAATTTTCTGATGTAGGGAATCATGTTACCCTATTTTCCATATATTTTATTTTTGGAGAAAAATAATTTTAGTAAAACTCAAATAACTCCAAATTGAAAAATAAATTCAAAGAAACTTTGAATTTAATTCTTTGAAACTCCCAACTCATATTTTATATGTTTTGAAGAAGTCATTTTATCTTCGCTCGTGAAAATCATTGAGTTGCATAAAGTTCCTGGGTTGGAAATATTTTCCAAATGAAATTCAAATATTTTCAAATACCCTTTCATTTAATTAAATGGAAGAAGTCATATCATCTTCGCTCAAGGGTTTTGTATTTGAAAAGAATTTGAATTCATGAAGATTACAAATGCAAAATGAAAGTTTGGGAAAGTCCTTTTATTCCCTCTCATTTAACTTTCAAAAAAGTTTTGAATTCACTCACTTTCAGTCAGTCAATCAAACAATCAATCAAATCTATCTATTTATTATAACATTCCAAAATTTAGAATTTTGGAATGTTACACAGCGTCGCGCCGAGCTCACAGGTTTGAGCAGAGTAGCCAGAGATGAGCCTAGTGGCAGTGCGAGTGGGGAAGAAGGAGGGCTGGGGATTTCTATAGGAGTGGAAGAAGGGGAGCAGGCATTTTCTGTACGAGTGAGGAAGAAGGTGAGCGGGGTTTTCTGGACAAGTGAGGAAGATTGGGGAGCGAGGGGAATTGGGTAGGGAGACGGAAGCGGGAGAGTGAGCTGTTCGTGTTTATAAGGCCTGCTGCACTAACTACTCGCTTTTTCCCAAGAACCGCTCTCTTCTTTTGCGTTGCTGCATGACTGGCCATGCATGCAGGATGCATGTGCCCGCCGGCCACTGCATGCGCCTGGTTTGTTACTAGGCCTATTTAAAAGGGTGGTTATGGAGTAAATTAAGGAGATTTATTTTCTCTGTGTGCATCCACCAAATTAGAGGATGCGGTACTGGATGCAGTCACTCACATTAAACTAACATTCAGAAGAAAAAAAGTTCAGCATGTCTATGCATCTCAATGATTCACCATACTATAACCAATATACAAAATTGTGAGAAGGTGTGTAAATAAGAAAATCGGTCGATGCTTCTCTGAGCAAAGGGCCTCCCTGTGCACGCATTAATTTCCTGGGCATGCTTGTTTCTTCTCAATGTTGCGAGCACTTTGAGCATGTTGGCAACTCCACAGCTAGCTAGCTGCCTCATCTTGCAATTGATGCTGACACATTTGCAGCAAACACATGAGGCAATAGAGATGACTCAACATGGGTCCATATTGTGTAGTTCCCCTGATATCATATTCATTGTCCTGAATATGAAAAGATAGGAAAACAATAGCTATACTTAAACGGTGTTGCAAAACAGTAGCACATATCAATAGCTCGGCATGACAAAACACGATCATCTGGACGAAGGGGATACCGACCTGCCTGAGGAAGATTACATATAATTTCATAAGTCCTTGGTTGATTTCCACCTTCGGCTGCACTGCTTGTTTGCTCCTCCAGACATGACAGGATCGTTCCGCACTGCATTCAGCAAGTCAACGTACGAATAAGCTAATTTCATCTTGCGGTGGTCATTATACCTAGTTACGAATGTAGGAATACCTGGAGCACCATGAGGTTAGCTGACAGCAGGTAGATGCAGAGCCATATAAATTTTGTGCGGTGGTACCAAAATTGAGGTTTGTATCCCTTCCTATTATGATAATTCTTCTTGAAGTTGGTAGAATGTGACAGCTTGTTCTTTGCATCAAACTTGCCTTTCCCCTGAGATTTGTTCTTGTTGTTTTGGGGCTGGTTGGGCTGGAAGTTCTTCTCGTGTACCATGTGGGCACTGGAAGCTCCCTCGGCGACCCGAGCACGTGTGTCTTTTGCTCTCGCCTTCTCCTCAAAATCAAGAGTGCTAATGAGATCCAAAACAGAAAACTCATGTCTCTTGTTTTTCAGAGAAGTAGCAAAATCATTCCACGAAGGTGGAAGCTTGGCAATGATGGTCCCAACAACAAATTTGTCCGGCAACACACACTTAAAGTACTCAAGTTCCTTAGAGAGTGACTGTATCTCATGAGTCTGCTGAACAACAGAGCGCTCGTCAGTCATCTTGTAGTCACAGAATTGCTGCATGACGTACAACTCGTTGCCAGCACCCGAGGGCCCAAACGTGGCCTCGAGCGCAGCCCACATGTCTTTGCCGCTGTCAAACAACATATACGAATCCACAATGGAATCGTCAAGAACACTCAGCAGGGCGGCTTTGAAGAGGGTATCCATGTTCTGAAAAGCTTCCTGCTGTGTAGGATTAAGATCGCCCTCAGGCTTACCCTTAGTGGCATCATAGCAGTACATGATCTGAAACCAATATACTGCTCTTGTGCGCCACCTTTTATATTGGACCCCCTTAAAAGTAGGCGGCTTCAAAAGCGCAGAAAAACCACTCGGAGTAAATTGCCTGTGATCAGGTTTTTGGATTGGATTGTTGAATATATGAGCAATTTAGTATGAGATTTAATCCGAATCAGTAGTAAATAGATCATGACAACAATTGCAAACATCAAAGTAATGATGCGGACTAAACCAGGAGGACAGAATCACATACTGTACAGCGGGAGCAGAACCGATGTGATTGATGTTGTCACTCATGTCGTTGATGAAGAGGTTACCGAGGTCGGGGAAGAAGGCTGTCGTTGAGGAAGTCGTCGCTGGCAGCAGTCACAGGAGTGTGCTCCCCAAAAACCTGATCGCCCCTCTCCCGTACAGGATCACGAAAGGCGGGGTTCGGAGGACCGCTGTCCCTTCTCGCGGTGCATGCCGGAAGGAGGGGTGGAGAAGAATTGCATGGCGGCGCTAAGATCTGGAACGGTGCGAAACCATATGATACAGCAGCGGCAAGGGTAGAGCATGTCAGGTCGGAGTATAATAGTAGGCCTTTGGCCCCCAAACCCCACGTCCAAGTCAATAATAGCTCAAAAAAAATTCAATAATAGCCCCACCAAGGTTTGTCTAAAAAAATAGAGTAATTAAGGCGTCCGTTAGTCCCTTTAGTATAAATACAATATCATTAATAATGGCCCCACCTTTTGTCTCACAAAGTAGAGTATGTTGGAGTACAACCGGCTACACGTTTACAATCCGCTTCTCTTCTCTCTCCTTCAACTAAGCACAAATACTATATTTAAATCCTTATAGCCTGCTTATGTCATCTAATTATAGTACACTGTGTAGTCTGAAATGCCGGGCGTGCAGCGGGCGGTGCCCTCGGTCGGCGCGCCGCTTCAATGGCGTAAGTAGGGAGAGGTCGCGCC
>NC_041389.1:83308862-83316146 GCF_002162155.2 Triticum dicoccoides
AGGGGGGAGGGGTTTTTGTTGGGCCAAGAAGGTGAGAAGCCAACTTGGGATCGGTCCGAACGGGGAAATATCATGTGCTCCCATACTCTGCATATGACACTAGTCTATGTTACTACTCCCTCTTTTCCAGTTTATAGAGATGTTTAGAGTAACATAGTAATATGTTACAGTACAAGTTACCCCCCACTATGACCAGCCTTGGCCTCTCCCAGTGCTCCACCATGTATAGCTGCTAAGCCTGCCACGTAGGCATAAAATATGATGTGGCACCAATAAACTAAGAACCTATGCATTGAACACTTGAGTTACTAAGCCATTTAATGCACTTAGCACCTTATCTAAAGAGCATTAATAGTATAGCCAGCTGCTGGCTATAAGCCTACAACCCATCTTAGGCTGGCCATAGTGGGGGTAACATAACCGGTAACATGCACTTGGGACTAGCAAACATGCTTATGTGGCACACAATTAAAGAAGAGAGAGGGGGTTAGAGTAACATAGGTAGATACCGTATCATGTTAAATGCTATGCTACTTTGTGTCATGCATGGCAATAAATTTGACCACCTATGATACTACTTTATGATACTATGCAATATGAAGGTAGTATCATACACTAGTATCATATGCATGATACTAGTATATGATACTCCCCACTATGACTAGTCTTATAGTCAACATGTACTACAAAGTGCCTAGGAGCACGTGCTAGAGCTGGCTCTTCACGAAGAGCCCGCTTACCTTCTCTCTCCTCTTCTCTTTCCTCCAACTAAGCAGAAATATACTACTGTTTATTCCTTATAGCCCACTGACTCAGCTCTATTGTACTTGCTCTAAGCACATCTAAGCACTTGCTAGCACCCCCTTGACCGTGGACCTTGACGGTGTACGTCACCTTGTGTCTCATAATTTTCCTCGTCATCATCTGAGTCCTAGAAGATCTCACCCACATCATCATTAGCATGCAGCCGCCTTGATAGACAACGTGCGCAGAAGGAGTAGAGGCGACTGGGGACGCACCACCACCACATCGTGGGCACTCCGTATGTGCTCGTGTGCGTGCAGCGTGCATGTTTTTCCATCGGTGCTAGCTCTAAGGCCGAGGCTACAGTCGTCTTCGTCTCCGACTAGTAGTTGAGCAACGACGGCAAAGAGGTGCTGCAAGAGATGCGTATGCACCATTGCGTGCGAGCTTCGCCGTAGCACGACGAACCGGACGTGGCCACGGATGGAGCACGCCTCCATGCAGCCGAGTGTGTGCACATGCATGTGTTATTCACGTGCATTCTGCGGCCGAGCGTGTGTGCATGCACGTCTTGTGTACGTGCATTGTCTGATCCATGCTGTGCGCGTATGTGCATGAGTTGGATCGGATGGAGTTAGTGCGTTCGCTTGTGTACATATTTTAGAGTGTAGATTCACTCATTTTGTTTCGTATGTAGTCCCTTATTGAAATATCTAAAAAGACTTATATTTGGGAACAGAGGGAGTATAAAACATCTTCAACTTAGGATCCTGATGTACCGTTTCTAGTGGTTAGCGAAAAGTTCATGTTCTTTTAGTTGTTTATAGGTGGGTAGGCGGCAAAAAACAGGGGAAAACGCGCAAGGTTCCTTGCAGACGCTCCACCGCGAGGTTCCTTGCTCCTCCATGGTCGTCGGGAATCTATGCTCTTCAACTCTTTTCTTTTCCGTGAGCTTTGTTCATCCTTTTCCCAACACGCGAGACATCTAGCATCAAGGTGCACGTGTCATGCAAGAAAATGGAGATAATCAGATAATCAATGCGTAAGTGAGTCGTGCAGGGGGAAAGCGGGGGGAAACCCTTTTCCATAAGTGAGTCGTGCACTTCGATGGCACCTACGCAATATTTTTTCTCCTCGATGGCACGTGAATGGCACATGAATAGTGCACGTACTCAACGATGGAGCACGGGATGGTAGCAATGACATGGTCAACCCTTTTTTGGAGAGAGTACGTACTACTAGTAAATAACTTTGATGTGTCCCGTCAACTCGCAGAACAACGAGAAGCTTGATTACGCCTTCTCCCTCACCAACGCGTGTGCGGTGGCTCACAGCACGAGGAGAAACTTTTGCTTACAAGCGGTGGACGTGCAGCAGTTCATTTGCTGTCAGATTGCCAGAAGCACTACTGTATAACCATCGGCTTCCGGAAGAGGCGAAGAGCCAAGCGCAAGGTCACCTACTAACCTTAGGCTAGGCATAGTGGGAGTAACATAAGTAGAGGTACCTCCTTTTTTTATTCTAGAAACAACCACACGCGAATATCAAGGTGCTGGTTATGTAGAATAAATTTCCTGCAGTCCGTGCTCAGCCCTCCTCTATCTCTCTTCTCAGCCAGCCAACGGACGCGCGGAGCCCATCGTATCTTTGCTCACATGCGGCCCCACATGTCAGTGAAAACGCAAGAGGACCCACTGAACCTGCACATCTTTCACCTCGACGTGCTGGTGATGAAAAACAAATCCAAGAAAGATCTTCGGTGGCCGCTTTTGGAGTTACTCAAGAGTAGTAAGATTCTATTTACAGTTTAACCCAAGATGAACATCTCATGGCTTCAACTTATCAACTACCACTCTATTTTCTTTCATGACACGACCTGGATGCTGGATGTCCCACGTGTCGGCAAAAGGAGGAAGAACCCGACCAAATCTTCGGTTGTGCTCTCGGATTAGACTAGTTGTGCTAACTTAAATTTTTTATTGTGTACTCCCTCCATTCCAAAATACTTGACCTCCATTTGTCCAAAAATGGATGTGCCTATATACTAAAACTACAAAGGGGACCTATAAACCAGGATGGAGGTAGTAGAACGGAGGGAGTAGAATGGATGCAAGTTTTTGTATTGGGAAGAAGAGTACATCCATATATTGATAGAGCGTTGGAGTTGGCCTTACAAGTGGGACCTCAGTTGAGGAAACCGACTATCGGCAAACCCCCACCTCGCCCGCCGCACGATGGCTGAGTTAGAGAAACGATGAAGTTGAAGAGATTGCTCTAGCACGGACTCCAAGAAATATGGTGTCAGATGGAAGTCGTGCTGGTGGCGTGTGCCGTACTCCTGGACATGAATGCTTGTTCTGGACCATGCTACCCTACTACTCCTACTACTTACTAGTATATAGTACTACTAGTATCGAGGATTCGAGGTGCTGGTTACGTAGTACAATATGGCTACAGTAAAAACACCCGCACGACGCATGAAACATGTGCCTCGTCGCACCACTCACTCACAGAAGCAACTCAAAAGCCATTCATAAATTTGGTAAGTTTATCACAGGCATATCATTTTATTACATACAACAGGTCATCAACCCACATTGACAACGAGGATACATTATAAATACTAAAGTTTTCACCACACAACAAATAACAAGCAATGAAATGAACTTCAACTCAACCATTCCTCGGCGTTGGAAACGCTTTCTTTGAACCACAAGTGATTCTCTGGGACGGGGCATCTATTGTCGATCTCGAGACCAACGCAGGACTGATCATCCAGGCTGAAGCGGCCTACTATATCAGTACCAGGGTAGGGAACCACGCTAATGTTCGAGGTATAGACATAGTTGCTTATTATAAATGGTGCTAGTAACGTTGTGTCAACAACAGTTGGATCGCCTTTCACCATCATCAGATAGTTTTGTCCAAGGAAGAGCGAGTTTTCTCCAAGACTATCAATTCTGTACCAGGGAGAAGGTGTTGGCACTAGCACACTAGTATCCATCCCGAATACCATGCAACGGGTGTTGGAATAGGTCCGGATAGTGCGACCATGGGAGACTACACCTGCTTCCTTAGCAGTAACATCATCAATGGGCTGTATACACACGAGAAGAGGTGATCCATCGGAATTAGTTGCCAGGCGCCAACGAGTATATGGGCGCTGCTCGTCCTCATGCTCGTGATCATCACCATCGTCATCTCCCCCTTGGTTATAAATTTTTTCAAGTATAGGTGGTGGAATTTTCACAGGACCTTGGAAACACAAGAAGAAGGTTAATTAGTAAAGGGAAACTTGCTAACCTGCATGCATGTGGATGAAACAATTATAATTACGGTGGAAGACAAACGTACCGAAATCATAACGATTCCATGCAAAAACAGTGCCACGAGTGGTGGCGGCAAACACAAGGCCCTCGTATTCAATTGCATCACAGTACTCATCCGTGTACAGAAACTGATTTTTGAGCAATGTCCATCGAGTCAAACTAGCGTCGACGGCAACAAGCTTGTCGAAGATAGCAACAACTTCATAGTTGTTGTAATTCCAAGAGCGGGTGGGAACTCGAGAAATTGCTATCTTCCGTAGAATACAGTCACCATGATTGTATTTGAACGTGCGTACAATACCGGTGTGCTCAACCTCTGGGCAGTCTGCTGAGATTTTTGGAAGTGGAACCCGGTCACGAGTGTACACATTCACAAGTTCCCACTCGTAGGTTGACCCAATGCAAACAACCCAATCTCCATTTGCGCCTGCCCAGGCCTTTCCCTCAAGCGATGGCATCTTAACATCATACGTATCATTATCAAGCGACATCAACTTGCACAGGGCGAGGCCTCCGTCGTGATGGCGCCGGTCATCAGGGTCACGGCGAAGAAGATAGGGGAGATCAAACCGTTCCTTGACTCTTGGGTTCCTTGTAATGATGTTATTAGTTGAGTCAAGAATGGGCTTGAACGAACCTGCCATGCTAGCCGAGGTGATGACGTTGCACCGATCAATGAGTTCCTCCACCACGTCATCTTTCAGATCGGGGCAATAATAACGGGGTCGTTTCCGTCCTGTTCCCTCCATGGAGAAGATGATCGAACAATGGCAGAAGAAAGCGTGAAGGGCTGAAGGAAAATGGAGGAGGGAGAGGAAGAGCATGCGACAACAGTTCCAAATCGAGAGGGAAAGGCGAAGTGTCGGTGGACGGTTGCCAGTTTGCCATGGTTCACGAAGGGGCGCCCAGGCCGACACGTCGGTTCGGAAATACTCCTACTACTTGCCGTTGTCTCACTGATATGTTGGAATGGGACCACATGTCAACGAAACATGGTGTGTTATTTCTCATGCAAAAAGCGATCTAGCCGCGTTGGCTCGAGGTGCCGCATTAGTTTTTTTTTTGAAAGTTTGCCGCATTAGTTATCGACCTTTATTTTCTTAACATGCAATCTGAATGGATAGCTCCTGTGGTCATCACACGTGAGCGGATATAGTGATGGTTGATTCGCCCAAGCAACTTTACTGTGGGCATATGGGAGTATCAGTGGATTCAAGGAACAGAGAAATGATGGTTGCTTCATCCGAGCAACTTACTGTGGCGAAGGTGGGGCTCTGTGATTTGACTGCTCACTAGTCATTACTACTGCGGCGCAACGACCAGGGTGAATCTTTCCCTGAAGTTGTGTTGTGCACTCAATATTGCTGCATGACAGGTGGAGCCGGATGAAGGATGTCCAACATGTCAGCGAAACGAAGTTGAATTGTTTCTGGCATTGCTATCAATCCTTCAGGATTTGTTTATATGTACGCATAATTTTGATGAAATTGTACTGTGATGCTATGAAGGTTTCAACTCTGGTTCCCGCAGGAAAAAAGAAGGTTTCAACTTAGGATTCATGTGTCTTGCCTCGAGATTATCTCGTTACAACATTCCATCAAATACAAATGAAACTACCATGGCTAATGCATCTCAATGGTTCGCAGATCAGCGCCAATATTCACATCACAACTGAAGACAAAGTTGTGAGAAGGTGTACAAATAAAGAAAAAAATATAATTGATCGATGCTGTTCATAGGCATGGCTCCATTTCGTTGGCACAGTGTTCATTGCTTGGCAACTAGTTTCACCCAGCTCTATAGCCAAAAAAGAGGTGTATGAAGGACACCACAATCCGATCATTTTGTGCAGCTCCACTAAAATCGGGCGGACCATCCCTGTTTGCAAAGATATCTAGTCAGTGTGATTACAATAATAGTGGAACTAGATGATGAAACATAACACACATAAATAGAAGCCGATCACCTCTACGATCTCTCTTTAGGACTAAATTCTTGTCAGAGAAGATTAGGCACGGAGTTGGATGAGGAGGATAGCAAAACCAATCTCCCTTTCCGCAGTCCCACAGAAATGTAAAAGTGTTGCCCGTGTGACATTTTGGCGGAACTGCACAAAACACTCTTTAGAAAAGTGATTTGTGCAGTTCACCAAAAGGTCACAATAGCAACAAGGTGAAAATGGATAGCCCTATTTGCAAAAGGAGGTCAAAAGGAAACAATTACTGCCCAATAACACGAGTTGAAGACACATATGCCGACAAAAAAGAAGCATGTTCCATGTAAAAAGGGAAAGATAGCACATGGTGGTTTATCAAAAATGGTTTGAGGACGAGATTGCAAGATGGAAAGTACGCCAGCCGAGATACGATTTAAGCAAACAACTAAAGAAGATCCACATGCAGCAACGTGGGAAGATGGGCAGTGGAGCAAGGCCGGAGGAAGCTGTACCTGAGGGTTGTCGGGATGTTACTAGGTGGGCTTTGGCGGCCGGGATCTGCCCATACTGCGGTAGTGAGAAAGTGGCGAAGGCCCTACCGTGCCGGAGCTTGGTCAGAGAGAATGGCGAGTACCGCAGATCGGGACGAGCTGCCTCAACACCGTCGAACGAAGAGATGATGCACTTCCTCCCTTTCCGCCGGCGGACGGGATGCGGCCGGATCACTGACCAACGCTGAGAGAGAGAGGCCACGACGGCCTTGTGTGAGATTGTGTGACGAGACTCATGAGAGACAAACCCATTTTTCCATTTTCCCCACGACAATCGTCTTATATTCTAGGCATGGTACCCGACCCTCCTTCGAGTAAACAACCGCTACACGCGTCAAATTATCACGTGGGCTGCCTTTTCGTACAGAAACGAACTCCATCGTGTACCCGCGCGGGTGTGGCCGGGAACTAGACGTGAGTACGTGCATCCCGCGTGCACTTCTTCTTTAGGTGCAAGTACATACGTGGGTGGGTGTGAGAGAGATGGTTTGTGCGAAACAGAGGCAATGTGTTGATGATATCTCAATCAGAAAAACGTAATATGCAATGTGTGTGAAACGGAGTCATGGATGTGAGATAATGATAGAATTGAAAACATGGATGATGTGTGGCTGCGCGATCGATAAAGAGTGCCATCGAATTTGTGTTTGCCCACGTCAAAGATACATGGCGGCTGGCCTACTAGAATTTGAGAGGGCAAAGGTGCAGTTCTTCTCCGTGGCAT
>NC_041389.1:83316454-83319277 GCF_002162155.2 Triticum dicoccoides
GGTCGACTAGTATATGTCTGGGGAAGGAGAGAGACCTAGCTATGTATTGAGGGAGATCGATCGACATCCATGGATATGTGTAGCAGAGGAATAAGTTTGGGAAAAAGACAAAGGTAGAGCGTCGGAGGGTTGGTGGTGGAGTGGCATCTCACAAATGGTGGGAGAGGCCTGCTAGACAAGCGGAGGGTATGAGTGCAATATCAATAAGAGAGGGCGGGGATGTCTGTCTGTCTATGCACGTGCTTGTGAGAGACGGGTCGAGAGGTATTCAAGGATGATGAGGGGAGAAGATATGGTTGTGGTAAGTATGCGTAACTACATAGGAAGATCAACCGTCGTGTGTACAAGAAAAGGAGAGACATAATTAGCGAGGTAAGTGTATCGGTGCTTGGTGAAAACAAATTATAGTCGACCTGGCTATATGTAGGGAGATCAATTCATATACACGCCTGCATGTGTTAGAAACAAATAAGGTCCGGAGAGGCAGACAGGGGGAGAGAGTGTGGCTAGGAGGTGGTGCGAGAGGCCTACCATGTCAAGGGGGGAGGAGTGTGCGAGCATGTGACTAATGAAAAGAGGGGCGGGAGTGTGCACCTGCGTGGAATCGTATTGGACATATGGGGGCATGGACGGTGAGAAGAGAAGAGGGGAAGTATATATGTGTTTGTTGTAGGCACACTTGGCTAGAGAGGTATATCAACCGGTGCGTGCCAGAAAGAAGGAGCCGGGGGCCTACACACACCGCTGGTGGATGACCTAAAGAGAAATAATGAACATGCGCGATAGAGGGGACGCTAAGGGTGTGTGAGGAGGGCGGGCGTGTGCATGCACGATAGGAAGTTAGCGCTAGCTAGCTACAAATAGAAGAGGATCGTGGAGGTGTAAAAGACGAACAAAGATCATAATTCATTATAAAAAGGTGGATACGTATACTTGAAGAATATATCATAATGTAGAACATTGATTATAATTTGGGCTAATGTGTGGCTTTTGCAACTCAGGTCTAAATACTTGTCATAATGTAAGGGGCGGGGCACTATACTTTGTGTGATAAACACGGTGTACGTTTGGAACATGGTTTAGATTACGAATATATAGTTAGTACATCAAATGTACTATTATTTGGAATCAACATCAAGTGTATTCAAAAAATAGAATTCGAGTTCATGTAGTACACATAGTTCATATCTATCTCTATAGTAATCATGTGGTGTGTTATTAAGGTAATACACGAATGATGGTTGAAGTTGGCAACAATCATGATTGTAGATTCTTATTGAAATAGAGAAACGAATTCAAATTTAGTTCGAATTGCAGCGGTAGTATAGACATTTGTAATGCACTAAAATGTTGGTTACATGCATTATACATGGTTAAATGCACTAAAATTAATCGGACATAACATGGATTCATACTCCCTCCTTCCATCTATATAGGGCGTAATGAGATTTTTAAGACCGCCTTTGACTATTGACAAGATTAATAGTACATGACATGCACAATATGAAAATTATATCACTGAAAGAACCTTCCACAGACGAAGTTAACGGTGTGCTTTGTGTAAGTTGCATGTCATATATCATTGCTCTAATATTTGGTCAAAGTTAGCATCGAAAAACGCATTAGGCCCTATATAGATGGAAGGAGGGAGTAGCTTTGAATAGCATTTGTATAGCAAAACGGGGCAAGACTCTCTCTTTGTGTGGTGTGAATAGTTTTATTTTTTTCATTTTCTTTTTGGTTGAGGGAAGTGCGAATTGATTTGGTACGTACAAGTACAATATTACTACACATTAGGATTGTCCCTAAAATTTAACCCGCGTCTTGCTATATCCCGAAAATTCTGATATTGTGCTCCCAAAACTGGCGCCTTCACAACCCGCGCCTTGCTATCCCAAAATTACAACGCGCGCAAAAACTCCGTCCAGCTGCCAAATCCCGACACGTGAAATCCCCCTTCTAACCCTGAGCCGAAAGGGCCGCTAGTTCAAATCGGTGGGGGGTACTTTTGTAACACACCCTACATTTTGGACAAGCGCGTCCCTAAGTCATGCTTCACCCCCTCCCATCGCCCCCTTTTTGCCATTCGAAATCCCAGGCCGCCATAACCTCTCCACTCCAGCCGCGAAACCCCACCCTCCTCCGTCCGCCACTTCACCGCTGCCCAGCCGGAGCCTCTTCCCCAACGATGTCGTCCAGCGCAACAGCTCGACATCCCTCGTCCACCTCCCCGGATGAGGATCCGTTGTCCATCTCGCCGTCCCACCGGTTCAGCCGCCCCGTCCTCCACCTCCAAGGAGCTGCTCTGACGATCGCCTCGTCTATCGCGGCTGCTCCATCCCCACAACGCCGCTTTAACCTGCTCCACCAGAACCGCAGCATCCTCACCGACTCCTCGAACGAAGCCGAGGCCTACTCGACACCACCAAAGAGGTTGTACACTCATCGCATCGCAGCTTCTCCTTAACTCGACCTCCCGGCGCCGACGGTGCTCCATCCCGCACTCCCATGGAGCGGCTACCTTGAAGCCGGCGCCACGGGCGACATCTCCACGGCGGCTCTCCCCCCAGTGCGAGGCCCCTTCGGCGGCGGCGTCCATACCAGCCGGATCTGCTGCTGCTGCTCTGGCTCTCGCATGCTCGCTCGCGCTGCTGCTGCTGCTCCGGCTCTCGCTCGATCGCTCGCTCGCCCAGCTACTGCTGCTGCTGCTCTCCCCCTTGCTCGTGCTGCTGCTCTGCTCCGATTAAGCCACACTTCAGTCGACTGAATCGACTTTTGGGTCAGTCGATTTTCAGGGGTTGGGGGGGGGGCTCGCCGGAGTTA
>NC_041389.1:83319840-83449953 GCF_002162155.2 Triticum dicoccoides
GGGGGGCCTAGAGGGCTGGCCGAGGCGGCGGTGGCGAGTTGTTTCGGGGCGGTGAGGCGGCGCTGGGGCCGGCGGTTCGGCCGGTGGTGGCTGGCGGCTCAGGGGGGTGCAGGTTGAAGATGAACTGCAGGCCCTCCCTAAACTACATGTCAAGTACCTCTCTGCTACCATTGCGTTCAGTTTCGACAGTAGCATTCAAATTCCACTGTTAATTTCAGTTTCGGCAGTTAAGTTCAGAGTCAATAGTTTTTACCTCATTTGTTGTAGTGAGGTGGTTTTTGGTGATGTTAATTTTACATCCAATTTACATCATCTATTGGAGATGCTATTAGAATCCCACTTGAGATTGACGATGTCTGTCTTGTGCTGCTTCAGCCTTGACATCTTACGGCTCACCGGAGCTGCTCCAACGACAGAACGATCCATCACAACAGAGCAGTGCCCTGGACGCCGTCTATAGATTCCTCAGATCTTCCTCCACACCTCCGACAGCCACCTCTGCCTCAACTGCTTCAGCGACCAACCTAATGATGCTGAGGTCGACACGGCTACGGCAAAGAGGTTGTACACTTGTTGCATCACTTATTACTATACATTCACGTCGATCCATTAGGGCTATTTTGGTTCAACAGAAAAACATAGCAATAGGGAATTTTCCAATGGCACTCTACTATTCAATTATTCATGCATTTTGTTGAAAGGAATGAAGCAAAACATCCACCTGGACCTACTTTTCAAAATCCTATGCATGAAAACAAGACCAAGTGCATTAGTGCCAGAATAACATTCTAACTGTACACGCTTTCATATGATTTCTCTTTATTTTGGCCATGTTTCTTTGCATTCCTCCGCTCTTCCAATTCCTGTAAACCGAACACCCAAGTTGACAGAAATCCTGTGTTTACAAATGCTCTGTTTACCATGTGCATTTTCCTATCCTATTCCGGTGTTTTTCCTATCCCTGCGTTTTAAGAATCATGCAAGCCAAATGAGCCCTTATAGAATTACTTTAGTTACAGGTACGTGTCGAAGGGAACTTTGTGTGGTTTGTCCTGCTCCTTCCGCGACGTCGTCCACCTCACCTGAGCTGCTCCATCGACAGAAGCATCCACCAAACCAGACATCATGACTCCTGACCATCTTTTGCCGCATCAGATCTCCTTCCCTACCGCCGGCATGCACCCCAACGGCATCACCATCATCGACTCAGCAGATGAACCTGATGAGTACACGGGTCCACAAGAGAGGTCGCACTCTTTTGTTTCTGCTTATGTTATGCATTGCTTAAACTTACCTGCTACTTTATCATCCTGTTCAGCTCTTGGACTCCCAACTCAGGTCCAAATTCATGTTCAAACTTGAGTTCTAAATTAGTTGTGGGGCACATATCAAGGCAGCAATGAATAGCATGTATGTCTAATATCTGGTTCACCTAGGGTATGCCTATGTTGTTCATCTTGCGTGGGAAACAAATAGTAAAGCAATCATCATCTGTCTTTTTATTAATTCAAAGCAATCATCAGCCTGCTATCATTATTTTTTGGATCCATCCACTGGTTGTTACCATCACTCTAAATTTCTGCATGCTCTCCTTACATAATCTCACCATATTTTTCGTATGCATGTCAGATATTGTACACAGTCATGCTGAACATGTAGAGAAAAAGAGAAGAGTTTTGCGCGGCAATACAATGTCATGCAGACATCGCTCCATGGTGGGTTCAATGGCAAACCCTCCCCACCCCTCTCCAGATTGTAATCCAGAGGAAGATATCTGTTCTGAGGCGGATTCAGACGCCGCTGACCACTCCTATTTACCCCCAAGGTGTTTGCTCTACCTTGGCATGATGATGTTAGTCATATTCATATCATGCATATGTTGCCTTGCAGTGCCTACTTTTGACATCATATATGTCATCTGCTTAGTTTAGACATGTTTTGTAATGCCACCTGTTTAGTTTCTATATCATATATGGGAATTATGCAGTCTCATGTCTTTTAGCCAGCCATAATATATGTGAAATGTGCAATGCCATCCTGTTTAACCAGGCATCATATATTTGAATGATATCTTGCCCATCCTTTTCTTCATTACATTTCCATTTGTCGACAATGTTTGTACATTAAACTACTCTTCCTGTGAATCAGCCATTTGGGTGGGAGATGGAAAAATCTGGAGTGAAAACAAGGCCTTCAGAGCAGACAGTGCTACCTGTCGAAGCAGATCTCTTGTTGGGTCCCGATAGCTCCTCAGAGATGGATTCAGAGACAGATGACCAGTCCTATTCCCCTACTGAGGTGTATGCTCTAACTTGGCACGGTTATACCGCTCATATCATTCATACGGTGTCTTGCATTGCATAATTTAGACATTATATACACAATATTCAACACCATGTTCTTAGTTCAGACATCATATCGAATGCCCTCTGTTTAGCATATAAATCACATATGTGAATTAAATGATGCGATCCTGATTACTTAGATAACATGTAGGTGAATTATGTCATGCGATCCTGTTTAGTTATTCATCATATCTTTGAATTATGTTATGCTATGCTATCCAGTTTAGATAGACATCATATATGTGAAATTATGTCATGCTATCCGTTTTAGTTAAACAATATACATGTCAACTATTTCATGCCCTCTTTTTTTCCACACTATCTATTGCATCTGTCTCTCATACAATGTCTGTACATTCAACTATGTTTCCTGTTTATCAGCCATTTGAATTGGAGCGGGTGATGCCAGTATCTAGCGGAATAAAAACACGGTCTTCAAATAAAACAGTGCTACCTATTGGTGGAGATAGCACCCCGGTTGTACATGCACAAGAACCAGCCTTACCACACATAACCCAAACTCTCGCAGATTGTACCCCTACTGCGATGGATAGAGAACCAGCTTCACCCAATCTAACCCCAACCCCAGCCGATAGTAACCCAGTTCCTGTTGACACAGCACTATCTCCACCACAGAGCTCCCAAACAAGAGCAGTTAGTAAGGCAGCTCCAGTGCCCAAAGGGCCAGTACTATCACGGCGAACCCCAACTCCACCAGTTAGTACGCCTATTCCTGTGGAGGAAGCACAACCAGCCAGTCATAGTTTAGCATCTATCACATTTGATGTTGTTAAATCGTATGTGCGTATCTTCCCATCTTGGAAATATTATACTGAAGATGAAGGAAAATTCCAGTTGCAGGTGTTTGTCCAGGAGTTATGTGTAAGTAATGTTATTCATGGCAATTACTTTGCTTCGTCCCATACATCCTACCTCCATGATTGTTATAATACAGCAAATTTTCCCATTTTTCTCTATTGAGAAGGACCGATTTGGAAACTCAGGATGAGGTAACTATTGGGGAATGTAGTAATTTCAAAAAAATTCCTACGCACATGCAAGATCATGGTGATGGCATAGCAACGAGAGGGGAGAGTGTTCGTCCATGTACCCTCGTAGACCGTAAGCGGAAGCGTTATGACAACGCGGTTGATGTAGTCGTACGTCTTCACAATCCGACCGATCCAAGCACCGAACGTACGACGCCTCCGAGTTCAGCACACGTTCAGCTCGATGACGATCCCCGGGCTCCGATCCAGCAAAGCTTCGGGGATGAGTTCCGTCAGCACGACGACGTGGTGACGATGATGATGTTCTACCGGTGCAGGGCTTCGCCTAAACTCCGCGACAATATGACCAAGGTGGAATATGGTGGAGGGGGGCATCGCACATGGCTAAGGAACGATCCGTAGATCAACTTGTGTGTCTATGGGCCGCCCCCGTATATAAAGGAGCAAGGGGGAAGGCCGGCCGGCCCAAGGGGGGCGCGCCAGGAGGAGTCCTCCTCCTCCTAGTAGGAGTAGGATTCCTCCTTTCCTACTCCTACTAGGAGGGGAAGGAAGGGGGAGAGGGGGGAAGGAAAGAGGGCCCCCCCTCCTAGTCCAATTCGGACTAGAAGGAGAGGGGGTGCGTGGCCCACCTTGGCCGCCCCTCTCTCTTCCCACCAAGGCCCATGTGGCCCATTAACTCTCCCGGGGGGTTCCGGTAACCCCTCCGGCACTCCGGTTTTCTCCGAAATCACCCGGAACACTTCCGGTGTCCGAATATAGTCGTCCAATATATCAATCTTTATGTCTCGACCATTTCGAGACTCCTCGTCATGTCCATGATCACATCCGGGACTCCGAACAAACTTTGGTACATCAAAACTTATAAACTCATAATAAAACTATCATCGTAACGTTAAGCGTGCGGACCCTACGGGTTCGAGAACTATGTAGACATGACCTAGAACCATTCTCGGTCAATAACCAATAGCGGAACCTGGATGCCCATATTGGTTCCTACATATTCTACGAAGATCTTTATCGGTCAAACCACATAACAACATACGTTGTTCCCTTTGTCATCAGTATGTTACTTGCCCGAGATTTGATCGTCGGTATCCAATACCTAGTTCAATCTCGTTACCGGCAAGTCTCTTTACTCGTTTACGTAATGCATCATCTCGTAACCAACTCATTGGACACATTGCTTGCAAGGCTTATAGTGATGTGCATTACCGAGAGGGCCCAGAGATACCTCTCCGACAATCGGAGTGACAAAACCTAATCTCGAAATATGCCAACTCAACATGTACCTTTGGAGACACCTGTAGTACTCCTTTATAATCACCCAGTTAAGTTGTGACGTTTGGTAGTACCCAAAGTGTTCCTCCGGTAAACGGGAGTTGCACAATCTCATAGTTACAGGAACATGTATAAGTCATGAAGAAAGCAATAGCAATATACTAAACGATCAAGTGCTAGGCTAACGGAATGGGTTATGTCAATCACATCATTCTCCTAATGATGTGATCCCATTAATCAAATGACAACACATGTCTATGGTTAGGAAACATAACCATCTTTGATTAATGAGCTAGTTAAGTAGAGGCATACTAGTGACGTTATGTTTGTCTATGTATTCACACATGTATCATGTTTCCGGTTAATAAAATTCTAGCATGAATAATAAACATTTATCATGATATGAGGAAATAAATAATAACTTTATTATTGCCTCTAGGGCATATTTCCTTCAGTCTCCCACTTGCACTAGAGTCAATAATCTAGATTACATAGTAATGATTCTAACACCCATGGAGTCTTGGTGCGGATCATGTTTTGCTCGTGAGAGAGGCTTAGTCAACGGGTCTGCAATATTCAGATCCGTATGTATCTTGCAAATCTCTATGTCTCGCACTTGGACTTGGTCCCGAATGGAATTGAAGCGTCTCTTGATGTGCTTGGTCCTCTTGTGAAATCTGGATTCTTTTGCCAAGGCAATTGCACCAGTATTGTCACAGAAGATCTTCATTGGTCCCGATGCACTAGGTATGACACCTAGATCGGAAAAGAACTCCTTCATCCAGACTCCTTCATTTGTTACTTCCGAAGCAGCTATGTACTCCACTTCACATGTAGATCCCGCCACGACGCTTTGTTTAGAACTAAACCAACTTACAGCTCCACCGTTTAATAAAAATACGTATCCGGTTTGTGATTTAGAATCGTCCGGATCAGTGTCAAAGCTTGCATCAACGTAACCATTTACGACTAGCTCTTTGTCACCTCCATATACGAGAAACATACCCTTAGTCCTTTTCAGGTATTTCAGGATGTTCTTGACCACTGTCCAGTGATCCACTCCTAGATTACTTTGGTACCTTCCTGCCAAGCTTATTGCTAAGCATACGTCAGGTCTGGTACACAGCATTGCATACATGATAGAGCCTATGGCTGAAGCATAGGGAGCATCTTTCATCTTCTCTCTATCTTCTGCCGTGGTCGGGCATTGAGTTTGACTCAACTTCACACCTTGAAGCACGAGCAAGAACCCTTTCTTTGCCTGATCCATTTTGAACTTTTTCAAAATTTTATCAAGGTATGTGCTTTGTGAAAGTCCTATTAAGCGCCTTGATCTATCTCTATAGATCTTGATGCCCAATATGTAAGCAACTTCACTGAGGTCTTTCATTGAAAAACTTTTATTCAAGTATCCCTTTATGCTATCCAGAAATTCTATATCATTTCCAATTAATAATATGTCATCTACATATAATATCAGAAATGCTACAGAGCTCCCACTCACTTTCTTGTAAATACAGGCTTCTCCAAAAGTCTGTATAAAACCATATGCTTTGATCACACTATCGAAGCGTTTATTCCAACTCCGAGATGCTTGCACCAGTCCATAAATGGATCACTGGAGCTTGCACACTTTGTTAGCACCTTTTGGATCAACAAAACCTTCTGGCTGCATCATATACAACTCTTCTTCCAGAAATCCATTCAAGAATGCAGTTTTAACATCCATTTGCCAAATTTCATAATCATGAAATGCAGCAATAGCTAACATGATTCGGACAGACTTAAGCATCGCTACGGGTGAGAAAGTCTCATCGTAGTCAACCCCTTGAACTTGTCGAAAACCTTTCGCAACAAGTCGAGCTTTATAGACAGTTACATTACCATCAGCGTCAGTCTTCTTCTTAAAGATCCATTTATTCTCAATGGCTTGCCGATCATTGGGCAAGTCAACCAAAGTCCATACTTTGTTCTCATACATGGATCCCATCTCAGATTTCATGGCCTCTAGCCATTTTGCGGAATCTGGGCTCATCATCGCTTCCTCATAGTTTGTAGGTTCATCATGGTCAAGTAACATGACTTCCAGAATAGGATTACCGTACCACTCTGGTGCGGATCTTACTCTGGTAGACCTACGAGGTTCAGTAGAAACTTTATCTGAAGTTTCATGATCAATATCATTAGCTTCCTCACTAATTGGTGTAGTTGTCACAGGAACCGGTTCTTGTGATGAACTACTTTCCAATAAGGGAGCAGATACAGTTATCTCATCAAGTTCTACTTTCCTCCCACTCACTTCTTTCGAGAGAAACTCCTTCTCTAGAAAGGATCCGATTTTAGCAACGAAAATCTTGCCCTCAGATCTATGATAGAAGGTGTACCCAATAGTCTCTTTTGGGTATCCAATGAAGACACATTTCTCCGATTTGGGTTCGAGCTTATCTGGTTGAAGTTTCTTCACATAAGCATCACAGCCCCAAACTTTAAGAAACGACAACTTTGGTTTCTTGCCAAACCACAGTCCATAAGGCGTCGCCTCAACGGATTTTGATGGTGCCCTATTTAACGTGAATGCGGCCGTCTCTAAAGCATAACCCCAAAACGATAGCGGTAAATCAGTAAGAGACATCATAGATCGCACCATATCTAGTAAAGTACTATTACGACGTTCGGACACACCATTTCGTTGTGGTGTTCCGGGTGGCATGAGTTGCGAAACTATTCCGCATTGTTTCAAGTGTAGACCAAACTCGTAACACAAATATTCTCCTCCAGGATCAGATCGTAGAAACTTTATTTTCTTGTTACGATGATTTTCCACTTCACTCTGAAATTCTTTGAACTTTTCAAATGTTTCAGACTTGTGTTTCATCAAGTAGATATACCCATATCTGCTTAAGTCATCTGTGAAGGTGAGAAAATAACGATACCCGCCGCGAGCCTCAACATTCATTGGACCACAAACATCAGTATGTATGATTTCCAACAAATCAGTTGCTCGCTCCATAGTTCCGGAGAACGGCGTTTTAGTCATCTTGCCCATGAGGCACGGTTCGCAAGTACCAAGTGATTCATAATCAAGTGATTCCAAAAGCCCATTAGTATGGAGTTTCTTCATGCGCTTTACACCGATATGACCTAAACGGCAGTGCCACAAATAAGTTGCACTATCGTTATCAACTCTGCATCTTTTGGTTTCAACACTATGAATATGTGTATCACTACTATCGAGATTCAATAAAAATAGACCACTCTTCAAGGGTGGATGACCATAAAAGATATTACTCATATAAATAGAACAACCATTATTCTCTGATTTAAATGAATAACCGTCTCACATCAAACAAGATCTAGATATAATGTTCATGCTTAACGTGGCACCAAATAACAATTATTTAGGTCTAAAACTAATCCCGATGGTAGATGTAGAGGTAGCGTGCCGACCGCGATCACATCGACTTTGGAACCATTTCCCACGCGCATCATCACCTCGTCCTTAGCCAATCTTCGCTTAATCCGTAGTCCCTGTTTCGAGTTGCAAATATTAGCAATAGAACCAGTATCAAATACCCAGGTACTACTGTGAGCATTAGTAAGGTACACATCAATAACATGTATATCACACATACCTTTGTTCACTTTGCCATCCTTCTTATCCGCCAAATACTTGGGGCAGTTCCGCTTCCAGTGTCCAGTCTGCTTGCAGTAGAAGCACTCAGTTTCAGGCTTAGGTCCAGACTTGGGTTTCTTCTCTTGAGCAGCAAATTGTTTGCTGTTCTTTTTGAAGTTCCCCTTCTTCTTCCCTTTGCCCTTTTTCTTGAAACTGGTGGTCTTGTTAACCATCAACACTTGATGCTCCTTCTTGATTTCTACCTCCGCGGCTTTTAGCATTGCGAAGAGCTCGGGAATAGTTTTGTTCATCCCTTGCATATTATAGTTCATCATGAAGCTCTTGTAGCTTGGTGGCAGTGATTGAAGAATTCTATCAATGACACTATCATCAGGAAGATTAACTCCCAGTTGAATCAAGTGATTATTATACCCAGACATTTTGAGTATGTGTCCACTGACAGAACTATTCTCTTCCATCTTGCAGCTATAGAACTTATTGGAGACTTCATATCTCTCAATCCGGGCATTTGTTTGAAATATTAACTTCAACTCCTGGAACATCTCATATGCTCCATGACGTTCAAAACGTCTTTGAAGACCTGGTTCTAAGCCATAAAGCATGGCACACTGAACTATCGAGTAGTCATCAGCTTTGCTCTGCTAGACGTTCTTAACGTCGTCAGTTGCATCAGCAGCAGGCCTGGCACCCAGCGGTGCTTCCAGGACGTAACTTTTCTGTGCAGCAATGAGGATAATCCTCAGGTTACGGACCCAGTCCGTTTAATTGCTACCATCATCTTTCAACTTTGCTTTCTCAAGGAACGCATTAAAATTCAACGGAACAACATCACGAGCCATCTATCTACAAACAAACATAGACAAGCAAAATACTATCAGGTACTAAGTTCATGATAAATTTAAGTTCAATTAATCATATTACTTAAGAACTCCCACTTAGACAGACATCTCTCTAGTCATCTAAGTGATCACGTGATCCAAATCAACTAAACCATGTCCGATCATCACGTGAGATGGAGTAGTTTCAATGGTGAACATCACTATGTTGATCATATCTACTATATGATTCACGCTCGACCTTTTGGTCTCCGTGTTCCGAGGCCATATCTGTATATGCTAGGCTCGTCAAGTATGACCTGAGTATTCCGCGTGTGCAACTGTTTTGCACCCGTTGTATTTGAACGTAGAGCCTATCACACCCGATCATCACGTGGCGTCTCAGCACGAAGAACTTTCACAATGGTGCATACTTAGGGAGAACACTTCTTGATTATTAGTGAGAGATCATCTTAAAATGCTACCGTCAATCAAAGCAAGATAAGATGCATAAAGGATAAACATCACATGCAATCAATATAAGTGATATGATATGGCCATCATCATCTTGTGCTTGTGATCTCCATCTTCGAAGCACCATCGTGATCACCATCGTCACCGGCGTGACACCTTGATCTCCATCGTAGCATCGTTGTCGTTTACGCCATCTATTGCTTCTACGACTATCGCTACCGCTTAGTGATAAAGTAAAGCAATTACAGGGCGTTTGCATTTCATACAATAAAGCGACAACCATATGGCTCCTGCCAGTTGCCGCTAACTTCGGTTACAAAACATGATCATCTCATACAATAAAATATAGCATCACGTCTTGACCATATCACATCACAACATGCCCTGCAAAAACAAGTTAGACGTCCTCTACTTTGTTGTTGCAAATTTTACGTGGCTGCTACGGGCTTTAGCAAGAACCGTTCTTACCTGCGCATCAAAACCACAACGATAGTTCATCAAGTTAGTGCTGTTTTAACCTTCGCAAGGACCGGGCGTAGCCACACTCGATTCAGCTAAAGTGAGGGAGACAGACACCCGCCAGCCACCTTTAAGCACGAGTGCTCGTAACGGTGAAACCAGTCTCGCGTAAGCGTACGCGTAATGTCGGTCCGGGCCGCTTCATCTCACAATACCGCCGAACCAAAGTATGACATGCTGGTAAGCAGTATGACTTGTATCGCCCACAACTCACTTGTGTTCTACTCGTGCATATAACATCAACGCATAAAACCTAGGCTCGGATGCCACTGTTGGGGAACGTAGTAATTTCAAAAAAATTCCTACGCACACGCAAGATCTTGGTGATGGCATAGCAACGAGAGGGGAGAGTGTTCGTCCACGTACCCTCGTAGACCGTAAGCGGAAGCATTATGACAACGCGGTTGATGTAGTCGTACGTCTTCACGATCCGACCGATCCAAGCACCGAACGTACGGCACCTCTGAGTTCAGCACACGTTCAGCTCGATGACGATCCCCGGGCTCCGATCCAGCAAAGCTTCGGGGATGAGTTCCATCAGCATGATGGCGTGGTGACGATGATGATGTTCTACTGGCGCAGGGCTTCGCCTAAACTCTGCGACAATATGACCAAGGTGGAATATGGTGGACGGGGCACCGCACACGGCTAAGGAACGATCCGTAGATCAACTTGTGTGTCTATGGGGTGCCCCCCCGCCCCTGTATATAAAGGAGCAAGGGGGGAGGCCGGCCGGCCCAAGGGGGGCGCGCCAGGAGGAGGAGTCCTCCTCCTAGTAGGATTAGGATTCCTCCTTTCCTACTCCTACTAGGAGGGGAAGGAAGGGGGAGAGGGGGGAAGGAAAGAGGGGGGCGCCGCCCCCCTCCTTGTCCAATTCGGACCAGAGGGAGAGGGGGCGCGCGGCCCACCCTGGCCGCCCCTCTCTCTTCCCACCAAGGCCCATGTGGCCCATTAACTCTCCCGGGGGGTTCCGGTAACCCCTCCGGCACTCCGGTTTTCTCTGAAATCACCCGGAACACTTCCGCTGTCCGAATATAGTCGTCCAATATATCAATCTTAATGTCTCGACCATTTTTAGACTCCTCGTCATGTCCATGCTCACATCCGGGACTCCGAACAAACTTTGGTACATCAAAACTTATAAACTCATAATAAAACTGTCATCGTAACGTTAAGCGTGCGGACCCTACGGGTTCGAGAACTATGTAGACATGACCTAGAACCATTCTCGGTCAATAACCAATAGCGGAACCTGGATGCCCATATTGGTTCCTACATATTCTATGAAGATCTTTATCGGTCAAACCGCATAACAACATACGTTGTTCCCTTTGTCATCAGTATGTTACTTGCCCGAGATTTGATCGTTGGTATCCAATACCTAGTTCAATCTCGTTACCGGCAAGTCTCTTTACTCGTTTACGTAATGCATCATCTCGTAACCAAATCATTGGTCACATTGCTTGCAAGGCTTATAGTGATGTGCATTACCGAGAGGGCCCAGAGATACCTCTCCGACAATCGGAGTGACAAAACCTAATCTCGAAATATGCCAACTCAACATGTACCTTCGGAGACACCCGTAGTACTCCTTTATAATCACCCAGTTACGTTGTGACGTTTGGTAGTACCCAAAGTGTTCCTCCGGTAAATGGGAGTTGCACAATCTCATAGTTACAGGAACATGTATAAGTCATGAAGAAAGCAATAGCAATATACTAAACGATCAAGTGCTAGGCTAACAGAATGGGTTATGTCAATCACATCATTCTCCTAATGATGTGATCCCATTAATCAAATGACAACACATGTCTATGGTTAGGAAACATAACAATCTTTTATTAATGAGCTAGTTAAGTAGAGGCATACTAGTGACGTTATGTTTGTCTATGTATTCACACATGTATCATGTTTCCGGTTAATACAATTCTAGCATGAATAATAAACATTTATCATGATATGAGGAAATAAATAATAACTTTATTATTGCCTCTAGGGCATATTTCCTTCAGTAACCTGTGCTAGTACCTCTGCTATCTTCAAGAATGCTTGGTGGCTGTATCGGAATTACCTGAAGAAAACGTATTTCACCGGCAAAGAAACTCATCAAATTCCCTTACGTTCTCCTGAGACACATTTACTGGACGATGACTGGGAACGCCTTGTTCTGTACTAGTCCCGAACCAAGAATGTGGTAAGGTCTATGAGCTCATTTTCTATTTTAAGTATTATATTCTTGCTTCTTACTGTACTCTGTTCCTGTAGAACAAGTGCCTAAACCTGAAGAACAACTGTTCTAATTTAAGATTCCATTGCTATCATAGTTCAAAAAAGTGCTAGGCGTTAATTGTGCGTTTTGCCACCGCCTTGCACTTTAGTGACCAAAGCGCATGCTTATGCGCAGTTATGCACAGATTAAGCGTAGTTATGCTCAATGCGTTTTGCCAACGCCTAGAGCCTAGGCGCGCCTTTTTTAACTATGATTGCTTTGCTCTTGTATTATTGTATTTACTCATACAAACTTATTTTTAAATTGAAGGATCCAATCGAAACTCCAATGGCACGGCAGGTATGTTCACGCATGTTTGTTTAATAGGTTTGCTCTTATCAATAGCTCTTTTGATTTCAATTTCAATTGTGTATACAGTTGACGTTCATATCATGCACATTACTAGCATCACAATAGAGCCAATAGTGTTGTTGTACATGTAGACCCGTGGTACCCATATGGAATCTTGTTGTGCCATGTAGCTTCCCACGCTTTGTATTCTTTCACTGCTGCTTTGTCTTGAACTGATATGATTTGAACCGTGTCTCTATTTTGATTTGGCAAGACAATGGAGTGACCATAGGACATAGATATATGTTTGTTTGATGCTTTTATTATGTACTAGTACTTGGCAATAGAAGACTTGGTAGTTTAATCCTGTCCACCTTACTAATGAATTGGTTCACCGAAATGAGTTTCATATACTAGTACATGCTAAACTTGTTATGTGTCTGCTTTTTTCTTCTTTTAGAATGCTGACAGAATATTGGGGGAAGAGTGCCTTATTAAGCAGTGGTAAAGGAAGTAATGCAGATAAGGTTCAGGATAGTGACACATCCTTGTTGGTCTCCAACAAAGCTGATAAAACAGCTAAGGAAGACTATCTTGAAGACAGCGAGACAACCCCAAAGTCCTGTCTTGGTTTAGTGTTCGAGTTACTGGCCACTACCGCTTGCACAAGCTATTCAAACTCACTGTCCGAATCAGTTCGGTTTCTTGAGTCTCAACTACAAGCTGAAAGACATCGATCAGCTATGCTGCGACAAGAAGCGGAAGGACTACGGAAGTCCCTGGAGCATTCAAATGCATACTTTCTGGTGCAACAGCAAGCGTTGGAGGATTTTAGCGCCAAACAGGACAAAGCTAATCAGCTTGCTAAGCTTATTGCCAGCATGGTGGATACCCAGGATAACGTTTCTTGAGCTCTTCTGAAGTTGTTTCAGTTATGCTCTTGTTTTGCTGCCGCGCTTATTTGCAATGGTGGCCAATTTTGACGGCCAGTGTATGTAATATGCTGCTTTGTTCCCTATATTTGCACTGGTGGCGAACTTTGATGCCCAGTGGATGTAATATGTGTAATAGCGGTAATAGGCTAGCCTGAATTGCTTGCTTATTTATTTCCTTATTGTCTTGTTTAGTTGTTTGCTTGTAGCACTGCAGTTCTTTTTCTGTGTTTTTCTAGTGGCCACAATAGCCTATTTTTGGTAACTAGGCCAAAATAATCATGGCAACACATGGACTGTTGTAACCATGGGCCTCCTGCAAGCCGTATGATCCATGGGCCTTCGTTCGGCCGTAGGAGCATTGGCCTTCTATACGGGCCGTAGGATCCATCGGCCTTCTATGCGGGCCTTAGGGGTCCGTGGGTCTTCTATGGGCCGTACTATCCATGGGCCTCATACGGGCCGTAGGATCCATGGGCCTTCTACGGGGCGTATCATCATTTCACAATCATGGGCCATACTATTCGTGGACCATAACGGGCCATTAATAGGACGTATTTGATAACTCTATGAAAACAGCCCAACGGGTTTTTTTGACATGAAAACGGCCCAACGTATTAACGGTCCGCAAACGGGCCGACTGTAACGACGGGCTAAATTTGGCCCACAAGCAGAAACTGACAGTAATGGGCCGTATGTAACCGAATGCTGCAAATGAGCCCAAGAATCAATGGGCCCTGAGAAGGCGGAAAGATAACTTGGGCTGGAAATGGCCCAATGGAATAACGGGCCATTAATGGGTATAAAGTGATACACTATTCATTATGGGCCAGTTTCACCACGGGCCGTTAACGGGCCAAGAGTTACAAAGGTCCTCATATGGGCCGAAAGAAGTCATGGGCCACACATGGGCCGGAAGTTAAAACAGGCTGAATCATATTGGACGGCCCAGATGACGCTACTGGGCCTAATTCGGATAGGGCGTAATGGGCCCTGGGTTAGCGGGCTGTAAATGGGCTATATGCGAACAAGCCGTTAACAGGCTTTCCATGGGCCGGCCCGCCACCTTTTGACCAAGTCAAACAGGCCGGCCTTTTCACAGGAATGCGCCTCTGTTGGGCCGTGCCACGTGTCGCCGTATCATAGGCGCCTTCGGTGCAATGAGCGGATGACATCTGTCCCAACAGTGAGCCGACACGTGTTTCCTCCAGCCAATGATGATTTTACACTTGGAAAATCCCCATTGGTCGGGGTTGTTAACGGGTTATCGGATCCAAAACCCGACCCGATAGCTTAACGGCGTTCCGTTACAGTGGATGCCACGTGTCGGTCACCCTTGACGAAAGCAGTTCTGTGACGCGCGATTTATCGTCATGGAAGTGGACACTTCCGTGATGATAATTTTGGTAATGTCATGGAACACTTCTACGATAGCACATGTGTGACTATCTTGATTCTGTCATAAATTTGTCATGGATGTACATGCATGACAAAAAACGCGACCTACTATGACAAACACGTATCATCACGGAAGTGTATTTTTTTGTAGTGATGTACTCGTAAGGAGGACCAACAAATTTGGCATAAACATGTTCATCACTAGCACAACATAACACATAAGAATGGTTAAAGTCGCCGGCTTTGTTGGAAGGGGTGGCATTGTCCTTCTTGACACTACCACACTTCACATTGTTCTTCTTATTCTTAGAAGCACCCTTTCCTTCCTTCACAAAAGTTTGCTTGAGAGGAGGAGGGTGTTTGGCCTTGTCATTCTTCTTCTTATTCTTGGACTTGGGAGCAAACCCAATTCCCTCCTTGCC
The DNA here is from genome assembly GCF_002162155.2 of Triticum dicoccoides. NCBI lineage: Eukaryota > Viridiplantae > Streptophyta > Magnoliopsida > Poales > Poaceae > Triticum > Triticum dicoccoides. The sequence continues at coordinate 83,335,228 of NC_041389.1, forward strand.
CACAAGTTCCTTTTGGTTGCTTAAAAGGTCGTTGAGGTTCTTCTCACCTTGTATACAAGATACAAGGCCTTCCTCAAGTTGCTCCTTCAACTTGGCATTCTCGTCCACACGATACTCATGCTCACAACATGGGTTAGTAGCATTTGCATTATCAATTAAAACCATACGAGGAAATGTGGCTTTCTCCTTGGTTAGCTTCACTTGGTGTTTATCATGAGACTCCTTGAGGCTAGCATGAGCACCCTTCAAGGCCTTGTGAGCCTTGTCAAGTATGTCAAACTCCTCCTTGAGTCTAACATGGTCAACCCCAAGTTTGGCCTTCTCGGAGTTGAGCACACGAGATACAACAAGAGCATGAACAAGATCTTTCTTTAATTTAGCATGATCATCGTTTTGTGACTCCTCAAGAGCCAAACAATGACTACGCTCTTCCTCAAGCGCATTAGAGAGATTTGATATCTCATCAGCATAGTCATGACTATGCCCTTCCATCTTAGAGATGGTTTCTTCGTGAGCCTCGATCATGTCATTGGCTTCACCAAGTTGTTCCAAGAGAGCAACAAAGTGCTTCTTGGATTTACCCTTGAGCTTACTCATAAAAGATTCAAACTCATTTTATTCCTCCTTTGACCCCTCACTTTCATCAATGCAATCCGTCAAAGAAGGATTAGTAGTGAAGGTAGTTTTGATGTTGGGGGTTACCTTGTTGGTGGCTTTCGCCATGAGGCACTTGGCGGTGACGTTCTCATTGGGTGAATTGAAGAGGGACACCCGTGGAGTTGTTGCAATGGCAATGGAGGCCATGGCAACCGTCTCACCGTCTTCATCATCACATCATCCTCATTGTACTCTTCTTGTGCCACCAATCCCTTGGGAGGAGTCTTTTTTGGTGAAGTTGTTCTTGTTGGGGAAGGACTTGGCCTTATCTTTTCGGATAAGCTTGCCACCATTGTCTTCCTTTTTCTCGTACGAGCAATCCGCAACAAAGTGGCTCATATTGCCACAATTATAGCACGTCCTCACACGTTGCTTGCCGTTGGCGCCACTTGAGTTGTTCTTGTTGAAGTTGGGCCTTGAGTTCTTCTTGCTCCAAAATTGCCGTGAAGCGAGAGCCATGTGCTCATGATATGCATACTTGGTATCTTCGGGGAAACATTCCTCTTCTTCCTCTTCACCCTCTTCTTCCACACTAGCCTTGGCCTTCAAAGCAAGGTTGGGCTTCTTTGCTCGTTGATAATGCAACACCGCATGGTCGGCGGTCTTGTCCAAGATCCTCATTGCAACAAACTCATCCAACACTTCACTTGATGACAAGGCGTGAAAGTACGGCCTTTGACGGATGATGGAGGACATGGCCTTATGGTAAGGCATCATGGCCTTGAGAAACTTGCACTTGATCCAATTGTCATCTGTATCCTTGCTCCCATGATCTAGGAGAGAGACCATGATAGTGGTTAATCTCCGGTAGAGCTCTCGAGGTTCTTCATCTTCGTTCATTGCAAAATCGTCGGCTTCATCCTGCACAACTTCAAAGTTTGAGCGTTGAATGCTAGCGCTTCCCTTGTAAATGGAAACAACATGTTGCCATGCTTCCTTGGCCATGGTGAAAGGTCGAAGATGCGCAATATCCTCGGGTGGAATTGCTTCTGGGAAAATGAAGAGAGCGGACTCGTTGAATTGATGATCCGCGGCTTCTCTAGGAGTGAAGTTGCTTGGGTCGTGCGGGTAGAAACCCTGCTCAATAATTCTCCAAAGATTAGTAGAACTATGATTTAAATGACGTTTAAAGCGACAGACCCAAGAGGCAAAATCCCCATTCTTCACAAACTTATTAGGAGGAACAACATGATTCATATGCGTGGAAGGAACCGGTCCTCCATAGGCAATAGGAGGTTCAACATGGGCAAAGATGCCATTTCCACTTCTACCACTAGTTAAAGGAACTTGATCACTAGTATCTTCCCCCTTGTTGGAGTTAGCATCCGTCACCTTGTTCGTGGGATCGACCACATCCAACGGTGCGGTGGATAATTTAAGGCCGTCAGGGAAATTCTTAAGCATGCCTTCGACCTCGGTCGTCATGGAGGTTTTCAATGTGTCCCACATTAAACTCCTCACGAGAGACCGAGGATCCCCCATCGGCCGCAGACAAAGTGGGATTCGCACTGGGGTGCTCCTCCACCTCGTTCGTGGTGTCAACCATACTCTCCGGAAAGCAAAGTCCTTAATAAAGAGACAAGTCTCTGATACCAATTGAAAGGATTGGTATGGTTGACTAGAGGGGGGGGGGTGAATAGGCAACTAAGATTTTTTAGCTTTTTTGACCAAATTAAACATAGCATCAAAGTAGGTTGTCTAGATGTGCAACTAGGTGAACAACCTATATGATGCAACAACAACAAGCACACAAGCACACTAGGGAAACAACACAATATAAGCTTGCACAAGTAAAGGTAAGAAATAACCAATAGCGGAGCTGGTGGAGATGAGGATGTGTTACCGAAGTTCCTTCCCTTTGAGAGGAAGTACATCTCCGTTAGAGCGGTGTGGAGGCACAATGCTCCCCAAGAAGCCACTAGGGCCATCGTATTCTCTTCACGCCCTCACACAATGTGAGATGTCGTGATTCCACTATTGGCGCCCTTGAAGGCGGTGATCGAACCTTTACAAACAAGGTTGGGGCTATCTCCACAACTCAATTGGAGGCTCCCAACGATAACACGGAGCTTCACCACAATGGAATGTGGCTCCGAGGTGACCTCAACCGTCTAGGGTGCTCAAACACCCAAGAGTAACAAGATCCGCAAGGGATTAGTGGGGGGAATCAAATTTCTCTTGGCGAAAGTGTAGATCCGGGCCTTCTCAACCAATCCCTAAAGAATCAACAAGTTTGATTGGCTAGGGAGCGGGATCAGGCGAAAATGAGCTTTGGAGCAACAAATGAGCTTTCAGAGAAAGAGGTAGTCAACTTGGGGAAGAAGACCCCCTTTATATAGTGGGGGAAAAGATCCAACCATTACCCACTTATTCAGCCCGCGACATGCGGTACTACCACACAGACTGTTGGGTAACGTAGTAATTTCAAAAAATTTCCTACGCACACGCAAGATCATGGTGATGCATAGCAACGAGAGGGGAGAGTGTTGTCTACGTACCCTCGTAGACCGAAGCGGAAGCATTGACACAACATAGAGGAAGTAGTCGTGCGTCCTCCCGGTCCAACCGATCCAAGCACCGTTACTCCGGCACCTCCGAGTTCTTGACACACGTACAACTCGATGACGCACCCCGATCTCCGATCCAGCAGAGGCGCGGGGAGGAGTTCCGTCAGCACGACGGCGTGGTGACGATCTTGATGTTCTCCTGTTGCAGGGCTTCGCCTAAGCACCGCTACAATATGACCGAGGTGTAATATTGTGGAGGGGGGCACCGCACACGGCTAAGGAATGATCTCAATGATCAACTTGTGTCTAGGGTGCCCCCCCGCCCCCGTATATAAAGGAGGGAGGGAGGAGGAGGCCGGCCTAGGGAGGAGGCGCGCCATAGGGGGGGCAAACCTACTCCAAGTAGGTTTGGCCCCCCTTTCCTATTAGGAGTAGGAGAAGGAAGGAAGAGGGGGGAGGAGAGAAGGAAAGGGGGGGCCGGCCCCCCTCCCAATTCGGATTGGGCTTGGGGGGGGGGCGCCCCCTCCCTTGCTCCTTCTCCCTCCCTTCCACTAAGGCCCAATAAGGCCCATATACTTACCGGGGGGTTCCGGTAACCTCCCGAAACTCCGGTATATTTCCAATCTCACCCGGAACCTTTCCGGTGTCCAAATATATCCGTCCAATATATCAATCTTTATGTCTCGACCATTTCGAGACTCCTCGTCATGTCCGTGATCACATTCGGGACTCCGAACAACCTTCGGTACATCAAAATACATAAACTCATAATATAACTGTCATCGAAACCTTAAGCGTGCGGACCCTACGGTTCGAGAACAATGTGGACATGACAGAGACACGTCTCCGGTCAATAACCAATAGCGGGACCTGGATGCCCATATTGGTTCCTACATATTCTACGAAGATCTTTATCGGTCAAACCGCATAACAACATACGTTGTTCCCTTTGTCATCGGTATGTTACTTGCCCGAGATTCCATCGTCGGTATCCAATACCTAGTTCAATCTCGTTACCGGCAAGTCTCTTTACTCATTCCGTAATACATCATCTCGCAACTAACTCATTAGTTGAAATGCTTGCAAGGCTTAAGTGATGTGCATTACCGAGAGGGCCCAGAGATACCTCTCCGACATTCGGAGTGACAAATCCTAATCTTGAAATACGCCAACTCAACAAGTACCTTCGGAGACACCTGTAGAGCACCTTTATAATCACCCAGTTACGTTGTGACGTTTGGTAGCACACAAAGTGTTCCTCTGGTAAACGGGAGTTGCATAATCTCATAGTCATAGGAACATGTATAAGTCATGAAGAAAGCAATAGAAACATACTAAACGATCGGGTGCTAAGCTAACGGAATGGGTCATGTTAATCAGATCATTCAACTAATGATGTGATCCCGTTAATCAAATAACAACTCTTTGTCCATGGTTAGGAAACATAACCATCTTTGATTAACAAGCTAGTCAAGTAGAGGCATACTAGTGACACTCTGTTTGTCTATATATTCACACATGTATTATGTTTCTGGTTAATACAATTCTAGCATGAATAATAAACATTTATCATGAAATAAGGAAATAAATAATAAATTTATTATTGCCTCTAGGGCATATTTCCTTCAGTCTCCCACTTGCACTAGAGTCAATAATCTAGATCACATCACCATGTGATTAACATCGATAGTTCATATCATCATGTGATTAACACCCATAGTTCACATCGTCATGTGACCAACACCTAAAGGGTTTACTAGATTTAGTAATCTAGTTCACATCGCTATGTGATTAACACCCAAAGAGTACTAAGGCGCGATCATGTTTTGCTTGTGAGAGAATCTTAGTCAACGGGTCTTTCACATTCAGATCCGTTATGTATTTTGCAATTTTCTATGTTTACAATGCTCTGCACGGAGCTACTCTAGCTAATTGCTACCACTTTCAATATGTATCCAGAGTAAGACTAAGAGTCATCTGGATCAGTGTCAAAACTTGCATCGACGTAACCCTTTACGACGAACCTTTTGTCACTTCCATAATCGAGAAACATATCCTTATTCCACTAAGGATAATTTTGACCGTTGTCCAGTGATCTACTCCTAGATCACTATTGTACTCCCTTGCCCAACTCAGTGTAGGGTATACAATAGATCTGGTACACAGCATGGCATACTTTATAGAACCTATGGCCAAGGCATAGGGAATGACTTTCATTCTCTTTCTATCTTCTGCCGTGGTCGGGTTTTGAGTCTTACTCAATTTCACACCTTGTAACACAGGCAAGAACTCTTTCTTTGACTGTTCCATTTTGAACTACTTCAAAATCTTGTCAAGGTATGTACTCATTGAAAAAACTTATCAAGTGTCTTGATCTATCTCTATAGATCTTGATGCTCAATATGTAAGCAGCTTCACCGAGGTCTTTCTTTGAAAAACTCCTTTCAAATACTCCTTTATGCTTTGCAGAATAATTCTACATTATTTCCGATCTACAATATGTCATTCACATATACTTATCAGAAATGCTGTAGTGCTCCCACTCACTTTCTAGTAAATACAGGCTTCACTGCAAGTCTGTATAAACTATATGCTTTGATCAACTTATCAAAGCGTATATTCCAACTCCGAGATGCTTGCACCAGTCCATAGATGCACATTTTGTTAACACCTTTGGGATCGACAAAACCTCTTGGTTGCATCACATACAACTCTTCTTTAATAACTCCATTAAGGAATGCAGTTTTGTTTATCCATTTGCCAGATTTCATAAAATGCGGCAATTGCTAACATGATTCGGACAGACTTTTAAGCAATGATACGAGTGAGAAAATCTCATTGTATTCAACATCTTGAACTTTGTCAAAAACCTTTTTCGACAAGTCTAGCTTTGTAGATAGTAACACTACTATCAACGTCCGTCTTCCTCTTGAAGATCCATTTATTTTCTATGGTTTGCCGATCATCGGGCAAATCCATCAAAGTCCATACTTTGTTCTCATACATGGATCATATCTCAGATTTCATGGCCTCAAACCATTTTGCGGAATCTGGGCTCATCATCGCTTCCTCATAGTTCGTAGGTTTGTCATGGTCAAGTAACACAACCTGCAGAACAAGATTACCATACTACTCTGGTGCGGATCTCACTCTGTTTTACCTACGAGGTTCGGTAGTAACTTGATCTGAAGTTACATGATCATCATCATTAGCTTCCTCACTAATTGGTATAGTAGTCACAAGAACAAATTTCTGTGATGAACTACTTTCCAATAAGGGAACAGGTACAGTTACCTCATCAAGTTCTACTTTCCTCCCATTCACTTCTTTCGAGAGAAACTTCTTCTCTAGAAAGGATCCATTTATTAGCAACGAATGTTTTGCCTTTGGATCTGTGATAGAAGGTGTACCCAACAATTTCCTTTGGGTATTCTATGAAGACGCACTTCTCCGATTTGGGTTTGAGCTTATCAGGATGAAACTTTTTCACATAAGCATCGCAGCCCCAAACTTTAAGAAACGACAACTTTGGTTTCTTGCTAAACCACATTTCATATAGTGTCGTCTCAACGGATTTAGATGGTGCCCTATTTAATGTGAATGCAGTTGTATCTAATGCATGATCCCAAAACGATATTGGTAAATCGGTAAGAAACATCATAGATTGTACTATATCCAATAAAGTATGGTTATGACGTTCGGACACACCATTATGATGTGGTGTTCCAGGTGGCATGAATTTGTGAAACTATTCCACATTGTTTTAATTGAAGACCAAACTCGTAACTCAAATATTTGTCTCCGCGATTAGATCATAGAAACTTTATTTTTCTTGTTACGATGATTTCCACTTCACTCTGAAATTCTTTGAACCTTTCAACTATTTCAGACTTATGTTTCATCAAGTAGATATACCCATATCTGCTCAAATCATTTGTGAAGGTCAGAAAATAACGATACCCGCCGCAAGCCTTAACACTCATCGGATCGCATACATCAGTATGTATTATTTCCAATAAGTCAGTTGCTCGCTCCACTGTTCCGGAGAACGGAGTCTTAGTCATCTTGCCCATGAGGCATGGTTCGCAAGCATCAAGTGATTCATAATCAAGTGATTCCAAAATCCCATCAGCATGGGGTTTCTTCATGCGCTTTACACCAATATGACCTAAACGCAGTGCCACAAATAAGTTGCACTATCATTATTAACTTTGCATCTTTTGGTTTCAATATTATGAATATGTGTATCACTACGATCGAGATCCAATGAACCATTTTCATTGGATGTGTAACCATATAAGGTTTTATTCATGTAAACAGAACAACAGTTTATTCTCTTACTTAAATGAATAACCGTTTTGCAATAAACATGATCAAATCATATTCATGCTCAACGCAAACACCAAATAACACTTATTTAGGTTCAACACTAATCCCGAAAGTATAGGGAGTGTGCGATGATGATCATATCAATCTTGAAACTACTTTCAACACACATCGTCACTTCACCCTTAACTAGTTTCTGTTTATTGTGCAACTCCCGTTTCGAGTTACTACTCTTAGCAACTGAACCAGTACCAAATACCGAGGGGTTGCTATAAACACTAGTAAAGTACACATCAATAACATGTATATCAGATATACCTTTGTTCACATTGCCATCCTTCTTATCCGCCAAATACTTGGGGTAGTTCTGCTTCTAGTGACCAGTCCCTTTGCAGTAGAAGCACTTAGTCTCAGGCTTAGGTCCAGACTTGGGCTTCTTCACTTGAGCAGCAACTTGCTTGCCGTTCTTCTTGAAGTTCCCTTTCTTCCCTTTGCCCTTTTCTTGAAACTAGTGGTCTTGTTAACCATCAACACTTGATGCTCTTTCTTGATTTCTACCTTCATCGATTTCATCATCATGAAAAACTCGGGAATCATTTTCATCATCCCTTGCATACTATAGTTCATCATGAAGTTCTACTAACTTGGTGATGGTGACTAGAGAACTCTGTCAATCACTATCTTATCTGGAAGATTAACTCCCACTTGATTCAAGCGATTGTAGTACCCAGACAATCTGAGCACATGCTCACTAGTTGAGCGATTCTCCTCCATCTTTTAGCCATAGAACTTGTTGGAGACTTCATATCTCTCAACTCGGGTATTTTCTTAAAATATTAACTTCAACTCCTGGAACATCTCATATGGTCCATGGCGTTCAAAACATCTTTGAAGTCCCGATTCTAAGCCATAAAGCATGGTGCACAAAACTATCAAGTAGTCATCATATTGAGCTAGCCAAATGTTCATAACGTCTGCATCTGCTCCTACAATAGGTCTATCACCTAGCGGTGCATTAAGGACATAATTCTTCTGTGCAGCAATGAGGATAAACCTCAGATCACGGATCCAATCCGCATCATTGCTACTAACATTTTTCAACACAATTTTCTCTAGGAACATATCAAAATAAACATATGAAAGCAACAACGCAAGCTATTGATCTTACAACATAATTTGCAAAATACTACCAGGACTAAGTTCATGATAAATTTAAGTTCAATTAAACATATTACTTAAGAACTCCCACTTAGACAGACATCTCTCTAGTCATCTAAGTGATCCCGTGATCCAAATCAACTAAACCATAACCGATCATCACGTGAGATGGAGTAGTTTTCAATAGTGAACATCACTATGTTGATCATATCTACTATATGATTCACGCTCGACCTTTCGGTCTCCGTGCTCCGAGGCCATATCTGCATATGCTAGGCTCGTCAAGTTTAACCTGAGTATTCCGCGTGTGCAAAACTGGCTTGCACCCGTTGTAGATGGACGTAGAGCTTATCACACCCGATCATCATGTGGTGTCTGGGCACGACGAACTTTGGCAACGGTGCATACTCAGGGAGAACACTTCTTGATAATTAGTGAGAGATCATCTTAAAATGCTACCGTCAATCAGAGCAAGATAAGATGCATAAAGGATAAACATCACATGCAATCAATATAAGTGATATGATATGGCCATCATCATCTTGTGCTTGTGATCTCCATCTCCGAAGCACCATCATGATCACCATCGTCACCGGCGCGAAACCTTGATCTCCATCGTAGCATCGTTGTCGTTTACGCCATCTATTGCTTCTACGACTATCGCTATCGCTTAGTGATAAAGTAAAGCAATTACAGGGCGTTTGCATTTCATACAATAAAGCGACAACCATATGGCTCCTGCCAGTTGCCGATAACTTCAGTTAAAAAACATGATCATCTCATACAATAAAATATAGCATCATGTCTTGGCCATATCACATCACAACATGCCCTGCAAAAACAAGTTAGACGTCGCCTACTTTGTTGTTGCAAGTTTTACGTGGCTGCTACGGGCTTAAGCAAGAACCAATCTCACCTATGCATCAAAACCACAATGATAGTTTGTCAAGTTGATGCTGTTTTAACCTTCGCAAGGACCGGGCGTAGCCACACTCGGTTCAACTAAAGTTGGAGAAACTGACACCCGCTAGTCACCTGTGTGCAAAGCACGGCGGTAAAACCAATCTCGCGTAAGCGTACGCGTAATGTCGGTCCAGGCCGCTTCATCCAACAATACCGCCGAACCAAAGTATGACATGCTGGTAAGCAGTATGACTTATATCTCCCACAACTCACTTGTGTTCTACTCGTGCATATAACATCAAACCATAAAACCTGGCTCGGATGCCACTGTTGGGTAACGTAGTAATTTCAAAAATTTTCCTACGCACACGCAAGATCATGGTGATGCATAGCAACGAGAGGGGACAGTGTTGTCTACGTACCCTCGTAGACCGAAGGGAAGCATTGACACAACATAGAGGAAGTAGTCGTACGTCCTCCCGGTCCAACCGATCCAAGCACCGTTACTCCGGCACCTCCGAGTTCTTGACACACGTACAACTCGATGACACACCCCGATCTCCGATCCAGCAGAGGCGCGGGGAGGACTTCCGTCAGCATGACGGCGTGGTGACGATCTTGATGTTCTCCTGTCGCAGGGCTTCGCCTAAGCACCACTACAATATGACCGAGGTGTAATATTGTGGAGGGGGCACCGCACACGGCTAAGGAACGATCTCAATGATCAACTTGTGTCTAGGGTGCCCCCCGCCCCCGTATATAAAGGAGGGAGGGAGGAGGAGGCCGGCCTAGGGAGGAGGCGCGCCATAGGGGGGGCAAACCTACTCCAAGTAGGTTTGGCCCCCCTTTCCTATTAGGAGTAGGAGAAGGAAGGAAGAGGGGGGAGGAGAGAAGGAAAGGGGGGCCGACCCCCCTCCCAATTCGGATTGGGCTTGGGGGGGGGGCGCCCCCTCCCTTGCTCCTTCTCCCTCCCTTCCACTAAGGCCCAATAAGGCCCATATACTTACCGGGGGGTTCTGCTAACCTCTCGGAACTCCGGTATATTTCCAATCTCAACCGGAACCTTTCCGGTGTCCAAATATATCCGTCCAATATATCAATCTTTATGTCTCGACCATTTCGAGACTCCTCGTCATGTCCGTGATCACATTCGGGACTCCGAACAACCTTCGGTACATCAAAATACATAAACTCATAATATAACTGTCATCGAAACCTTAAGCGTGCGGACCCTACGGTTCGAGAACAATGTAGACATGACCGAGACACGTCTCCGGTCAATAACCAATAGCGGGACCTGGATGCCCATATTGGTTCCTACATATTCTACGAAGATCTTTATCGGTCAAACCGCATAACAACATACGTTGTTCCCTTTGTCATCGGTATGTTACTTCCCCGAGATTCGATCGTCGGTATCCAATACCTAGTTCAATCTCGTTACCGGCAAGTCTCTTTACTCGTTCCGTAATACATCATCTCGCAACTAACTCATTAGTTGAAATGCTTGCAAGGCTTAAGTGATGTGCATTACCGAGAGGGCCCAGAGATACCTCTCCGACATTCGGAGTGACAAATCCTAATCTCGAAATACGCCAACTCAACAAGTACCTTCGGAGACACCTGTAGAGCACCTTTATAATCACCCAGTTACGTTGTGACGTTTGGTAGCACACAAAGTGTTCCTCCGGTAAACGGGAGTTGCATAATCTCATAGTCATAGGAACATGTATAAGTCATGAAGAAAGCAATAGCAACATACTAAACGATCGGGTGCTAAGCTAACGGAATGGGTCATGTCAATCAGATCATTCAACTAATGATGTGATCCCGTTAATCAAATAACAACTCTTTGTCCATGGTTAGGAAACATAACCATCTTTGATTAACAAGCTAGTCAAGTAGAGGCATACTAGTGACACTCTGTTTGTCTATATTTTCACACATGTATTATGTTTCCGGTTAATACAATTCTAGCATGAATAATAAACATTTATCATGAAATAAGGAAATAAATAATAACTTTATTATTGCCTCTAGGGCATATTTACTTCACAGACACGCGGTACTACCGCAAGGGCTCGTGGTACTACCACTAGGCGATGCGGTACTACCGCTCGCGCGGCAGAGACCAGATGAGGCCCTGTTGCGTATAGCAACGAGTGGTAGAACCGCCGGAGCGGTACTACCGCGCGCCCTTGCGGTACTATTGCAAGGCAGGGATCAGTCTGGGCCGGGAAGGCACAAACTAATAAAATTACATCCGTGGCTACTTCCGCTGAGTTTTGGTCTGTGCAAAAATCCGGCATGGTACTACCGCTCACAGGGAGCGGTACCACCGCGTAGGGTGCGGAAGTAAAAATTTACTTCCGCCCCTACTTATGTGCGTGCCAGCGTTCTAGGACAGAGGCCACGGTACTACCGCTCACGAGGAGCGGTATTACTGCACAACGCGGTACTACCGCTACCCTTGGCGGTACTACCGTGGGCCGCTGCGGTACTACTGCTCCCTTGAGCAGTACTGCCGCACGCCACAGAACTATAGCACTTGGAGGCCTTCATCTTCGCAAACACAAGGGAAAACGTCCGGTGCTCCAATGAAGCGAAGGAAAGGTGGTGCAAAGGAACAAATGTGTACGTGTTGATTCCATCCCTAACCTTTCCAAAGTGGACCCCCTCTTAATAATAGGGCTTTCCTATGACTCAAATCCACCAAAAAGAAACATAGAGAAATGCTGTCTTCGATAGGCTCCAAGGGGCACCGAATCGTCTTGTGCCTAGACATGAGATATCTGAAATGCTCAATGCACACGATTAGTCCGCAAATGAATTTTCATCAATCACCAAAACCACATAGGGAGAAAATGCCCTTACAGAAATATTATGCTCATGATCTTCACTTATACTTGTTTAAGCTTATCGATAGCAACACATGAAAATTAGTCCCAAAGTGCTAGATATCCAAGAAGGATATTATAAAAAAATTTCATGAAGATCATTGGACAAAATAAACTTGATTCCTAGTAATAGTTTTGAGATATGATAATGTGATATGTGAGTCATGTTGATGAGTAATTGTGCTTTAGTAAGTTATTGGTGTTAAGGTTTGTGATTCCCTATGCAAGCACGAAAGTCAGTAGTCATGCAATGAAATTACAACCTACTTGTGGTGCATTATTCGATGTCAATTATGATTAATGCTTGCTTATGAGATTATTTGTTTCTTGGTTGGTCGCTTCTCAATCTTTTGCAAGCCTTCATTTTGCACTAAGTATGATCACTACTTGTGCATCCAAAATCCTTTAAACCAGTTTTGCCACATGAGTCCACTATACCTACCTATATGCGGTATTCTTTTGCCTTTCTAAGCAAATTTCTATGTGCCATCTCTAATTTTCAAAATAAATTTCTCTTTTGTGTGCTTGTATCGCTCGCGAGGCGGTGAGGGGTGGCCAATATTTTCCATGCTAGATGTGTTATTCTCACAATGAGTGTTTATTCACTTGTCATTGCACGAGAGTAAGGCAAAGGTATTAGGGATGCCCACACCCAAAATGAAAAATGAATTTACTTTATGTTGTCAAATAATAAATTCCTTGGAAAGTGTTGGTATGGAGGGCAACCATGGATACGGCTGGCCATGGAAAGTGAAAGTATGGTTGAAAATGGAATAAACTTTATTTTCTGTTCGGGAACCGCCTATGATATATCTAGCATGGAAAGTGTTGGTAGCTCTAAGTCATTTACGTTGGTGGGAAAAGTTTGCCTCCCAAAATGTTTTTATCTCTAATTTTTTCGCTTTGAGCTATGGCACCTCTACAAATCCCTACTTCCCTCTGTGAAGGGCCTTTCTTTTACTTTATGCAATTTTTATTTTTAATTTGACTCTCCATCTTCTCTTATGAAGCACCATCTAAGGGGCACTATGATCATAATTGAGCATTTGGTGTAGCTAATATGCAAGTGTGTTTCATGAATGGATCAATGATTGAGCATGATGGGCTAGGGATAACTTATTTTAGCGTTAATATTTTGAAAGACATGGTTGCTTGTTGATATTCTTGAGTATTTAAGTCTCTTGTCGAAACTAGACTATTGCTTTGAATCATATAAAAGTCCAAATGTCCATGCTATAAAGAAAAGAATATGAGATGACATGTTAGGCAACATTCCACATCAAAAATTCTATTTTTATCATTTACCTACTTGAGGACGAGCAGGAATTAAGCTTGGGGATGCTGATACGTCTCCAAGGTATCTATAATTTTTGATTGTTCCACGCTGTTATATTTTCATTCTTGGATGTTTTACAATCATTTTATAGTCATTTCATATCATTTTTGGTACTAACCTATTGACATAGTGCCAAGTGCCAGTTGTTATTTTCTGCATGTTTTTTACATCGCAGGAAATCAATACCAAACGGAGTCCAAACGCAGCAAAACTTTTTGTGGATTTTTTTGGACCAGAAGACATCCAATGGGCCAAAGAAGTACCAAGGAGGGAGCCCGAGGTGAGCATAAGACACCAGGGCACGCCTGGAGGCCCAGGCGTGCCCTGGTGGGTTGTGCCCACCTCGGTGGCCTCCCGCACTGCCTCTTTGCTCTATAAATACCCCAATATTCTAGAAATCCTAGGGGAGTCGATGAAAATCAATTCCAGCCGCCTCAGAGTCCAGAACCACCAGATCCAATCTAGACACCATCATGGAGGGGTGCATCATGTCCATTGGTGCCTCTTCGATGATGCGTGAGTAGTTCTTTCTAGACCTACGGGTCCGTAGTTAGTAGCTAGATGGCTTCCTCTCTTTCGTTTGATTCTCAATACAATGGTCTCTTGGAGATCCATATGGTGTAACTCTTTTTGCGGTGTGTTTGTTGGGATCCGATGAACTTTGAGTTTATGATAAGATCTATCTTTTTATCCATGAAAGTTATTTGAGTCTTCTTTGATATCCTATATGCATGATTGCTTATAGCCTAGTATTTCTTCTCCGATATTTGGGTTTTGTTTGGCCAACTTGATCTATTTATCTTGCAATGGGAAGAGGTGCTTTGTAGTGGGTTTGATCTTACCGGTGCTTGATCCTAGTGATAGAAGGGGAACCAACACATATGTATCGTTTCTACTAAGGATAAAATGATGGGGTCTATTTCTACATAAATAGATCTTGTCTACATCATGTCATTGTTCTTATTGCATTACTCTGTTTCTCCATGAACTTAATACACTAGATGCATCTTGGATAGCAGTCGATGTGTGGAGTAATAGTAGTAGATGCAGGCAGGAGTCGATCTACTAATCTTGGACGTGATGCCTATATAATGATCATTGCCTGGATATCGTCATGATTATTTGAAGTTCTATCAATTGCCCAACAGTAGTTTGTTCACCCACCATTTTCTATTTTTCTCGAGAGAAGCCACTAGTGAAACCTACAGCCCCCGGGTCTCTTCTTTAATATATTTTCCTTTGCGATCTATTTTATTTGCCTTTTATTTTCAGATCTATTAAATCAAAAATACAAAAATACCTTGCTACAGTTTATTTTATTTGGCATTCGATATATCAATATTGACAACTCTCTCACGTCCGTTTGCTAATTTTTGGCGCCGTTACCGGAAAGGGATTGACAACCCCTTTAACACGTCGGGTTGAGAGTATTTGTTATTTGTGTGCAGGTGTTGTTTACGTAGTGTTGCTTGGTTGTCCTACCGGTTCGATAACCTTGGTCTCATCACTGAGGGAAATACCTACCGTTGCTGTGCTGCTTCATCCCTTCCTCTTTGGGGAAAGACCGACGTAGTTCTAGCAGACATCAACCCTCAACACTGAGGGTGGACTACTCTATCCTCATCATGGTGGCTGCCGGGATGATGAAGATGGCCATCGGTGATGATTTCCCCCTCCTACAGGGTGCCGAAACAGGGTCTAGATTGGTTTTTCGTGGCTACAGAGGCTTGCGGCGGTGGAACTTCTGATCTAGGGTTATTTCCGGGGGTTTCTGTATTTATAAAAAAGTTTGATGTCAGTCTCACGCTAAGATGGGCCTTGAGGTGACCACAACCCACCAGAAACGAGCCAGGCACGCCCTAGTGTCTTGTGGGGCCCTTATGGCTTTTCTGGCCCTCCCAAGCTTCTGGTGCCTCTTTTCTTCCAAAAAAATGGTCAAAGATTTTCGCTGCATTTGGAGAACTTCGATTTCTGCACAAAAAACAACACTTAGTTCTGCTAAAACAAAGTCAGTCCGGGTTAGTTCCATTCAAATCATACCAAAACCATACAAAATTATTGTAAACATGACAAGAATACTTCATAAGTTATAGATACGTTGGAGTCGTATCAACATCCCCAAGCTTAATTCCTGCTCGTCCTCGAGTAGGTAAATGATAAAAGAAATAATTTATGAAGTGTGAATGCTAGCATAGTGCATAAGTTTGATCAATGATAATTTTAATCACTTTTCCTAGCATCATAACAACAACTTTTTCTCATAAAACTCACATGATAAAGTAGCAAATGAAGGAATTTCAGTTGTAGAATGCTACCTATCATATTCATCATATACTCTTTTCTTTTGTAGCATGGACATTTGGACTTGAATGATTCAAAGCAATATTCTATAATTTGACATGAAGATATCAGTACTCAAGAATACTAACAAGCAACCATGTCTTTCAAAATATCAACACTAAATAAAGCTATCCCTAGCCCATTATGCTCAATCATCGATCCATTCATGAAACACACTCGAATATTACCTACATCCAATGCACACATATGATCATAGTGCTCCCTAGTTGGTGTTTTATAAGAGAAGATAAGACTCAAATAAAAATAAAAATTGCATAAAATAAATAGATAGGCCCTTCGCAGAGGGAATCAGAGATTTGTAGAGGTGCCAGAGATCAAAGCGTAAATTGATAAATAAAAATATTTTGAGAGGCTTCCCATCAACGAAAACAACCAAGTAATTCACAATGCTCAGTTTAGTACGAATATTGTGCTTTAGTAGAGATATGCCGCCCGAGGCCGTGAACCACCTCGATTCCCATTCGTGACCATGCTCGCACGTGCCAACCGGAGAACGCAAAAGATCCAACAACCGTAAGAGCGCTCCTGCTCCATCACCATGAGCCACTCCACCATGCCACCCTAGGTTGTCACGCCCCCCGAGTAACAACCCCTCACCGCGCCGCCATGCGGCCTCACGACGGTAGAATCTCGCCGCCGGACCCCGTGTGCCGCACCTCCCCTCGCAAATTCATGGCCGCGACCAGAGCTCCACCAGGCCATGCTCACCCCTGCCAGCTCTGTGTCATGCTTGATCAGATCGGCCAAAGCATGGGCCTCCACACCATGTCACCCGGGCAGCCACCGCGGTCCCTTGTGCACCCGCACCACGTCTTCCGACGCCCTCGCGCCGCACTAGTCCGCCACCCAGCCTAGGTGCACCTGTGGTGCCCCAGCCAGATGCAAGCGGCCCACACGCTCCACCAAGCCCTGCGCGACCGCATGCTTCCATGGCGTTCACGCCTCGCACCTTGTCTGATAAACACCGATGCCACACATCTGCCACTCCTCCAGCACACGTCCGCGACCGTATGCAGCACCCCACCAAGGCTGCCAGCCCTTAGACTTGCCATTGTGCGTTGCTAGACGCCAAGAGCAGTAGGTCCACCACCACCGTGCCACGAAACAGCCCTAGTGCCTCCGAGGCCGCCCAAGCTTTGCCCCTGAGATGCCGTCTGGCGGCCATGAGGGGAGAGGAGGAGGGCATGGACGTAGGCGGCCAGATCTGGGGCGCCCCACGCAGGAGTGATAGGAAGGGTGAACTCACGAGCGATAGTAGTAGTGCCACTTCTTTTCTTAATTGCAAAGTCTTTAACAATTTAGTTTAAAATTTGCAAGTGGTAAGAGGACTTTTTTATTAACTGCCAAGTCCCAACGGAGACGGTTGTAAAGTCTTTAACAATTTAATTTAAAATTTTCAAGTGGTAATAGGACTTTTTTATTAACTGCCAAGTCCCAACAGAAATGGTTTAGCCTATCCATGTTACTCCCTCCGCCCCAGAAAAAACTTCTTATGTTATGGGACAGAGGGAGTAGTGTGTAGTGTCAAAAAACATCTTACATTATGGAACAGAGGGAGTAGTTTTCGAGGAAGTCTCCTGTAGCATTTTCATCACAATGTATAAGCACTTCATCACAGTGAAACCACACTTGTTTCATATCCCAATGATTCCGAATTTAGCATGTTTTTTTTTCAATTTTTAGATACTAGAGAATGAGCTCTGGCCATGCTGAACGACTGCAAGGCACATAGTTCAACACAACCAAAATAAACTAGTAGTATCATATAACAATTGCAAGGCTGCAAGGTACATAGGTAGTTTAGCATAACCAAAATAAACTTGTTTCTTGGTCTAAGATACTACCTTACTTTTGCCTAACGGCTAACGTTGGCTACTCCACCATGTCTTTTTCAGTTACACACAGTTCCTTAATTTCGGAGAATGATCTCTGGTAATAGAGCACACTGCTCGTTACAAAAAAGAGCGGCAACTTGACACCATTGCAGAATTCGATCACAACAAGAACCATGGAAAGCAACCAGGCTAGCGCATACCCCATGACTCCAGGTGTCAAAGATCTCAATTGCAATTCTTGTCAGCTTCTGACTTCTGCTAGTGAGTCGCCGCCTCTCTGGGCCTACAACTGAAACCCATGAAGGCATAACAAAAGACAGTCTGACTAGGAGTGAAGCAGACAAGTGGTCCAGCATGGGCTGTTTGGGGGCGCCCTGGCCTTATTGGGCCAGGCGCACTAGCCCCTACTTGGCCCATGCGCCTAGAGAAAGGAAAACCCTAAGGGGAGGACCCTCCACTTGGCTTGGAGGGCACTCCTTCCCCCTTGGCCGCCTGATACGTCTCCAACTTATCTATAATTTTTGATTGTTCCATGCTATTATATTATCTGTTTTGGATGTTTAATGGGATTTACTATGCACTTTTATATTATTTTTGGGACTAACCTATTAACCGGAGGCCCAGTCCAAATTGCTGTTTTTTTGCCTATTTCAGTGTTTCGCAGAAAAGGAATATCAAACGGAGCCCAAACGGAATGAAACCTTCGAGAGAGTTATTTTTGGAACAAACGCAATCCAGGAGACTTGAAGTGGACGTCAAGAAAGAAACGAGGAGGCCACGAGGCATGGAGGCGCACCCCCCACCCTTGTGGGCCCCTCGTGGCTCCCCTGTCCGACTTCCTATATATACTCATATACCCTGAAAACATCCAGGAGCACCACGAAACCCTATTTCCACCACCACAACCTTCTGTACCCGTGAGATCCCATCTTGGGGCCTTTTCCGGCGCTCCGCCGGAGGGGGAATCGATCATGGAGGGCTTCTACATCAACACCATAGCCTCTCCGATGAAGTGTGAGTAGTTTACCTCAGACCTTCGGGTCCATAGTTATTAGCTAGATGGCTTCTTCTCTCTCATTGGATCTCAATACAAAGTTCTCCTCGATATTCTTGGAGATCTATTCGATGTAATACTTTTTTGCGGTGTGTTTGTCGAGATCCGGTGAATTGTGGGTTTATGATAAAGATTATCTATGAACAATATTTGAATCTCCTCTGAATTCTTTTATGTATGATTTGTTATCTTTGCAAGTCTCTTCGAATTATCAGTTTGGTTAGGCCTACTAGATTGATCTTTCTTGCAATGGGAGAAGTGCTTAGCTTTGGGTTCAATCTTGCGGTGTCCTTTCCCAGTGACAGCAGGGCAGCAAGGCACGTATTGTATTGTTGCCATCGAGGATAAAAAGATGGGGTTTATATCATATTTATTGAATTTAGCCCTCTACATCATGTCATCTTGCCTAATGCATTACTCTGTTCTTATGAACTTAATACTCTAGATGCATGCTGGATAGCGGTCGATGTGTGGAGTAATAGTAGTAGATGCATAATTGTTTTGATCAACTTGAGTATTTGCTTTTTAGTTTATCACAATCATCCTAGCTGTACACACCTTTTGGAGAGACACACATGAATTGGAATTTATTAGAATACTCCATGTGCTTCACTTATATCTTTTGAGCTAGATAATTTTGCTCTAGTGCTTCACTTATAACTTTTTAGAGCACGACAGTGGTTTTATTTTATAGAAATTATTGATCTCTCATGCTTCACTTATATTATTTTGAGAGTCCTTTAGAACAACATGGTAATGCTTTGGTTAAAGTTTTAGTCCTAATATGATGAGCATCCAGGATTGGTATAATAAAAACTATCATATAAAGTGCATTGAATACTATGACAAATTTAGTACTTGATAATTGTTTTGAGATATAAAGGTGGTAATATTAGATTCACGCTAGTTGGGTAATTATGAAATTGAGAAATACTTGTGTTAAAGTTGGCAAGTCCCGTAGCATGCACGTATGGTGAATGTTGTGTGACAAATTTGAAGCATGGGGTGTTCTTTGATTGCCTTCCTTATGAGTGGAGGTCGGGATCGCGCGATGCTTAACTCCTACCAACCCTTCCCCTAGGAGCATGCGTAGTAGTACTTTGCTTCGAGGGCTAATAAACTTTTGCAATAAGTATATGAGTTCTTTATGACTAATGTGAGTCCATGGATTATACACACTCTTACTCTTCCGCAATTTGCTAGCCTCTAAAGTACCGTGCATTGCCCTTTTCTCACCTTGAGAGTTGGTGCAAACTTCACCAGGTGCATCCAAACCCCGTGATACGATATGCTCTATCACACATAAACTCCTTATATCTTCCTCAAAACAGCCACCATACCTACCTATTATGGCATTTCCATAGCCATTCCGAGATATATTGCCATGCAACTTTCCACCATTCCGTTTATTATGACACGCTCTATCATTTTCATATTGCTTTGCATGATCATGAAGTTGACATCATATTTGTGGCAAATCCACCTTTATAATTCTTTCATAAATGTCGCTCTTGATTCATTGCATATCCCGGTACACCGCCGGAGGCATTCACATAGAGTCATATTGTCCGAAGTATTGAGTTGTAATTCTTGAGTTGTAAATAAATAGAAGTGTGATGATTTGCATTATTAGAGCATTGTCGCATGCGAGGAAAGGATGAAGGAGACTATGATTCCCCCACAGTCGGGATGAGACTCCAGACTTTATGAAAAATAAAAGAGGCCAAAGAAGCCCAAATAAAAAAAGAGAGGCCAAAGAAGCCCAAATAAAATTAAAAAATGAGAGAAAAAGAGAGAAGGGACAATGTTACTATCCTTTTTCCACACTTGTGCTTCAAAGTGGCACCATGATCTTCATGATAGAGAGTCTCCTATGTTGTCACTTTCGTATACTAGTGGGAATTTTTCATTATAGAACTTGGCTTGTATATTCCAATCACGGGCTTCCTCAAAATGCCCTAGGTCTTCGTGAGCAGGCAAGTTGGATGCACACCCACTTAGTTTCTTTTTGATGAGCTTTCATACATTTATATCTCTAATGCATCCGTTGCATGGCAATCCCTACTCCTCGTATTGACATCAATTGATGGGCATCTCCATAGCCCGTTGATTAGCCGCCTCAATGTGAGACTTTCTCCTTTTTTATTTTCTCACATAATCCCTATAATCATACTCTACTCCACCCATAGTGCTATGTCCATGGCTTACGCTCATGTATTGCGTGAGGGTTGAAAAGGCTGAAGCGCGTTAAAAAGTATGAACCAATTGCTTGGCTGTAACCGGGGTTGTGCATGATGGGAGCATTTTGTGTGACGAAACTGAAGCATGGCCAAACTATATGATTTTGTAGGGATAAGCTTTCTTTGGCTATGTTATTTTGATAAGACATAAACTTCTTGGTTAGCATGTTTGAAGTATTACTATTTTTATGTCAATATTAAACTTTTATCTTGAATCTTGGATCTGAACATTCATGCCACAATAAAGAAAATTACATTGAGAAATATGTTAGGTAGCATTCCACATGAAAAATTCTGTTTTTATCATTTACCTACTCAAGGACGAGCAGGAATTAAGCTTGGGGATGCTTGATACGTCTCCAACGTATCTATAACTTTTGATTGTTCCATGCTATTATATTATTTGTTTTGGATGTTTAATGGGCTTTACTATGCACTTTTATATTATTTTTGGGACTAACCTATTAACCGGAGGCCCAGTCCAAATTGCTGTTTGCCTATTTTAGTGTTTTGCAGAAAAGGAATATCAAACAGAGTCCAAACGAATGAAACCTTCGGGAGAGTTATTTTTGGAACAAACACAATCCAGGAGACTTGGAGTGGACGTCAAGAAAGAAACGAGGAGGCCACGAGGCAGGGAGGCGCGCCCCCCCTCGTGGGCCCCTCGTGGCTCCCTTGACCGACTTCTTTCGCCTATATATACTCATATACCCTGAAAACATCCAGGAGCACCACGAAACCCTATTTCCACCGCCACAACCATATGTACCCGTGAGATCCCATCTTGGGGCCTTTTCCGGCGCTCCGCCGGAGGGGGAATCGATCACGGAGGGCTTCTACATCATCACCATAGCCTCTCCAATGAAATGTGAGTAGTTTACCTCAGACCTTCAGGTCCATAGTTATTAGCTAGATGGCGTCTTCTCTCTCTTTGGATCTCAATACAAAGATCTCCTCGATCTTCTTGGAGATCTATTCGATGTAATACTTTTTTGCGGTGTGTTTGTCGAGATCGATGAATTGTGGGTTTATGATAAAGATTATCTATGAACAATATTTAAATCTCCTCTGAATTCTTTTATGTATGATTTGTTATCTTTGCAAGTCTCTTCGAATTATTAGTTTGGTTTGGCCTACTAGATTGATCTTTTTGCAATGGGAGACGTGCTTAGCTTTGGGTTCAATCTTGCGGTGTCCTTTCCCAGTGATAGCAGGGGCAGCAAGGCACGCATTGTATTGTTGCCATCGAGGATAAAAAGATGGGGTTTATATCATATTGCTTGAGTTTATCCCTCTACATCATGTCATCTTGCCTAATGTGTTACTCTGTTCTTATGAAATTAATACTCTAGATGCATGCTGGATAGCGGTCGATGTGTGGAGTAATAGTAGTAGATGCATAATCGTTTCGATATACATGTCGCGGACGTGATGCCTATATACATGATCATGCCTAGATATTCTCATAACTATGCACTTTTCTATCAATTGATCGACAGTAATTTGTTCACCCACCGTAATACTTATGCTATCTTGAGAGAAGCCACTAGTGAAACCTATGCCCCCCGGGTCTATTTTCCATCATATAAGTTTCCGATCTATTTTATTTTGCAATCTTTACTTTCCAATCTATATCATAAAAATATCAAAAATATTTATCCTATTATCACTATCAGATCTCACTTTTGCAAGTGGCTGTGAAGGGATTGACAACCCCTTTATCGCGTTGGTTGCATGGTTCTTATTTGTTTGTGCAGGTACAAGGGATTTGAGTGTAGCCTCCTACTGGATTGATACCTTGGTTCTCAAAAACTGAGGGAAATACTTACGCTACTTTGCTGCATCACCTTTCCTCTTCAAGGGAAAACCAACGAATGCTCAAGAGGTAGCAACAAGGATTTCTGGCGCTGTTGCTGGGGAGTCTACGCACAAGTCAAGACATACCAAGTGCCCATCACAAACTCTTATCCCTCGCATTACATTATTTGCCATTTGCCTCTCGTTTTCCTCTCCCCCACTTCACCTTTGCCTTTTCTTCGCCTTCTTCCTATATGTCTTTTTGTTTGTGTTTCCACGTGCCTTCTATTTGTGTGCTAGAAATCTATTGATATGGATCCACTTAAAGTGTTCTACTTGGATCATCTTCGATCTATTTGTGCTCGTGCTAAAACCCCAACTAGTTTAGTTGAGGGAAGATCTTTATATGAGCATGCTCATTTTGTGCGTCATTGTTTGTCTGAAAAGGGGAAGCTCTTATGGTATCAAATAAATAGTATGCTATGCTATGCTTGGAATCTTTGTGAAATTTATTATTTTACTTGTTGCTCTAAGAACCCTAAAAAACACCTTCCCTACCTATATGAGTTTAATGATAATGAAATCTTATCTAATTATGGAAATGTTGTTTATAGTTACTATGATATCGAACAAATTAAAGAATTTGTCGTTTTTAAGGATGCTCATGAAGTTGCTTCTTTGATTGAAAAGTATGATATTACTCTCTACAAATCTGAAAATTCTGACATACTTAAATATTGCTATGAAAACTATGCTCATAATGCCTATGTTAAGGAATTTATTGAGAGAATGATCGTTGCTTTAGAAGAAAATAATGATGTGCATGAATCTGTAGATAATTATGATTCCGATGATTTGATTGAAATATCACTTGATGCACATGATGCTTGCTATTCTTGTGGCCATGATGCTAATATTTATGAAGATGAATTTGCTATAGTTCCCTATGTTAAACATGAGATCATTGCTATTTCACCCATACTTGATAGTTCCTTCGATGAAAAGCATGATTGCAATGACGTTATTGTAAATTCTCTCTGTCAATTATGCTAATAATATGCAAAACCCTAAGCTTGGGGATGCTAGTTTTGCTATGTCTACCACTTGTTGCAATGATCATGATTGGGGTGATTCTTCTTATGATCTTGAAAATTTATTTAAGCCCCATGATGAATATGAGATTGATAATAATGTTTGCAATTATATTGAAAGTGGGTTTGGAAGAGTGTCAACTTTAGATCCCACATATTTGGAGAATGTTCAATCTTATGAAGTTTTTGATACAAGTGGGTTTGGAGAGGTCATGACTTTAGTTAATGTTAATCCCACTATTTTGGAAGAGTGTCAACTTTGAATACATGTGGATCGTGTTAAGAATATGTTTTGTGATAGCTATATTGTTCAATTTTCTTATGATCCTACATGTAATTATTATGAGAGAGGAAAATATGGTTGCAAAAATTTTCATGTTACTAAATTACCTCTCGTTATGTTGAGATTGCTATTGTTTTTCTCTTCTTCCTTGCATATGGTAGTTTTTGCTTGCCTTGATATTTTGTTTGCTTATAAAATGTCTATGCATAGGAAGTATGTTTGACTTAGATGTGTTTATCACGTGTTCTATGATGCTCTCTTTGTGCTTCAATTCTTGTCTTTCATGTGAGCATCATTGAAATCTCAATGCCTAGCTAGGGGCGTTAAACGATAGCGCTTGTTGGGAGGCAACCCAATTTTATTTTTGTTCTTTACTTTTTGTTCCCATTTAGTAATAAATAATTCATCTAGCCTATGTTTAGATGTGGTTTTATGTTTTAATTAGTGTTTGTGCCAAGTAAAACCTATAGGATCTTCTTGGGTGATAGTTAACTTGATCTTGCTGAAAAACAGAAACTTTTGCACGCACGAGAATAATTTTCATAAATCACATAAACTTGATTTTCAGTTGATTCTTTTTTAAGAATATTAATAGAAAAATTATGTAGGACTTCCTATTTTCGTAGGAATTTTAGTGTTCCATAAGTATTCTAAAGTTAGAGATTGCTACAGACTGTTCTGTTTTTGACAAATTCTGTTTTTCGTGTGTTGTTTTCTTATTTTGATGAATCTATGGCTAGTATCAGGGGGTATGAACCACAGAGAAGTTGGAATACAGTAGGTTTAACACCAATATAAATAAATAATGAGTTCATTACAGTACCTTAAAGTGTTGGTTTGTTTTATTTTGCTAACTGAGCTCATGAGATTTTCTGTTGAGTTTTGTGTTGTGAAGTTTTCAAGTTTTTGGGTAAAGATTTGATGGATTATGCAATAAGGAGTGGAAAGAGCCTAAGATTGGGGATTCCCAAGGCACCCCAAGGTAAAATTCAAGAACAACCAAAAGCCTAAGCTTGGGTATGCCCCGGAAGGCATCCCCTCTTTCGTCTTCGTCCATCGGTAACTTTACTTGATGCTATATTTTTATTCATGACATGATATGTGTTTTGCTCGGAGCGTCTTGTATGATTTGAGTATTTGCTTTTTAGTTTGTCACAATCATCCTTTCTGTACACACCTTTTGGAGAGACACACATGAATCGGAATTTATTAGAATACTCTATGTGCTCCACTTATATCTTTTGAGCTAGATAATTTTGCTCTAGTGCTTCACTTATATCTTTTTAGAGCACGGCAGTGGTTTTATTTTATAGAAATTATTGATCTCTCATGCTTCACTTATACTATTTTGAGTGTCCTTCATAACATCATGGTAATGATTTGGTTAAAATTTTAGTCCTAATATGATGAGCATCCAAGATTGGTATAATAAAAACTATCATATAAAGTGCATTGAATACTGTGATAAATTTAATACATGATAATTGTTTTGAGACATAAAGGTGGTAATATTAGAGTCATGCTAGTTGGGTAATTATGAAATTGAGAAATACTTGTGTTAAAGTTGGCAAGTCCCATAGCATGCATGTATGGTGAACGTTGTGTGACAAATTTGAAGCATGGGGTATTCTTTGAGTGCCTTCCTTATGAGTGGAGGTCGGGATCGCGCGATGGTTAACTCCTACCAACCCTTCCCCTAGGAGCATGCGTAGTTGTACTTTGCTTCGAGGGCTAATAAACTTTTGCAATAAGTATATGAGTTCTTTTTGACTAATGTGAGTCCATGGATTATACACACTCTTACCCTTCCGCAATTTGCTAGCCTCTACGGTACCGTGCATTGCCCTTTCTCACCTTGAGAGTTGGTGCAAACTTCACCAGGTGCATCCAAACTACATGATACGATATGCTCTATCACACATAAACCTCCTTATATCTTCCTCAAAACAGCCAGCATACATACCTATTATGGCATTTCCATAGCCATTCTGAGATATATTTCCATACAACTTTCCACCATTCCATTTATTATGACACGCTCCATCATTGTCATATTGCTTTGCATGATCATAAAGTTGACATCATATTTGTGGCAAAGCCACCTTTATAATTCTTTCATAAATGTCGCTCTTGATTCATTGCATATCCCGGTACACCGTCGGAGGCATTCACATAGAGTCATATTGTCCTAAGTATTGAGTTGTAATTCTTGAGTTGTAAATAAATAGAAGTGTGATGATTTCCATTATTAGAGCATTGTCCCATGCGAGGAAAGGATGATGGAGACTATGATTCCCCCACAAGTCGGCATGAGACTCTGGACTTTATGAAAAATAAAAGAGGCCAAAGAAGCCCAAATAAAAAAAGAGAGGCCAAAGAAGCCCAAATAAAATTAGAAAAATGAGAGAAAAAGAGAGAATGGACAATGTTACTATCCTTTTTCCACACTTGTGCTTCAAAGTAGCACCATGATCTTCATGATAGAGAGTCTCCTATGTTGTCACTTTCATATACTAGTGGGAATTTTTCATATAGGACTTGACTGTATATTCCAATGATGGGCTTCCTCAAAATGCCCCAGGTCTTCTTGAGCATGCAAGTTGGATGCACACCCACTTGGTTTCTTTTTATGAGATTTCATACATTTATATCTCTAATGCATCCGTTGCATGGCAATCCCTACTCCTCGTATTGACATCAATTGATGGGCATCTCCATAGCCCGTTGATTAGCCGCCTAAATGTGAGACTTTCTCCTTTTTTGTTTTCTCACATAATCCCTATAATCATACTATACTCCACCCATAGTGCTATGTCCATGGCTTACGCTCATGTATTGCGTGAGGGTTGAAAAGGCTGAAGCGTGTTAAAAAGTATGAACCAATTGCTTGACTGAAACCCTGGTTGTGCATGATGGGAGCATTTTGTGTGATGAAAATGAAGCATGGCGAAACTATATGATTTTGTAGGGATAAGCTTTCTTTGGCTATGTTATTTTGATAAGACATAAACTGCTTGGTTAGCATTTTGAAGTATTACTATTTTTATGTCAATATTAAACTTTTATCTTGAATCTTTTGGATCTGAACATTCATGCCACAATAAAGAAAATTACATTGAGAAATATGTTAGGTAGCATTCCACATCAAAAATTCTGTTTTTATCATTTATCTACTCCAGGACGAGCAGGCATTAAGCTTGGGGATGCTTGATACGTCTCCAACGTATCTATAATTTTTTATTGTTCCATGCTATTATATTATCTGTTTTGGATGTTTAATGGGCTTTACTATGCACTTTTATATTATTTTTAGGACTAACCTATTAACCGGAGGCCCAGTCCAAATTGCTATTTTTTTACCTATTTTAGTGTTTCGCAAAAAGGAATATCAAACGGAGTCCAAATGAATGAAACCTTCGGGAGATTTATTTTTGGAACAAACGCAATCCAGGAGACTTGGAATGGACGTCAAGAAAGAAACAAGGAGTCCATGAGGCAGGGAGGCACGCCCCCCACCCTCGTGGGCCCCTCGTGGCTCCGTTGACCGACTACTTTCGCCTATATATACTCATATACTCTGAAAACATCCAGGAGCACCACGAAACCCTATTTCCACCGCCGCAACCTTCTATACCCGTGAGATCCCATCTTGGGGCCTTTTCCGGCGCTCCGCCGGAGTGGGATCGATCATGGAGGGCTTCTACATCAATACCATAGCCTCTCCGATGAAGTGTGAGTAGTTTCCCTCAGACCTTCGGGTCCATAGTTATTAGCTAGATGGCTTCTTCTCTCTCTTTGGATCTCAATACAAAGTTTTCCTTGATACGTCTCCAACGTATCTATAATTTTTGATTGTTCCATGCTATTATATTACCCGGTTTCGATGTTTATGGGCTTTACTTCACACTTTTATATCATTTTTGGGACTAACCTACTAACCGGAGGCCCAGCCCGTATTGCTGCTTTTTTGCCTATTTCAGTATTTCGAAGAAAAGGAATATCAAACGGAGTCCAAACAGAATGAAACCTTCGGGAGCGTGATTTTTGGAACGAACGTGATCAAGAGGACTTGGAGTGTAAGTCAAGAAGCAATCGAGGAAGCCACGAGGGTGGAGGGCGCCCCCCTATCTCGTGGGCCCCTCGGGGACCTACTTCTTCCTCCTATATATGCCCACGTACCTCGAGAACAGTAGGGGCGACCACGAAAAACTATTTCCACCAACGTAACCTTCTGTATCCGTGAGATCCCATCTTGGAGCCTTCACCGACGCTCCGCCGGAGGGGGAATCGACCATGGAGGGCTTCTGCATCAACACCATAGACTCTCCGATGAGTTCTGAGTAGTTTACCACAGACCTTCGGGTCCGTAGTTGTTAGCTAGATGGCTTCTTCTATCTCTTTGAATCTCAATACCATGTTCTCCTCGATCTTCTTGGAGATCTATTCGATGTAACTATTTTTGCGGTGTGTTTATCGAGATCCGGTGAATTGTGGGTTTATGATCAAGTTTATCTATGAGAAATATTTGAATCTCCTCTGAGTTCTTTTATGTGTGATTAAGTTATCTTTGCAAGTCTCTTCGAATTATCAGTTTGGTTTGGCCTACTAGATTGATCGTTCTTGCAATGGGAGAAGTGCTTAGCTTTGGGTTCAATCTTGTGGTGTCCTTTCCCAGTGACAGCAGGGGCAACAAGGCACGTATTGTATTGTTGCCATCGAGGATAAAAAGATGGGGTTTATATCATATTGCATGAGTTTATCCCTCTACATCATGTCATCTTTCTTATTGCGTTACTCTATTCTTTATGAACTTTATAGTCTAGATGCATGCTAGATAGCGGTCGATGTGTGGAGGAATAGTATTAGATGCAGGTAGGAGTTGGTCTACTTGTCGCGGACGTGATGCCAATATACATGATCATGCCTAGATAATCTCATAATTATTCGCTTTTCTGTCAATTGCTCGACAGTAATTTGTTGACCCACCGTAACACTTATGCTATCTTGAGAGAAGCCACTAGTAAAACCTATGGCCCCGGGGTCTATATTTTATCATATAAGCTTTCAATCTACTATTATTTGCATCTTTACTCTTCCTATATTATAAAATACCAAAAATATATTTATCTTATCATACTATCTCTATCAGATCTCACTTTCGCAAGTGGCCATGAAGGGATTGACAACCCATTTATTGCGTTGGTTGCGAGTTCTTTGTTTGTTTGTGTAGGTGCGTGGGACTTTTGAGGAGCCTCCTACTAGATTGATACCTTGGTTCTCAAAAACTGAGGGAAATACTTACTCTACTATTGCTCCATCACCCTTTCCTCTTCAAGGAAAACCAACGCAAGCTCAAGATGTAGCAAGAAGGATTTCTGGCGCCGTTGCCGGGGAGGTCTTTGCTCAAGTCAAGACATACCAAGTACCCATCACAAACTCATCTCCCTCGCATTTACATTATTTGCCATTTGCCTCTCGTTTTCCTCTCCCCCACTTCACCCTTGCCGTTTTATTCGCCCTCTCTTTCCCAATCTCCTCTCTCTTTCGCTTGCCTTTTGTTTGCTTGTGTGTTGGATTACTTGTCGCAATGGTGCAAGATAATACCAAATTGTGTGATTTCTCCAATACCAATAATAATGATTTCCTTAGTACTCTGATTGCTCCTCTTAATGATGTTGAGTCTTGTGAAATTAATACTGCTTTGCTGAATCTTGTTATGAAAGATCAATTCTCTGGCCTTCCTAGTGAAGATGCCGCTACCCATCTAAACTACTTTGTTGATTTGTGTGAGATGCAAAAGAAGAAAGATACGAAAAATGATATGGTTAAATTGAAGTTATTTCCATTTTCACTTAGAGATCGTGCTAAAGTTTGGTTTTTGTCTTTGCCTAAGAATAGTATTGATTCATGGAACAAGTGCAAAGATGCTTGTATCTCTAAGTATTTTCCTCCCGCTAAGATCATCACTCTTAGAAACGATATTATGAATTTTAAACAACTTGATCATGAGCATGTTGCCCAATCTTGGGAAAGAATGAAATTGATGATTCGCAATTGCCCTACTGATGGTTTGAATTTATGGATGATCATACAAAAGTTTTATGCCGGATTGAATTTTGCTTCTAGAAATCTTTTAGATTCGGCCGCGGGAGGCACGTTTATGGAAATCACCGTAGGAGAAGCCACAAAACTCCTTGATAATATTATGGCTAATTATTCTCAATGGCACACGGAAAGATCTACTAGTAAAAAAGTGCATGCTATAGAAGAAATTAATGTTTTGAGTGGAAAGATGGATGAACTTATGAAATTGTTTGCTACTAAGAGTGCTCCTATTGATCCCAATGATATTCCCTTGTCTACTTTGATTGAGAATAATAATGAATCTATGGATGTGAATTTTGTTGGTAGGAATAATTTTGGAAACAATGCTTATAGAGGAAACTTTAATCCTAGACCGTTCCCTAGTAATTCCTCTAATAATTATGGAAATTCCTACAATAATTCTTATGGTAATTTTAATAAGACGCCCTCTGATTTTGAGAATAGTGTGAAAGAATTTATGATCTCTCAAAAGAATTTTAATGCCTTGCTTGAAGAAAAATTGCTTATAGTTGATGATTTGGCTAGGAACGTTGATAGACTCTCGCTTGCCGTTGATTCTTTGAAACTTAGATCTATTCCTCCTAAGCATGATATCAATGAGTCTCTCAAAGTAGGGCTGGGCGTTCGGTATAAACCGAAAATTTGGTTTCTACCATTCGGTTTTTTTTGAAAATTTGGTTAGACAAACTAAAAACCGAAAATGCTAGCTGAGATTAGCTAACCGAAAATTCGATTAACCAAAATTTTGGTGCGGTTTTCGGTTTTATGCTAAAGGACCACGCTTCAAGTATTCATGCTCCAATTGCACTAGCCGCACCCTCTTATATAGGCAAATAATCTGGCTAATCTCCTCGGTTGGGCGAGGTGGGACTAAAGGAGCGAATGGCCTGGTCAGCTGTTCGCATACTCGTACGCGCATGCACACCGTTCACCAAAAAAAAGCCCACGTGAGCTGGGCCTTATCCTTGTAGGCACTTTGGTCAGGCAGGCCGACGTTATGTGAGATGTGCGCATGTCAGGTGGGCGATCGTGGGAGGCTGGTCGCGTGACTCCCGGGAGACGACGTTGCACGCGTACAATCAGCCACGTCTGTTTGGTTTTTGTTCTGTTAACCGAGAAGAAAACCGAACCTACCGAATTCTGTTCGGTTAGTGGACATGAAAAACGATTTTTTCTATGATAGTAAAAAAACCGAAAATTCGGTTTATTCGGTTTCGGCATCGGTTCGGTTTTTGGTTCGTCGGTTTTTATGCCCACCCCTATCTCAAAGCTACGAGAATTTCCATTGATGAGTGCAAAGAAAGAACCGCTAGATTGCGTGCTAAGAAAGATTGCTTTGTAAAAGTGTGTTCTTCTAGTTTCCATGAAAATAATGATGAAGATCTTAAAGTTATTGATGTGTCCCCCATTAGATCTTTGTTTTGCAATATGAATCTTAATAATGATGGGACTGGAGATGAGTCAACTTTAGTTAAAAGGCGTCCCAATGATTCAGAGTTTTTAGATCTTGATGCTAAATTTGGTAAAAGTGGGATTGGAGAGGTCAAGACTTTAAATAGCATTGAGCCCACTCTCTTGGATTTCAAGGAATTTAATTATGATAATTGTACTTTAGAAGGTTGTATTTTCTTGTTGCAATCCATTGTGAATTCTCCTCTTGCTTATAGTCAAAATAAAGCTTTTACCAAACATATTGTTGATGCCTTGATGCAATCTTATGATGAAAAACTCAATTTGGAAGTTCCTATACCTACAAAACTTAATGATGAGTGGGAACCTACTATAAAGATTAAAATTAAATATCATGAGTGTTATGCTTTATGTGATTTGGGTGCTAGTGTTTCCACGATTCCGAAAACTTTATGTGATATTCTAGGTTTCCATGATCTTGATGATTGCTCTTTAAATTTGCACCTTGCGGATTCCACTATTAAAAAGCCAATGGGAAGGATCAATGATGTTCTCATTGTTGCAAATAAAAATTTTGTGCCCGTAGATTTTATCGTTCTTGATATAGATTGCAATCTTTCTTGCCCTATTATTCTTGGTAGACCTTTCCTTAGAACGATTGGTGCGATTATTGATATGAAGGAAGGGAATATTAGATTCCAATTTCCATTAAGGAAAGGCATGGAGCACTTTCCAAGAAAGAAAGTTAAATTAACTTATGAATCTATCATGCGAGCTACTTATGAATTGAGTGCCAAAGATGGCACTACTTAGATCTATCCTCGCTTTTATGCCTAGCTAGGGGCGTTAAAAGATAGCGCTAGTTGGGAGGCAACCCAATTTTATTTGTTTTTTTGTTTTTTTGTTTTTTTCTGTTTAGTAATAAATATTGCATCTACCTTATGTTTAGATGTGTTTTTATTTTTTAATTAGTGTTTGTGCCAAGTAGAACCTATAGGATAACCTATGTTGATAGTTAATTTGATTCTGCTGAAAAACATAAACTTTGCGCGCACGAAAATAATTTTAGTAATTCACAGGAACGTGCTTTTGCATTCATTCTTTTTGATGTAGATCAATAGACAAATTTCCCAGGACTTCCTATTTTTTGTAGGATTTTTCGTGTTCCAGAAGTATTCGAGAGTTACAGATTGTTACAGACTGTTCTGTTTTTGACAGATTCTGTTTTTCGTGTGTTGTTTGCTTATTTTGATGCATCTATGGCTAGTATGTAAGGATATGAACCATAGAGAAGTTGGAATATAGTAGGTTTAACACAAATATAAATAAAGAATGAGTTCATTACAGTACCTTATGTGGTGGTTTTGCTTTCTTTCACTAACGGAGCTTATGAGATTTCCTGTTAAGTTTTGTGTTGTGAAGTTTTCAAGTTTTGGGTAAGAATTTGATGGACTATGGAATAAGGAGTGGAAAAATCCTAAGCTTGGGGATGCCCATGGCACCCCAAGATATTCAAGAATATCCAAAATCCTAAGCTTGGGGATGCCCCCGAAAGGCATCCCCTCTTTCGTCATCGTTCATTGGTAACTTTACTTGGAGCTATATTTTTATTCGCCACATGATATGTGTTTTGCTTGGAGCGTCTTGTATGATATTAGTATTTGATTTTTAGTTTACCAGAATCATCTTTTCTGTACACACCTTTTGGGAGAAGCATACTTGAATTATAATTTATTAGAATACTCTATGTGCTTCACTTATATCTTTTGAGCTTGATAGTTTTTGCTCTAGTGCTTCCCTTATATCTTTTAGAGCACGGCGGTGGCTTAGTTTTGAAGAAATTGATAGTCTCTCATGCTTCACTTATATTATTTTGGGAGTCTCTTAGAACAGCATGGTATTTTCTATGGTTATAAAATTGGTCCTAGAATGATGAGCATCCAAGTTGGGTATAATAAAAACTATCATAGAAAGTGAATTGGATGCTATGATTAATTTGATGCTTGATAATTGTTTTGAGATATAGAGGTGGTAATATTAAAGTCATGCTAGTTGGGTGATTATGAATTTAAAGAATGCTTGTGTTGAAGTTTGTGATTCCCGTAGCATGCACGTATGGTGAACCGCTTTGTGATGAAGTTGGAGCACACTTTTATTTATTGATTGTCTTCCTTATGAGTGGCAGTCGGGGACGAGCGATGGTCTTTTCCTACCAATCTATCCCCCTAGGAGCATGCGTGTAGTACTTTGTTTTGGATGACTTGTAGATTTTTGCAATAAGTACTTGAGTTCTTTATGACTAATGTTGAGTCCATGGATTATACGCACTCTCACCCTTCCACCATTGCTAGCCTCTTTTGTGCCGCGCAACTTTCACCGGTACCATACACCCACCATATACCTTCCTCAAAACAGCCACCATACCTACCTATTATGGCATTTCCATAGCCATTCCGAGATATATTGCCATGCAACTTTCCACCGTTCCGTTTATATGACACGCATCATTATTGTCATATTGCTCTGTGCATGATCATGTAGGTGACATCGTATTTGTGGCAAGGCCACCTTCATAATTTTCATACATGTCACTCTTGATTCATTGCATATCCAGGTACACTGCCGGAGGCATTCATATAGAGTTATATCTTGTTCTAAGTATTGAGTCATAATTCTCGAGTTGTAAATTAATAAAAGTGTGATGATCTTCATTATTAGAGCATTGTCCCAAGTGAGGAAAGGATGATGAAGACAATGATTCCCCCATAAGTTGGGATGAGACTTCGGACTTTAAATAAAAAAAAGAGGCCAAAGGGCCCACCAAAAAAATAAGAAAGGCCAAGAAAGAAAGAAAGAGAAAGGCCAAATAAAAAAAATGAGAGAAAAAGAGAGAAGGGACAATGCTACTATCCTTTTGACCACACTTGTGCTTCAAAGTAGCACCATGATCTTCATGATAGAGAGTCTCTTGTGTTGTCACTTTCATATACCAGTGGGAATTTTTCATTATAGAACTTGGCTTGTATATTCCAATGATGGGCTTCCTCAAAATGCCCTAGGTCTTCGTGAGCAAGCAAGTTGGATGCACACCCACTTAGTTTCTTTTGTTGAGCTTTCATACATTTATAGCTCTAGTGCATCCGTTGCATGGCAATCCCTACTCACTCACATTGGCATCTATTAATGGGCATCTCCATAGCCCGTTGATACGCCTAGTTGATGTGAGACTATCTTCCTCCTTTTTGTCTTCTCCACAACCACCATTCTATTCCACATATAGTGCTATGTCCATGGCTCACATTCATGTATTGCATGTAAGTTGAAAAAGTTTGAGATTACTAAAGTATGAAACAATTGCTTGGCTTGTTATCGGGGTTGTGCATGATTAAATACTTTGTGTGACGAAGATAGAGCAACAGCCAGACTATATGATTTTGTAGGGATGAACTTTCTTTAGCCATGTTATTTTGAGAAGACATGATTGCTTTGATTAGTATGTTTGAAGTATTACTATTTCTTATGTCAATATAAACTTTTATTTTGAATCATTTGGATCTGAATATTCATGCCACAATAAAGAAAATTACATTGACAATTATGCTAGGTAGCATTCCACATAAAAAATTCTATTTTTATCATTTACCTACTCGAGGACAAGCAGGAATTAAGCTTGTGGATGCTTGACACGTCTCCAACGTATCTATAATTTTTGATTGTTCCATGCTATTATATTACCTGTTTTGGATGTTTATGGGCTTTACTTTACACTTTTATATCATTTTTGGGACTAACCTACTAACCGGAGGCCCAACCCATATTGCTATTTTTTTTGCCTATTTCAGTATTTCAAAGAAAATGAATATCAAAAGGAGTCCAAACGGAATGAAACCTTCGGGAGCGTGATTTTTGGAACGAACGTGATCCAGAGGACTTGGAGTGCAAGTCAAGAAGCAATCAAGGAAGCCACGAGGGTGGAGGGCGCGCCCCCTACTGGGCGCCCCCCTATCTCGTGGGCCCCTCGGGACCTACTTCTTCCTCCTATATATACCCACATACCCCGAGAACATCAGAGGCAACAATGAAAAACTATTTCCACCACCTTAACCTTCTGTATCCGCGAGATCTCATCTTGGAGCCTTCACCGGCGCTCCACCGGAGGGGGAATCGACCATGGAGGGTGAGGGAGTCCTGGACTAGGGGGTGTCCGGACAGCCGGACTATCATCATCCGCCGGACTCCAAGACTACGAAGATACAAGATTGAAGACTCCGTCCCGTGTCCGGATGGGACTTTCCTTGGCGTGGAAGGCAAGCTTGGCGATACGGATATGTAGATCTCCTACCATTGTAACCGACTCTATGTAACCCTAGCCTTCTCCGGTGCTATATAAACCGGAGGGCTTTAGTCCGTAGGACACAACATACATTACAACAATCATACCATAGGCTAGCTTTAGGGTTTAGCCTCCTCGATCTCGTGGTAGATCCACTCTTGTACTACCCATATCATCAATATTAATCAAGCATGACGTAGGGTTTTACCTCCATCAAGAGGGCCCGAACCTGGGTAAAACATCGTGTCCCTTGTCTCCTGTTACCATCCGCCTAGACGCACAGTTCGGGACCCCCTAACCGAGATCCACCGGTTTTGACACCGACATTTGTGCTTTCATTGAGAGTTCCTCTGTGTCGTCACCGATAGGCTCGATGGCATCTTCAATCAACAACGTTGTCCCGGGTGAGACTTTTCTCCCCGGACAGATCTTCGCATTCGGCGGCTTCGCACTGCGGGCTAATTCACTTGGCCACCTGGAGTAGATCGAAAGCTACGCCCCTGGCCATCAGGTCAGATTTGGAAGCCTAAACTTCACGACCGACCTCCGCGGGGACTTGATCTTCGACGGGCTCGGGCCACATCCAAGCGCGCCGCACTGTTGCGATGGGCATGATCTAGCTCTGCCACCGAACAGTGCCTCGATGGCCGCACAAGGATCCGCTCCGGCCTTCAGTCCGGAGCCGATCGCCAAGATCGAGGACCGGTGGCTGGACACCGCCTCGGGGGCTGCAACTTCTACGGTGATGGAGCCGAACACTAACCTTGTCCCTTGCAAAGCTCGTGATTCCGAGGAGCCGGACTCCTTGCCGGACTCCGGACCTCCCACGCCCCTGCCAACCGAATCTGATTGGGCGCCGGTTATGGAATTCACCGCCGTGGACATCTTCCAACACTCGCCCTTTGGCGACATCCTAAATTCGCTAAAGCATCTCTCGCTATCCGGAGAGTCCTGGCCGGATTATGGCCAGGATGGTTGGGATACGGACAATGAAGAAATTCAGAACCCACCCACCACCCACTTTGTAGCCACTGTCGACGATCTAACCGACATGCTAGACTACGACTCCGAAGACATCGACGCTATGGACGACGACGCTGGAGACAAACAGGAACCAGGGCCCACAGGGCACTGGAAGACCACCTCGTCATACGACATATACATGGTGGACACCCCAAAAGATGGGGACGGCGAAGAAGCAGCGGAGGCAGATTCCTTAAAGAAACAGCCTAAGCGCCGGCGTCAGCGGCGCCGCTCTAAATCCCGCCACAACAAGAATGGAGATTCCGGCACAGGAGATAATAACACCCCAGAGAGTGCCGAAGATAACCCCCTCCAGCAAGACTCAGCGCAGGAGGATGCAGAAGCAAGCCCTCACGAGAGGGCGGCAGAAGACGAGGCAAGCCTCAACAACGACGAATTCGTCATGCCCGAGGATCCCGTCGAACAAGAGCGTTTTAAACGCAGGCTTATCGCCACGGCAAATAGCCTAAAGAAAAAGCAGCAGCAGCTTCAAGCTGATCAGGACCTGCTGGCTGATCGATGGACCGAGGTCCTCGTGGCCGAGGAGTATAAACTCGAGCGCCCCTCCAAAAGCTACCCAAGACGCAAGTTGCTCCCCTGATTAGAGGAGGAAGCATACATACCTTCATCACCAGCACACGACATGGCCTACCGACCACCCCGTGGTCGCGACAGAGAGGCATCCATGCCCTCCACCAAGACCGTACCCCGGCATCGCTCCAAAAGTACGAAGCCAAGAGGGAACGCGCCGGACTTGCGAGATGTATTGGAGGACAAAGCAAGGCAATCCAGATCCATCTACGGATCACGTGGGCGCCCCACGACCCACGACAAATACCGTCGTGCCGGATACAATAACTCCGGCCGGGCCGAACACAGCAGACAACGCTCCCTCGAGCTACGTCGTGATATTGCTCAATATAGAGGCGCCGCACACCCGCTATGCTTCACTGACGAAGTAATGGATCATCAAATCCCTGAAGGGTTTGAACCCATAAAATCGAATCCTACGACGGCACAACAGACCCCGCGGTTTGGATCGAAGATTATCTCCTTCACATCCATATGGCCCGCGGCGACGATCTCCATGCCATCAAGTATCTCCCACTCAAGCATAAAGGACCAGCTCGGCATTGGCTTAACAGCTTGCCCGTAGAGTCAATTGGGTGTTGGGAAGACCTGGAAGCCGCATTCCTCGACAACTTCCAGGGCACGTATGTGCGGCCACCAGACGCTGATGACCTAAGCCACATAATTCAGCAGCCAGACGAATCGGCCAGACAATTCTGGACACGGTTCCTGACAAAGAAAAACCAAATCGTCGACTGTCCGGATGCAGAGGCCCTCGCAGCCTTCAAACATAACATCCGCGACGAGTGGCTAGCCCGGCACCTGGGACAGGAAAAGCCGAAATCCATGGCAGCCCTCACATCATTAATGACCCGCTTTTGCGCCGGAGAGGATAGCTGGCTAGCTCGCAGCAACAACCTCAGTAAAAATTCTGGCAGTCCGGATACGAAGGACCACAATGGCAGGGCGCGTCGAAGCAAAAATAAACGCTGCATTAACGGCGACGATAAGGAGGATACGGCAGTCAACGCCGGATTCCGAGGCTCTAAACCCGGTCAACGGAAGAAGCCATTCAAAAGAACCACTCCGGGTCCGTCCAGTTTGGACCGAATACTCGACCGCTTATGCCAGATACACGGCACCCCTGAAAAGCCAGCTAATCACACCAACAGAGATTGCTGGGTGTTCAAGCAGGCAGGCAAGTTAATTGCCGAAAATAATGACAAGGGGCTGAACAGCGACGACGAGTAAGAGACCCGACCGCCGAACAATAGGGGACAGAAGGGTTTCCCCCCACAAGTCCGGACGGTGAACATGATCTACGCAACCCATATACCCAAGAGGGAGCGGAAGCATGCACTAAGGGACGTATACGCGATGGAGCCAGTCGCCCCGAAGTTCAATCCATGGTCCTCTTGTCCGATCACTTTCGATCGAAGAGACCATCCGACCAGCATCCGTCACGGCGGATTTGCCGCATTGGTTTTAGACCCAATCGT
Source organism: Triticum dicoccoides (assembly GCF_002162155.2). Lineage (NCBI taxonomy): Eukaryota > Viridiplantae > Streptophyta > Magnoliopsida > Poales > Poaceae > Triticum > Triticum dicoccoides. Next base: position 83,374,613 of record NC_041389.1, read on the forward strand.
CGATGGATTTCACCTCACGAGAGTCCTGATGGACGGCGGCAGTAGCCTGAACCTGCTTTATCAGGATACAGTGCGCAAGATGGGCATAGACCCCTCAAGGATTAAACCTACAAAGACAACCTTTAAAGGCGTCATACCAGGTGTGGAGGCCAATTGTACAGGCTCAGTCACACTGGAAGTGGTCTTCGGATCCCCGGATAATTTCTGAAGCGAGGAGTTAATCTTCCATATAGTCCATTTCGCAGCGGCTATCACGCTCTGCTCGGACGAACCGCGTTCGCAAAGTTCAACGCGGTGCCGCATTATGCATACCTCAAGCTCAAGATGCCAGGCCCTCGTGGAGTCATCACGGTCAATGGAAACACGGAACGCTCCCTCCAAACGGAGGAGCACACAGCGGCTCTCGCGGCAGAAGTACAGAGCAGCCTTTTAAGGCAATTTTCGAGTCCAGCTGTTAAACGGCCGGATACAGCCAAACGTGCCCGAAGCAACACCAACCAAGACCACCTGGCACGATCCGAGCACGCGTAGCAACGCGGCCCTAACCCCCGCTCTCGCATGATTACAAGAACAACTCTCTGCATACATCATTACGCTTTGGAGATACCATGGGCGCAGGGGAAGGGGCACGACCACAATGGACCCAGAGTGCGGCTCGACCACACCAGGGGCTCGCAAGTGTGTCACTCTTTATTATTATTATTTTTCTTCTTTGTATACACAGGACTCCGTTAGCCAGAGGCCCTGTTCGGCGGTGAACCTGCCGAACTCATGATGCAACAGCAGGGGAGTAAGAAATGCGGCGACGAAACCTCAGGTGGTCTCAATTACGAGCATTGAATTTGATTATATACACCTCGCCCGCAGCCCATCCCTGGAGGGGGACATGTTTAACTAGTCCAAAACCCTTGCTTACCGCACTATTTGTATCCGTCCGCACTCATAGAAGATTTCTTTTAAATAAATGATGCAGCACCTTTTTGCCGGTTATTACATATATATGTTCATTACATGACATCTTGCACCCGTATATTTTGGTACGGCCTAATACACCGGGGGCTTATGTTCCCCACATTATGGTGTGATAAGTCCGAACACTTTCACAAGTGCGGCACCCCGAACTTATAGCATTATATGAATCGGCTCCGAATCATGTCTTGGGTCAATAGTTGGGTTTGCCCGGCTCCCACGTTTTGGTGCCTTACGTTCCGTTCCGTCGGCTAAGGTGGCACTGGGAGAACCATTGCTATTGCGCCCCGGTTGAGCCGGGCGAGCGCCTCAGTGGAGAAAGCTAAAACTGACCGGCACGATAAGGCGAGAGACTGGTCGCTGTTCGAGAGGTCTTTTCGGGTCCTTAAAGACTCACGCCGCTTCGAGCGAAGTTCCAGATAATGTCCGACGAAGGCGTGGATAGCGCCCCAAATTCGGCCTTCCGAATACCAGGGGCTTCGCCGAAATTTAAAATTATAGAATTCTATGGCTAAGTGAGAGTGTTCAAGCATTATAAGTCTGGTTGCCTTGTTCGTTGTGTTGAGCGCCTCCCTAGATGGACCCAAAGATGGGAACAAGAGTGCTCAAGTTATCCCGAACACCCCAGCACTTGCGGCTTGGGGGTTGAAGCCAACGACTTGCCATCTCTCAGATTTTATAAACGGCCGCACAGAAGGTAATATTTTAAATTAAACAAGCGTTGCTTAAAGCGCACATGAACAAAGTTTTCAGCGCACAGGATAATACATAGCGAGTTTACTCAAAAATTACATCTCTAGGGCATTCATCCGCAATATCGCGGGCTCCCTTCAGGACAGTTTTATAATACATTTCGGGCGTACGGTACTCCTTGCCCGGTGGCGGCGGGTCAATGAGAAGCTTCTCCGCATCCAGCCTGCCCTAGTGCACCTTTGTGCGGTCAAGGGCCCGACGAGCACCTTCAATACAAGCGGAGCGCTTGATGACCTCCACCCAGGGGCACGCATCCACCAACCGCCGCACGGGGCCGGAGTAGCTCCGAGGCATGGCCTGTCCAGGCCACAGCCGGACTATAAGGCCCTTCATGGCCTCCTCAGCTACCTTGTGGAGTTCGACCAGCTGCTTCAGCTAGTCGCTTGGGGGCACCGGATGGCCGGCCTCAGCGTACTGCGACCAGAAGACCTTCTCCATCAAGCTCCCCTCCTCGCCACGGTAGAATGCGGCGGCATCGGACACACTGCACATCAAATCTGCAAACGCCCCTGGAGAGCTCCGAATGCGGGTAAGTGTCAGGTAGTTTACATTCACATGCTTGCTTTGCATGAAAAATGCTTTACCCGCCGCTATATTCTTCACATCTTCAACCTCCTAAAGGGCCTTACGGGCCTCGGCCTTGGCGGACTTGGCACTTTCAAGAGCCGAGGCGAGCTCGGACTCTCGAGTCTTGGAGTCACGCTCCAAGCTCTCATGCTTCTCCATGAGAGCCTGGAGCTCTTGCCGCACTGCCGCCACTTGTGCCTCCTACTTTTCTCGCTCGGCCCGTTCCGCGGCCGCACTATGCTCGGCCGCAGACACAGCCTCCTTTAGGGCTGCCACCTCGTTTGCGGCCCCTGCAATACCCATATTATCCTTGTTAATTTTATGGCAACCAAAATCCTTTTCTGTAAGGTAAAAATTCAAACTGGTGCTACTCACCTTCTTTGTCCTCGAGCTGCCTCTTGGCATGGCCGAGCTCTTGCTCAGACCGCTCGAGATCTTGCTTTAATGTGCCAACCTCCACAGTCAATGCGGCAGAGGTCAGCAGCACAGCCTGCAAACCCATATTGACACAATTTATTAGCAACCTGCGAATATCTTTTTTAGATCCTCAGTCCGGCTTTTCTTTCCGAACACCAAACCGAGCATCAGGGGCTACTGTCTATGCGGTATTACATTACATAATTTTAACTTCTTACCTCAAAGCCTGTTAGAAGGCTACTGCAGGCTTCGGTCAGCCCGCTCTTGGCGAGCTAAACCTTCTGAATCACCGCACTCATAACAGTGCGGTGTTCTTCCTCGATGGAAGCGCCTTTGAGCGCCTCCAGCAAGTTGTCCGGCGCCTCCGGTTGGACGAAGGCCGCCGGTGTCACGGTCTTGCCCTTCTTTCGAAAGGGCCGCCTGCCGGACTTCGGAACCACTGCGGGTTCCAACGTAGAGTCCGGCGCAAAGTCCGGGTGGCTGCCTTGCGGCGCCTCCTAATGGGTCCCTCTCTGGGATCCCACCTCGGCGTCCTCATCGGCGTGGGGGGTAGAGGCTGTCAGAAGTGAATCCACATACGACGGGGCCGACGACCCGCTCGATGAAGCGGGGAGATCATCATCGGCCGGACTGCGGGCAGTATGCGGCATTAATAGGACGCTATGTGACACGAAAGAAATTGCATATTAGGGATCCGGATACTTACGATCTCGCCGCAGGCCTGGCCCTTGAAGGCCACTCCTTGTCACCAACGTCGGTGTTGGCGGAGCTGTCTGGGGGAATGGGTCTCCCCCTCTTGGACCCTTCGGCCTCCCCTATTGGGGAAGCCTTCCTCTTACTCTCTCCCCCCTCCGGGAGAGAGTCTTCTTCCTCCTCCTCGTCTTCAGGGGAGGAGTCCGCCTCGTCGTCGGACGCCTGATTACGGGAACTCTTTCGAGTACCCGTGGCCACCTTCTTGGCCTTCTTCTCCGGCACCACGTGTGGCGCCGGAACCAGCAGTCCCGCTAGACGGGCATCCACTAGGTCTTCTGGCATGGGAGCCGGGCAGATGAGCTGCTCGGCCTTCTTCATCCATTCCTGTCAAAGGAAAGGGGAGATTAAAACCCTCTTAGAATCAATCTATTTACCACAAGTGTCCCGTAAAGGGGTAGAATCACTTACCTCGTTAGCCGGATGCTGTGAGTGAAATCCGCGATCTTCTGTCGCGGATGCGGGGGCTTCGGCGCCCTTAAACAGCACCCTCCAGGCGCCTTCGTACGTTGTGTCGAAGAGCCTGCTCAGCGCCTGGTGCTGTTCCGGATCGAACTCCCACAGATTGAATGCCCGTTCTTGGCATGGGAGGATTCGGCGGACGAGCATGACTTGGACCACGTCGACGAGCCTGAGCTCCTTGTTCACCAGCTTCTGGATACAGGCTCGGAGTCCCGTCAGCTCCTTCGGATTACCCCACAACAAGCCCTTCTCTTTCCAGGAGGTGAGTTGCGTGGGGATACCAGATCTAAACTCGGGGGCCGCCGCCCACGTAGGGTCGCGCGGCTCGGTGATATAGAACCACCCCGATTGCCACCCCTTGACGGAGTCCACGAAGGCCCCTTTGAACCAGAGGACGTTGGGCATCTTGGCCAACATGGTGCCTCTACACTCCGCCTGCGTGCCCTTCACTACCTTCGGCTTGACGTTGAAGGTCTTGAGCCACAAGCCGAAGTGGGGCCGGATGCAGAGGAGAGCCTCACACACGACGATAAACGCCGAGATGTTGAGGATGAAGTTCGGCGCCAGATCGTGGAAATCCAGGCCATAGTAGAACATGAGCCCCCGGACAAAGGGGTGAAGTGGAAAGCCCAGTCCGCGGAGGAAGTGGGGAAGGAAAACGACCCTCTCATGGGGCCCGGGGGTAGGGATGAGCTGCCCCTCGTCGGGCAGCCGGTGCGCGATATCGCTGGAAAGGTATCCGGTGCTGCGCAGCTTGGTGATGTGCTCCTCCTTAACGGTGGAGGCCAACCATTTGCCTCCCCCTCCGGACATGGTCGGGGAAGGTTTAGATGAGATACACGAGCTTGGGTGTTGGAGCTTGAGTGCGCGGGGGTGGATAAGCAAAGGAGGAAGAAGGCGTGGGTGAAAAGGTGAATCCTTATCCCTTATATATAGGCGGGCGAAGACTATGCGTCCCCCACCAGCCTGGTAAAACTCGCTTATCTCCCAAGCGCCACCATCAATGGCGCGGTTGGGTTACCCACATCCGTATTAATGAGAATCCCGGAATAAGGGGAACACGATCTCTGCTTCGACAAGACGTGCCAAGGAAACCGCTTCGCTAAACGTGCTGAGGTGGTATAATAAAAAATGGTTCAAGTAAAGGCTTGGTGGTGGCGTGACAGCATGCCGCAAGATACCTCAGCAGATTGGACTTGTGTACATTTTATTCTCTCTACGGTGGAATGTGGAATTTATTTTGCAGAGCGGGACACTATCCTGGTGTTCATGATCTTCTCTGGATTATTCAAAGGAGGAACCCGCCTTGCAATGCCGAACATTATGCGCGCCGGACTTATCATCATTGAAGCCTAGTTCAGGGGCTACTGAGGGAGTCCTGGACTAGGGGGTGTCTAGACAGCCGGACTATCATCATCCGCCGGACTCCAAGACTACGAAGATACAAGATTGAAGACTCCGTCCCGTGTCCGGATGGGACTTTCCTTGGCGTGGAAGGCAAGCTTGGCGATACGAATATGTAGATCTCCTACCATTGTAACCGACTCTATGTAACCCTAGCCTTCTCCGGTGTCTATATAAACCGGAGGGCTTTAGTCCGTAGGACACAGCATACATTACAACAATCATACCATAGGCTAGCTTTAGGGTTTAGCCTCCTCGATCTCGTGGTAGATCCACTCTTGTACTACCCATATCATCAATATTAATCAAGCAGGACGTAGGGTTTTACCTCCATCAAGAGGGCCCGAACTTGGGTAAAACATCGTGTCCCTTGTCTCCTGTTACCATCCGCCTAGACGCACAGTTCGGGACCCCCTACCCGAGATCCGCCGGTTTTGACACCGACAGAGGGCTTCTACATCAACACCATAGACTCACCGTTGAGTTGTGAGTAATGTGAGTCCATGGATTATACACACTCTTACCCTTCCGCAATTTGCTAGCCTCTACGGTACCGTGCATTGCCCTTTCTCACCTTGACAGTTGGCGCAAACTTCACTAGGTGCATCCAAACCCCGTGATACGATAGGCTCTTGAAGGAAATATGCCCTAGAGGCAATAATAAAGTTATTATTTATTTCCTCATATCATGATAAATGTTTATTATTCATGCTAGAATTGTATTAACCGGAAACATGATACATGTGTGAATACATAGACAAAACTATAGTCACTAGTATGCCTCTACTTGACTAGCTCATTGATCAAAGATGGTTATGTTTCCTAACCATAGACATGTGTTGTCATTTGATTAGTGGGATCACATCATTAGAAGAATGATGTGATTGACATGACCCATTCCGTTAGCCTAGCACTTGATCATTTAGTATTCTGCTATTGCTTTCTTCATGACTTATACATGTTCCTGTAACTATGAGAATTATGCAACTCCCGTTTACCGGAGGAACACTTTGGGTACTACGAGACGTCACAATGTAACTGGGTGATTATAAAGGAGTACTACAGGTGTCTCCGAAGGTACATGTTGAGTTGGCATATTTCGAGATTAGGTTTTGTCACTCCGATTGTCGGAGAGGTATCTCTGGGCCCTCTCGGTAATGCACATCACTATAAGACTTGCAAGCAATGTAGCTAATGAGTTAGTTATGGGATGATGTATTACGTAACGAGTAAAGAGACTTGCCGGTAATGAGATTGAACTAGGTATTGGATACCGACGATCAAATCTCGGGCAAGTAACATACCGATGACAAAGGGAAGTATGTTGTATGCGGTTTGACCGATAAAGATCTTCATAGAAAATGTAGGAACCAATATGGGCATCCAGGTCCCGCTATTGGTTATTGACCGAGAATGGTTCTAGGTCATGTCTACATAGTTCTCGAACCCGTAGGGTCCGCACGCTTAACGTTACGATGACAGTTTTATTATGAGTTTATAAGTTTTGATGTACCGAAGTTTGTTTGGAGTCCCGGATGTGATCACGGACATGACGAGGAGTCTCCAAATGGTCGAGACATAAAAATAGATATATTGGAAGCCTATATTTGGACATCGGAATCGTCCCGGGTGAAATCGGCATTTTACCGGAGTACCGGGAGGTTACCGGAACCCCCGGGGGGTTATTGGGCCTACATGGGCCTCGAGGGAGAAGAGGGAAGGAGCCAGGAGGGGGCCGCGCACCCCTCCCCTTCCTATTCTGAATAGGACAAGGGAAGGGGGGCGGCGCCCCCCCTTTTTCCTTCCTCTCTTCCTCCTCTTTCCCACCTTCTCCTACTCCTACTTGGAAAGAAGGGAGTCCTACTCCCGGTGGGAGTAGGACTCCCCCCTTGGCGCGCCCTCCTTGGCCGGCCGCCTCCTCCCCTGGCTCCTTTATATACGGGGGCGGGGGGCACCCCATAGACACACAAGTTGATCTATGGATCGTTCCTTAGCCGTGTGCGGTGCCCCCTTCCACCATATTCCACCTCGGTCATATCGTCGTGGAGTTTAGGCGAAGCCCTGCGCCGGTAGAGCATCATCATCGTCACCACGCCGTTGTGCTGACGGAACTCATCTCCGGAGCTTTGCTGGATCGGAGGCCGGAGATTGTCATCAAGCTGAACGTGTGCTGAACTCGGAGGCCCCGTACGTTCGGTGCTTGGATCGGTCGGATCGTGAAGACGTACGACTACATCAACCGCGTTGTGCTAACGCTTCAGCTTACGGTCTACGAGGGTACGTGGACGAACACTCTCCCCTCTCGGTGCTATACCATCACCATGATCTTGCGTGTGCGTAGGAATTTTTTTTAAATTACTACGTTCCCCAACAGTGGCATCCGAGCCTAGGTTTTATGCGCTGATGTTATATGCACGAGTAGAACACAAGTGAGTTGTGGGCGATACAAGTCATACTGCTTACCAGCATGTCATACTTTGGTTCGGCGGTATTGTGAGATGAAGCGGCCCGGACTGACATTACGTGTACACTTACGCGAGACTGGTTTCACCGTTACGAGCACTCGTGCTTAAAGGTGGCTGGCGGGTGTCTGTCTCTCTCACTTTAGCTGAATCGAGTGTGGCTACGCCCGGTCCTTGCGAAGGTTAAAACAACACCAACTTGACGAACTATTGTAGTGGTATTTGATGCGTAGGTAAGAACGGTTCTTGCTAAAGCCCGTAGCAGCCACGTAAAATTTGCAACAACAAAGTAGAGGATGTCTAACTTGTTTTTGCGGGGCATGTTGTGATGTGATATGGTCAAGACGTGATGCTATATTTTATTGTATGAGATGATCATGTTTTGTAACCAAAGTTATCGGCAACTGGCTGGAGCCATATGGTTGTCGCTTTATTGTATGAAATGCAAACGCCCTGTAATTGCTTTACTTTATCACTAAGTGGTAGCGATAGTCGTAGAAGCAATAGATGGCATAACGACAACGATGCTACGATGGAGATCAAGCTGTCGCGCCGGTGACGATGGTGATCATGACAGTGCTTCAAAGATGGAGATCACAAGCACAAGATGATGATGACCATATCATATCACTTATATTGATTGCATGTGATGTTTATCCTTTATGCATCTTATCTTGCTTTGATTGACGGTAGCATTTTAAGATGATCTCTCACTAATTATCAAGAAGTGTTCTCCCTGAGTATGCACCGTTGCGAAAGTTCTTCGTGCTGAGACACCACGTGATGATCAGGTGTGATAGGCTCTACGTTCAAATACAACGGGTGCAAAACAGTTGCACACGCAGAATACTCAGGTTATACTTGACGAGCCTAGCATATACAGATATGGCCTCGGAACACGGAGACCGAAAGGTCGAGCATGAATCATATAGTAGATATGATCAACATAATGATGTTCACCATTGAAACTACTCCATCTCATGTGATGATCGGACATGGTTTAGTTGATTTGGATCACGTGATCACTTAGATGACTAGAGAGATGTCTGTCTAAGTGGGAGTTCTTAAGTAATATGATTAATTGAACTTAAATTTATCATGAATTTGGTACCTGATAGTATTTTGCTTGTCTATGTTTGTTTGTAGATAGATGGCTCGTGCTGTTGTTCCGTTGAATTTTAATGCGTTCCTTGAGAAAGCAAAGTTGAAAGATGATGGTAGCAATTACACGGACTGGGTCCGTATCCTGAGGATTATCCTCATTGCTGCACAGAAAAGTTACGTCCTGGAAGCACCGCTGGGTGCCAGGCCTGCTGCTGATGCAACTGACGACGTTAAGAACGTCTGGCAGAGCAAAGATGATGACTACTCGATAGTTCAGTGTGCCATGCTTTACGTCTTAGAACCGGGTCTTCAACGACGTTTTGAACGTCATGGAGCATATGAGATGTTCCAGGAGTTGAAGTTAATATTTCAAGCAAATGCCCGGATTGAGAGATATGAAGTCTCCAATAAGTTCTATAGCTGCAAGATGGAGGAGAATAGTTCTGTCAGTGAACACATACTCAAAATGTCTGGGTATAATAATCACTTGATGCAACTGGGAGTTAATCTTCCTGATGATAGTGTCATTGACAGAATTCTCCAATCACTGCCACCAAGCTACAAGAGCTTCGTGATGAACTATAATATGCAAGGGATGAACAAGACTATTCCCGAGCTCTTTGCAATGCTGAAAGCTGCGGAGGTAGAAATCAAGAAGGAGCATCAAGTGTTGATGGTTAACAAAACCACCAGTTTCAAGAAGAAGGGCAAAGGGAAGAAGAAGGGGAACTTCAAAAATAACAGCAAGCAAGTTGCTGCTCAAGAGAAGAAACCCAAGTCTGGACCTAAGCCTGAAACTGAGTGCTTCTACTGCAAGCAGACTGGACACTGCAAGCGGAACTGCCCCAAGTATTTGGCGGATAAGAAGGATGGCAAAGTGAACAAAGGTATATGTGATATACATGTTATTGATGTGTACCTTACTAATGCTCGCAGTAGCACCTGGGTATTTGATACTGGTTCTGTTGCTAATATTTGCAACTCGAAACAGGGACTACGGATTACGCGAAGATTGGCTAAGGACGAGGTGACGATGCGCGTGGGAAATGGTTCCAAAGTCGATGTGATCGCGGTCGGCACGCTACCTCTACATCTACCGTTGGGATTAGTTTTAGACCTAAATAATTGTTATTTGGTGCCAGCGTTGAGCATGAACATTATATCTGGATCTTGTTTGATGCGAGACGGTTATTCATTTAAATCAGAGAATAATGGTTGTTCTATTTATATGAGTAATATCTTTTATGGTCATGCACCCTTGAAGAATGGTCTATTTTTTATTGAATCTCGATAGTAGTGATACACATATTCATAGTGTTGAAACCAAAAGATGCAGAGTTGATAACGATAGTGCAACTTATTTGTGGCACTGCCGTTTAGGTCATATCGGTGTAAAGCGCATGAAGAAACTCCATACTGATGGGCTTTTGGAATCACTTGATTATGAATCACTTGGTACTTGCGAACCGTGCCTTATGGGCAAGATGACTAAAACGCCGTTCTCCGGAACTATGGAGAGAGCAACTGATTTATTGGAAATCATACATACTGATGTATGTGGTCCAATGAATGTTGAGGCTCGCGGCAGGTATCGTTATTTTCTCACCTTCACAGACGATTTGAGCAGATATGGGTATATCTACTTAATGAAACACAAGTCTGAAACATTTGAAAAGTTCAAAGAATTTCAGAGTGAAGTGGAAAATCATCGTAACAAGAAAATAAAGTTTCTACGATCTGATCGTGGAGGCGAATATTTGAGTTATGAGTTTGGTCTACACTTGAAACAATGCGGGATAGTTTCACAACTCACGCCACCCGGAACACCTCAACGAAATGGTGTGTCCGAACGTCGTAATTGTACTTTACTTGATATGGTGCGATCTATGATGTCTCTTACCGATTTACCACTATCGTTTTGGGGTTATGCTTTAGAGACAGCCGCATTCACGTTAAATAGGGCACCATCAAAATTCGTTGAGACGACACCTTATGAACTGTGGTTTGGCAAGAAACCAAAGTTGTCGTTTCTTAAAGTTTGGGGCTGCGATGCTTATGTGAAGAAACTTCAATCAGATAAGCTCGAACCCAAATCGGAGAAATGTATCTTCATAGGATACCCAAAGGAGACTATTGGGTACACCTTCTATCACAGATTTGAGGGCAAAATTATCGTTGCTAAAATCGGATCCTTTCTAGAGAAGGAGTTTCTCTCGAAAGAAGTGAGTGGGAGGAAAGTAGAACTTGATGAGATAACTGTATCTACTCCCTTATTTGAAAGTAGTTCATCACAAGAACCGGTTCCTGTGACAACTACACCAATTAGTGAGGAAGCTAATGATATTGATCATGAAACTTCAGATCAAGTTTCTACTGAACCTCGTAGGTCTACAGAATAAGATCCGCACCAGAGTGGTACGGTAATCCTATTCTGGAAATCATGTTACTTGACCATGATGAACCTACGAACTATGAGGAAGCGATGATGAGCCCAGATTCCGCAAAATGGCTAGAGGCCATGAAATCTGAGATGGGGTCCATGTATGAAAACAAAGTATGGACTTTGGTTGACTTGCCCGATGATCGGAAAGCCATTGAGAATAAATGGATCTTTAAGAAGAAGACTGGCGATGATGGTAATATAACTGTCTATAAAGCTCGACTTATTGCGAAAGGTTTTCGACAAGTTCAAGGGGTTGACTACGATGAGACTTTCTCACCCGTAGCGATGCTTAAGTCTGTCCAAATCATGTTAGCTATTGCTGCATTTCATGATTATGAAATTTGGCAAATGGATGTCAAGACTGCATTCTTGAATGGATTTCTAGAAGAAGAGTTGTATATGATGCAACCGGAAGGTTTTGTTGATCCAAAAGGTGCTAACAAAGTGTGCAAGCTACAGTGATCCATTTATGGACTGGTGCAAGCATCTCGGAGTTGGAATAAACGTTTTGATAGTGTGATCAAGGCATATGGTTTTATACAGATTTTTGGAGAAGCCTGTATTTACAAGAAAGTGAGTGGGAGCTCTGTAGCATTTCTGATTTTATATGTAGATGACATATTATTGATTGGAAATGATATATAATTTCTGGATAGCATAAAGGGATACTTGAATAAAAGTTTTTCAATGAAAGACCTCAGTGAAGCTGCTTACATATTGGGCATCAAGATCTATAGAGATAGATCAAGACGCTTAATAGGACTTTCACAAAGCACATACCTTGACAAAATTTTGAAAAAGTTCAAAATGGATCAGGCAAAGAAAGGTTTCTTGCTTGTGCTACAAGGTGTGAAGTTGAGTCAAACTCAATGCCCGACCACGGAAGAAGATAGAGAGAAAATGAAAGATGTTCCCTATGCTTCAGCCATAGGCTCTATCATGTATGCAATGCTGTGTACCAGACCTGCCGTATGCTTAGCAATAAGCTTGGCAGGAAGGTACCAAAGTAATCCAGGAGTGGATCACTGGACAGCGGTCAAGAACATCCTGAAATACCTGAAAAGGACTAAGGATATGTTTCTCGTATATGGAGGTGACAAAGAGCTAGTCGTAAATGGTTACGTCGATGCAAGCTTTGACACTGATCCGGACGATTCTAAATCGCAAACCGGATACGTGTTTATATTAAATGGTGGAGCTGTAAGTTGGTGCAGTTCTAAACAAAGCGTCGTGGCGGGATCTACATGTGAAAAGCGGAGTACATAGCTGCTTCTGAAGCAGCAAATGAAAGAGTCTGGATGAAGGAGTTCATTTCCGATCTAGGCGTCATACCTAGTGCATCGGGACCAATGAAAATCTTCTGTGACAATACTGGAGCAATTGCCTTGGCAAAGGAATCCAGATTTCACAAGAGGACCAAGCACATCAATAGACGCTTCAATTCCATTCGGAACCAAGTCCAAGTGGGAGACATAGAGATTTGCAAGATACATACGGATCTGAATGTTGCAGACCCGTTGACTAAGCCTCTCTCACGAGCAAAACATGATCGGCACCAAGACTCCATGGGTGTTAGAATCATTACTATGTAATCTAGATTATTGGCTCTAGTGCAAGTGGGAGACTGAAGGAAATATGCCCCAGAGGCAATAATAAAGTTATTATTTATTTCCTCATATCATGATAAATGTTTATTATTCATGCTAGAATTGTATTAACCGGAAACATGATACATGTGTGAATACATAGACAAAACTATAGTCACTAGTATGCCTCTACTTGACTAGCTCATTGATCAAAGATGGTTATGTTTCCTAACCATAGACATGTGTTGTCATTTTACTAGTGGGATCACATCAGTAGAAGAATGATGTGATTGACATGACCCATTCCGTTAGCCTAGCACTTGATCGTTTAGTATTCTGCTATTGCTTTCTTCATGACTTATACATGTTCCTGTAACTATGAGAATTATGCAACTCCCGTTTACCGGAGGAACACTTTGGGTACTACCAAACGTCACAACGTAACTGGGTGATTATAAAGGAGTACTACAGGTGTCTCCGAAGGTACATGTTGAGTTGGCGTATTTCGAGATTAGGTTTTATCACTCCGATTGTCGGAGAGGTATCTCTGGGCCCTCTCGGTAATGCACATCACTATAAGCCTTGCAAGCAATTTAGCTAATGAGTTAGTTACGGGATGATGTATTACATAACGAGTAAAGAGACTTGCCGGTAACGAGATTGAACTAGGTATTGGATACCGACGATCAAATCTCGGGCAAGTAACATACCGATGACAAAGGGAACAACATATGTTGTTATGCGGTTTGACCGATAAAGATCTTCGTAGAATATGTAGGAACCAATATGGGCATCCAGGTCCCGCTATTGCTTATTGACCGAGAATGGTTCTAGGTCATGTCTACATAGTTCTCGAACCCGTAGGGTCCGCACGCTTAACATTACGATGACAGTTTTATTATGAGTTTATAAGTTTTGATGTACTGAAGTTTGTTCAGAGTCCCGGATGTGATCACGGACATGACGAGGAGTATCAAAATGGTCGAGACATAAAGATCGATATACTGGAAGCCTATATTTGGACATCGGAATCGTTCTGGGTGAAATCGGCATTTTACGGGAGTACCGGGAGGTTACCGGACCCCCCCGGGGGGTTACTGGGCCTACATGGGCCTCGAGGGAGAAGAGGGTAGGAGCCAGGAGGGGGCCGCGCGCCCCTCCCCTTCCTAGTCCGAATAGGACAAGGGAAGGGGGGTGGCGCCCCCCCCCCTTTTTCCTTCCTCTCTTCGTCCTCTTTCCCCCCTTCTCCTACTCCTACTTGGAAAGAAGGGAGTCCTACTCCCGGTGGGAGTAGGACAGCCCCCTTGGCGCGCCCTCCTTGGCCGGCCGCCTCCTCCCCCCTGGCTCCTTTATATACGTGGGCGGGGGGCACCCCATAGACACACAAGTTGATCTACGGATCGTTCCTTAGCCGTGTGCGGTGCCCCCTTCCACCATATTCCACCTCGGTCATATCGTCGCGGAGTTTAGGCGAAGCCCTGCGCCGGTAGAGCATCATCATCGTCACCACGCCGTCGTGCTGACGGAACTCATCTCCGGAGCTTTGCTGGATCGGAGGCTGGAGATCGTCATCGAGCTAAATGTGTGCTGAACTCGGAGGCCCCGTACGTTCGGTGCTTGGATCGGTCGGATCATGAAGACGTACGACTACATCAACCGCGTTGTGCTAACGCTTCCGCTTACGGTCTACGAGGGTATGTGGACGAACACTCCCCCCTCTCGTTGCTATACCATCACCATGATCTTGCGTGTGCGTAGGAATTTTTTTTAAATTACGACGTTCCCCAACAGCTCTATCACACATAAACCTCCTTATATCTTCCTCAAAACAGCCACCATACCTACCTATTATGGCATTTCCATAGCCATTCCGAGATATATTGCCATGCAACTTTCCACCGTTCCATTTATTATGACACGCTCCATCATTGTCATATTGCTTTGCATGATCTTAAAGTTGACATCATATTTGTGGCAAAGCCACCTTTATAATTCTCTCATACATGTCGCTCTTGATTCATTGCATATCCCGGTACACCGCCGGAGGCATTCACATAGAGTCATATTGTCCTAAGTATTGAGTTGTAATTCTTGAGTTGTAAATAAATAGAAGTGTGATGATTTCCATTATTAGAGCATTGCCCCATGCGAGGAAAGGATGATGGAGACTATGATTCCCCCACAAGTCGGGATGAGACTCCAGACTTCATGAAAAATAGAAGAGGCCAAAGAAGCCCAAATAAAAAAAGAGAGGCCACAGAAGCCCAAATAAAATTAAAAAAATGAGTGAAAAAGAGAGAAGGGACAATGTTACTATCCTTTTTCCACACTTGTGCTTCAAAGTAGCACCATGATCTTCATGATAGAGAGTTTCCTATGTTGTCACTTTCGTATACTAGTTGGAATTTTTCATTATAGAACTTGGCTTGTATATTCCAATGATGGGCTTCCTCAAAATGCCCCAGGTCTTCGTGAGCAGGCAAGTTGGATGCACACTCACTTAGTTTCTTTTTGATGAGCTTTCATACATTTATATCTCTAATGCATCCGTTGCATGGCAATCCCTACTCCTCGTATTGATATCAATTGATGGGCATCTCCATAGCCCGTTGATTAGCTGCCTCAATGTGAGACTTTCTCCTTTTTTGTTTTCTCACATAATCCCTATAATCATACTCTACTCCACCCATAGTGCTATGTCCATGACTTACACTCATGTATTGCGTGAGGGTTGAAAAGGCTGAAGCGCGTTAAAAAGTATGAACCAATTGCTTGGCTGAAACCGGGGTTGTGCATGATGGGAGCATTTTGTGTGATGAAAATGAAGCATGGCCAAACTATATGATTTTGTAGGGATAAGCATTCTTTGGCTATGTTATTTTGATAAGACATAAACTGCTTGGTTAGCATGTTTGAAGTATTACTATTTTTATGTCAATATTAAACTTGTATCTTGAATCTTTTGGATCTGAACATTCATGCCACAATAAAGAAAATTACATTGAGAAATATGTTAGGTAGCATTCCACATCAAAAATTCTGTTTTTATCATTTACCTACTCGAGGACGAGCAGGAATTAAGCTTGGGGATGCTTGATACGTCTCCAACGTATCTATAATTTTTTATTGTTCCATGCTACTCCCTCCGTTTCTTTATATAAGGTGTATTTGTTTTTTGATAAAATTTCACAATATAAGGTGCATTTCTTCTAATTCCTCATAATCCCTTTTTTATCCCTGTAGAAAAAGGAAAGTATCTCTCTCCCGATTTTCTGTATCTCTCTTTATATAAAAAGAAGGAAAGTATATCTTTCCTGATTTCCTGTATCTCTTTCTTTCAAAGCCTAACTGATTTACTTGCCAGTTATCAACAAATTTGACAAGGGTAATTTCATACTAATGTATCTATAATTCGTTGCCTTGGTCACCGTGCCTAAAAATATACACCTTAGATAAAGGAACGGAGGGAGTATTATATTATTTGTTTTGGATGTTTAATGGGCTTTACTATGCACTTTTATATTATTTTTGGGACTAACCTATTAACCGGAGGCCCAGTCCAAATTGCTGTTTTTTTGCCTATTTTAGTGTTTCGCAGAAAAGGAATATCAAACAGAGTCCAAACGAATGAAACCTTCGGGAGAGTTATTTTTGGAACAAACGCAATATAGGAGACTTGGAGTGGACGTCAAGAAAGAAACGAGGAGGCCACGAGGCAGGGAGGCGCGCCCCCACCCTGGTGGGCCCCTTGACCGACTTCTTTCGCCTATATATACTCATATACCTTGAAAACATCCAGGAGCACCACGAAACCCTATCTCCACCGCCGCAACCATCTGTACCCATGAGATCCCATCTTTGGGCCTTTTCCGGCGCTCCGCCGGAGGGGGAACCGATCATGGAGGGCTTCTACATCAACACCATAGCCTCTGCAATGAAGTGTGAGTAGTTTACCTCAGACCTTCGGGTCCATAGTTATTAGCTAGATGGCATCTTCTCTCTCTTTGGATCTCAATACAAAGTTCTCCTCGATCTTCTTGGAGATCTATTCGATGTAATACTTTTTTGCGGTGTGTTTGTCGAGATCCGATGAATTGTGGGTTTATGACAAAGATTATCTATGAACAATATTTGAATCTCCTCTGAATTCTTTTATGTATGATTTGTTATCTTTGCAAGTCTCTTCGAATTATCAGTTTGGTTTGGCCTAGTAGATTGATCTTTCTTGCAATGGGAGACATGCTTAGCTTTGGGTTCAATCTTGCGGTGTCCTTTCCCAGTGACAGCAGGGGCAGCAAGGCACGCATTGTATTGTTTCCATCGAGGATAAAATATGGGGTTTATATCATATTGCTTGAGTTTATCCCTCTACATCATGCCATCTTGCCTAATGTGTTACTCTGTTCTTATGAAATTAATACTCTAGATGCATGCTGGATAGCGGTCGATGTGTGGAGTAATAGTAGTAGATGCATAATCGTTTCGATCTACATGTCGCAGACGTGATGCCTATATACATGATCATGCCTAGATATTCTCATAACTATGCACTTTTCTATCAATTTCTCGACAGTAATTTGTTCACCCATCGTAATACTTATGCTATCTTGAGAGAAGCCACTAGTGAAACCTATGGCCCCCGGGTTTATTTTCCATCATATAAGTTTCCGATCTATTTTATTTTGCAATCTTTACTTTCCAATCTATATCATAAAAATACCAAAAATATTTATCCTATTATCACTATCAAATCTCACTTTTGCAGGTGGCCGTGAAGGGATTGACAACCCCTTTATCGTGTTTGTTGCAAGGTTCTTATTTGTTTGTGCAAGTAAAAGGGATTTGAGTGTAGCCTCCTACTGGATTGATACCTTGGTTCTCAAAAACTGAGGGAAATACTTACGCTACTTTGCTGACTCACCCTTTCCTCTTCAAGGGAAAACCAACGCTTGCTCAAGAGGTAGCAAGAAGGATTTCTGGCGCCGTTGCCGGGAGTCTACGCACAAGTCAAGACATACCAAGTACCCATCACAAACTCTTATCCCTCGCATTACATTATTTGCCATTTGCCTCTCGTTTTCCTCTCCTCCACTTCACCTTTGCCTTTTCTTTGCCTTCTTCCTATATGTATTTTTGTTTGTGTTTCCACTTGCCTTCTATTTGTTTGCTAGAAATCTATTGATATGGATCCACTTAAAGTGTTCTACTTGAATCATCTTCGATCTATTTGTGCTCGTGCTGAAACCCCAACTAGTTTAGTTGAGGGAAGATCTTTAGATGAGCATGCTCATTTTGTGCATCATCGTTTGTCTGAAAAGGGGAAGCTCCTATGGTATCAAATAAATAGTATGATATGCTATGCTTGGAATCTTTGTGAAATTTATGATTTTACTTGTTGCTCTAAGAACCCTAAAAAACACCTTCCCTACCAATGTGAGTTTAATGAAATCTTATCTTCTTATGGAAAGGGTGTTTATAGTTACTATGATATCGAACAAATTGGAGAATTTGTGGTTTTTAAGGATGCTCATGAAGTTGCTTCTTTGATTGAAAAGTATGATATTACTCTCTAAAAATCTGAAAACTCTGACATACTTAAATATTGCTATGAAAACTATGCTCATAATGCCTATGTTAAGGAATTTATTGAGAGAATGATCGTTGCTTTGGAAGAAAATAATGATATGCATGAATCTATAGATAATTATGATTTTGATGATTTGATTGAAATATCCCTTGATGCACATGATGCTTGCTATTCTTGTGGCCATGATGCCAATATTTATGAAGATGAATTTTCTATAGTTCCCTATGTTAAACATGAGATCATTGCTATTTCACCCATACTTGATAGTTCCTTCGATGAAAAGCATGATTGCAATGACGTTATTGTAAATTCTCTCTGTCAATTATGCTAATAATATGCAAAACCCTAAGCTTGGGGATGCTAGTTTTGCTATGTCTACCACTTGTTGCAATGATCATGATTGGGGTGATTCTTCTTATGATCTTGAAAATTTATTTAAGCCCCGTGATGAATATGAGATTGATAATAATGTTTGCAATTATATTGAAAGTGGGTTTGGAAGAGTGTCAACTTTAGATCCCACATATTTGGAGTTTCAATCTTATGAAGTTTTTGATACAAGTGGGTTTGGAGAGGTCATGACTTTAGTTACTGTTAATCCCACTATTTTGGAAGAGTGTCCACTTTGAATACATGTGGATCGTGTTAAGAATATGTTTTGTGATAGCTATATTGTTCAATTTTCTTATGATCCTACATGTAATTATTATTACAGAGGAAAATATGGTTGTAGAAATTTTCATGTTACTAAATTACCTCTCGTTATGTTGAGATTGCTATTGTTTTTCTCTTCTTCCTTGCATATGGTAGTTTTTGCTTGCCTTGATAATTTGTTTGCTTATAAAATGTCTATGCATAGGAAGTATGTTAGACTTAGATGTCTTTATCACGTGTTCTACGATGTTCTCTTTGTGCTTCAATTCTTGTCTTTGATGTGAGCATCATTGAAATCTCAATGCGTAGCTAGGGGCATTAAACGATAGCGCTTGTTGGGAGGCAACCAAATTTTATTTTTGTTCTTTAATTTTTGTTCCTGTTTAGTAATAAATAATTCATCTGGCCTTTGTTTAGATGTGTTTTTATGTTTAAATTAGTGTTTGTGCCAAGTAAAACCTATAGGATCTTCTAGGGTGATAGTTAACTTGATCTTGCTGAAAAAACAAAAACTTTTGCACGCACGAGAATAATTTTCATAAATCACAGAAACGTGATTTTCAGTTGATTCTTTTTGAAGAAGATTAATAGAAAAATTATATAGGACTTCCTATTTTGGTTGAAATTTTGGGGTTCCATAAGTATTCTAAAGTTACAGATTGCTACAGACTGCTCTGTTTTTGACAGATTCTGTTTTTCGTGTGTTGTTTGCTTATTTCGATGAATCTATGGCTAGTATCAGGGGGTATGAATCATAGAGAAGTTGGAATAAAGTAGGTTTAACACCAATATAAAGAAATAATGAGTTCATTACAGTACCTTAAAGTGGTGGTTTGTTTTATTTTGCTAACGGAGCTAATGAGATTTTCTGTTGAGTTTTGTGTTGTGAAGTTTTCAAGTTTTTGGGTAATGATTTGATGGATTATGGAATAAGGAGTGGCAAGAGCCTAATCTTGGGGATTACCAAGGCACTCCAAGGGAAAATTCAAGAACAACCAAAAGCCTAAGATTGGGGTTGCCCCGGAAGGCATCCCCTCTTTCGTCTTCGTCCATCGGTAACTTTACTTGATGCTATATTTTTATTCATCCCATGATATGTGTTTTGCTCGGAGCGTCTTGTATAATTTGAGTATTTGCTTTTTATTTTATCACAATCATCCTTGCTGTACACACCTTTTGGAGAGACGCACATGAATCGGAATTTATTAGAATACTCTATGTGCTCCACTTATATCTTTTAAGCTAGATAATTTTGCTCTAGTGCTTCACTTATATCTTTTTAGAGCACGGCGGTGGTTTTATTTTATAGAAATTATTGATCTCTCATGCTTCACTTATATTATTTTGAGAGTCCTTCATAAGAGCATGGTAATGCTTTGGTTAATATTTTAGTCCTAATATGATGAGCATCCACGATTGGTATAATAAAAACTATCATATAAAGTGCATTGAATACTGTGATAAATTTAATACTTGATAATTGTTTTGAGATATAAAGGTGATAATATTAGAGTCATGCTAGTTGGGTAATTATGAAATTGAGAAATACTTGTGTTAAAGTTGGCAAGTCTCGTAGCATGCATGTATGGTGAACATTGTGTGACAAATTTGAAGCATGGGGTGTTCCTTGATTGCCTTCCTTATGAGTGGAGGTCGGGATCGCGCGATGGTTAACTCCTACCAACCCTTCCCCTAGGAGCATGCATAGTAGTACTTTGCTTCGAGGGCTAATAAACTTTTGCAATAAGTATATGAGTTCTTTATGACTAATGTGAGTCCATGGATTATACACACTCTTACCCTTCCACAATTTGCTAGCCTCTACGGTACCGTGCATTGCCCTTTCTCACCTTGAGAGTTGGTGCAAACTTCCCCAGGTGCATCCAAACCCCGTGATATGATATGCTCTATCACACATAAACCTCCTTATATCTTCCTCAAAACAGCCACCATACCTACCCATTATGGCATTTCCATAGCCATTCCGAGATATATTGCCACGCAACTTTCCACCGTTCCTTTTATTATGACACGCTCCATCATTGTCATATTGCTTTGCATGATCATAAAGTTGACATCATATTTGTGGCAAAGTCACCTTTACAATTCTTTCATACATGTCGCTCTTGATTCATTGCATATCCCGGTACACCGCTAGAGGCATTCACATAGAGTCATATTGTCCTAAGTATTGAGTTGTAATTCTTGAGTTGTAAATAAATAGAAGTGTGATGATTTCCATTATTAGAGCATTGTCCCATGCGAGGAAAGGATGATGGAGACTATGATTCCCCCACAAGTCGGGATGAGACTCTGGACTTTATGAAAAATAAAAGAGGCCAAAGAAGCCCAAGTAAAAAAAGAGAGGCCAAAGAAGCCCAAATAAAATTAAAAAAATGAGAGAAAAATAGAGAAGGGACAATGTTACTATCCTTTTTCCACACTTGTGCTTCAAAGTAGCACCATGATCTTCATGATAGAGACTCTCCTATGTTGTCACTTTCATATACTAGTGGGAATTTTTCATTATAGAACTTGGCTTGTATATTCCAATGATGGGCTTCCTCAAAATGCCCTAGGTCTTTGTGAGCAGGCAAGTTGGATGCACACCCACTTAGTTTCTTTTTGATGAGCTTTCAGACATTTATAGCTCTAATGCATCCGTTGCATGGCAATCCCTACTCCTCATATTGACATCAATTGATGGGCATCTCCATAGCCCGTTGATTAGCCGCCTCAATGTGAGACTTTCTCCTTTTTTGTTTTCTCACATAATCCCTATAATCATACTCTACTCCACCCATAGTGCTATGTCCATGGCTTACGCTCATGTATTGCGTGAGGGTTGAAAAGGCTGAAGCGCGTTAAAAAGTATGAACCAATTGCTTGGCTGAAACCGGGATTGTGCATGATGGGAGCATTTTGTGTGACGAAAATGAAGCATGGCCGAACTATATGATTTTGTAGGGATAAGCTTTCTTTGGCTATGTTATTTTCATAAGACATAAACTGCATGATTAGCATGTTTGAAGTATTACTATTTTTATGTCAATATTAAACTTTTATATTGAATCTTTTGGATCTTGTCGTGGGAACGAACACCTATGGGGCCGGCGGACCGGGCCCCATTCGGTTCGCCGGGGGACGGAGATCGCACGAAGAGCAGATCGAGGCGAAGCACACGAGCGGTTTACCCAGCTTCGGAGCTCTCCGGAGAGATAATACTCCTACTGCTGCTTGTCTGATTGTATTGAGTTCTTGCTCGAGAGCGCTAGAATGCTACAGTACACACTAGCTGCTAACGAGATCGAGCATGAGTGTTTTCTGGTTTCGAACCCCCCCCTATGTTGCGCATGGGCCTCCTTTTATATGCTCATGGGGTCACCGACAGGTGGCAACGTAGGCAAGGGCAAAAATGGAAAAGGAGTTGCGGTTGGTACAACTACCTGAACAGTGTATCCTACCTAACCCTGACGGCAGGGGACAAAGGCATTAAATGCCCGTCTGTGTCGCCCAAACAGTGCAAAAAAGGGACCGTTGGGGACGCCACCGCTTTCCACGATGGTAGTCTTGTCAGCGTCGCTTGCCACCTAGCACCGCTGGCTGCACAGCCTCTTCCCACGCGCGCCTGGGACGGTCCCAGGGCGACACGTTGGTGGATGTGCTGGAGCGCGGGTATAGAGTGGTAGCTTGCCGCGGCAAGCGCCTTGCCGCGGTCGTAGTCTTGCCGCGCCCGGAAGCTTGTCGCTCGCCGGGCCTTGCCGGGACGCGTGGCGCGTCGCGGTGAGTTCCTTGAGATGCCTTGGTTGGCCTTCCCGGCAAGCTCCTCTTGCCGGGGCCTTGTCTCCTTGACTTGAACACTTTGTTCTTGAATGGCTCCAAAGGAACCACGGAGAACCTTGGCGGTCACCCGGCAAGCCTTGCCGCGGGGTGCTGCGACTGCCCGTGCACAAGTTCGGGATACTAGGGTACCCCTACTCTAGTACACCGACAGGAGCCCCCGGGCCTGGGCCACACACGGTGCCGAGCGCTGTTGGGCCAGGCCCAAAACAGTGCACGGGCACGTGCGTCCTGGGTTACACCGTATCTTACTCCGTATCCACCGCGCCCTCCCCTAACGGCACACGTTAAATGTGGCGTCGTGGGGGAGATCGTGGGTGGCTTCTTTATTGGGAAAAACGGAACATCCGCCCCTCCCTCTTTATAAGCAGAGGAAACAGGGGCAGTTCCCCCATCTTGCTAGTCGCTGTTCCAATCTCAGAAATCTCCGCCGCTCCCCCTTTCTTCCAAAGCCGAAAGAGAGCAGCTCTCCGCCCCCCATCGCCACCGGCGCCACCAACACCGTCGATCTCCCCCACCACCTCCGCCATGGCTCCGAAAACCGGGAAGGCCGTGATGTCGGCCGAGGCGCTGCGGCTCGAGGCGCTGCGAAAGGAGCGGGCAATCTTCCTCCCCGAGCTCGCCGCGAAGGAGCTGAGGGAGTACTACTACCTCTTCTGGTCGACGGAGACGCGAGCGCATCCGCGCACGAAGGTACTCTCCGCCTCCGCTTCGGAACGGGCTCCAAACGGATATCCCTTCTTCACATTGTTCTTCTACTGCGGGCTCTGCCCACCTTTCTCTGAATTTTTCTGCGACATCATGAACACCTACGGGTTCCACCTCCTTGACTGCACCCCCAATGTTGTTCTGACCATGGCAGTTTTCGCACATCTCTGCGAAAACTTTGTCGGAGTCCACCGAAACGTAGCTCTTTTCCGCCACTTCTTTATGCCCCGAGTTGAGAGAGGAGAGCCTTTATCCGGCGGAATTTCCTGGATCTCGAGGGCCGGCAAGAAGGAAGCTTATCTGGAGGGGGAGCTCCACAGCAAATGGGAGGAGTGGAGAGCAGACTGGTGCTGGATTATCGAGGAGAACCCACAGCCATTTACTGCCCAGTGCCAAGCCCCAGCAGTGCGCGGCAACAATTGGAGCAGCTTGGCCCCGGAAGATGATAGGCTGAAGATTGCCGTCACCCGGATCCTGCACCTTAGGCTTGCCGGGCTCACTATAGGCGCCGTTGGCGCAGATTTTCTTTGCCGCCGCATCGCCCCCCTGCAAAACAGGAGGAGACCCGCCTGGAAGTTCGGGGGTCCGGCGAACATCATGAGGCTGCGCCCAGGCCTCAATTTCAACTTCACCGTCTTGGAACTGGACGCGATGCTCAAGGAGCTGTTCAAGCACGACCCTCAACACCCCGAATGGTTCAGGCTGCCGAAGGGCGTCGTCCCGCTGTGCAACAATTCCTTGCTCGATCGCATCCGTGCAATGATGCCTCTGTGCGATTCGCATGGAATTGTTCCAACTTGGCAAGAGCCTGCGGACGACATTGTGCAGGAGTTCTTCGATGGCCTGGTAGAAGTGGCGGTCCGCTCCGATGAACAGAAGAGCCTCACCCGCGACACCACCGATGCGGAGATGCGGCGCATCGCCACTAGGGCGGAAGAGGCAGCGGCAGCCGCTGCCGCGGGCGAGTTTGGATTCATCATGGAGGAGGCAGAGGCAGCAGAGGCGGCAAGCCTTGCCGATCGAGATGAGATTGCCAGAGAGCTCGCCGGCGAGGGAGAGCTTGCTGAGCCTGAAGCCGAGTCAAGCGAGCCCGCCGAGGGTACGAGCGGCCCGCCATCTTCAAGCAGCTTGCCGCAAGCAGAGCCCCCAGCTCCACCAAGAAGGCATCTCCGCAAGGCCGGGGACGTAGCAGGGCGACAAACGAGTCAACAGCCGTCGTGCCGCGGGACACGCTCCACCGCGACAAGCACTGTTGCCGTGGGAGCGCCTCACGCTGCTGCGGCAACTGGAGCGGGGTCCTCCCGGACCACCGCTTCCGCTCCTGCCGCCGCCCACGCCAAGCGGTCAAGGGAACCCACTCCTCCGCCTCATCGCGCCGAAGGTGGGCCGGACTTCGACCTCTCCGCACTCAGCTCCGACGAGGAAGAAGAAGAGTAAGATTCTTTGCTGTACTTGTAGTTCTTCAATTCTTGCTGTTTTTGTCTTGTATCTGATTTGCTTTACTCTGAACTCATTCCTTTTCAGGACCCTGGCCCAGAGAGCGGCGAAGAGAGCCAAGGCGCCGGTGATTGTCATCGAGGACGAACCCACCGCGACAGCAGGGGGCACGCCTGAGACCACCTTGCCGAACCCGGCAATCATTCCCCAAAGCAGCCCCCAGCGCAGCCCCAGCGTAAGTATATGGTTTTACTTCCCGCTGTTATGGCGCGCATGGGTGCTCTTTCTTTGCTGACATCTGATTACTGGTTTGTGTAGGAGCAGAGCAGCCTCACCAGGAGCAACCAAAAGCCGCCCCCGAGATGCTATCTGCTTCGACTACACCGCCAAGGGAGGATTCCCCTGCAAGGGAGCGTTCTCCGGCGAGGGAGAAGTCTCCGGCAAGGGACAGTTCTCCGACAAGGGACGGTTCTCCAGCAAGGGACAGCACCAGCGACCCCCCGGTGGTGGAGCCCATGACTGCAGATCCCAGTACAGGTAACCGTTCTTGCCGGAAAACTTCCCTTTGGTTTTTCTTCTTCTGATTTTTCTTTTTGGATATTTTCTTGACTTTTCTCCCTCTTCCGGCCTTCAGATCCACCTTCTACGGAGCCGTTGGAGACCGAGGTCGCCGGCGAGGAGAACGCGCACAACAACACTGATGACGCCGCCGCCACCGAAGAAGAAGCCGGCGCTGATGATCCTGCCGGCGAAGAGGCCGCCAAAGCTGCCGCCGCAGGAGCTGGCGAGGGATCTGGCGATCGCACTGACGGCCCCGAGGCCGCAGGAGCGTCAAGCGCTGCACCGACCGCCGATCCCCCCGCCGCTGCCGCAGCGTCAGACTCCGAAGAGCCCCAGCCCGACGCCTATTTGAAGGCTGGCGATGGCGTCTTCATCAAACTCCCCTGGCGTCAAGCTCCAGGGCGCCGGTCGAAGGAGAAACTTTTGATGGAGAGGTGCTCGCCTCCGCTGGGCTGACGCTGGTTGACACGCCGAGCAGCAGCAGCGGCGAGTCTGAGGAGGAGCGGCTGCTGCAGAAGTTGGTGTCGCTCTACCGCGCCCGACAAGCCAAGGTGGAATCCCGGGAAGCGCTTGTCGCGCAGGCGGGAGTGGACATCGAGAAGCGCGCGGAGGAGCTCCGGGGTCGCAACCAGGAAGCTCTCCGGTCCTTGGCAGAGGAGCGGGCGCAGCTCGTCGAGGCGCGGAAAGCCTTCCTTCTCGAGAAGGCTGAAGCTGAAGAGCAACAACGGCTTGCCGCCGAGGAGCTGTTTGCGCGGGAAGGTGAGTTGGCGCAGCGGAAGGTCAATCTTGACAGCCATGAGGAGGAGCTTGCTGCGCGCGAGCAAAGATTTGGCGGGGCTCTCAAGGAGGCAAAGGATGCTGCCGCTGCTGCCGAGGCCGCCAAGAAGGAGCTGGAGACGAAGGTGGCGCAGCTGCAGGCCGATCTCAAGGCGAGCGGCAAAGAGCTTGCCGCGCTCAAGCGTGAGCGCGAGAAGGACGCCCACGCTCATGGCGAGCTGTAGGGTCATCTTGTCGAGAAGGGCAAGGAGCTGAGCGGCGCCAAGGACTCCAACGCTGATCTTGAGTTGAAGCTGGCTACTTTGACCAAGACGCTGGACGGCGCCAGGGAGCAGGAGGTGGCCTTGAAGAAGGAGATCAAGGCCAACGAGGAGTTGCTGGCGAGTGCTGCCGCCACCCAGAACACCTTCAGGGAGAATGTGGAGCACTGGATGGAGGGTCTCGTGGATGTTGCCGCAGCCATCGGCAGGGAGCTGGCGCAGCTGGGGATGGAGGATTTCGGGTATTCCTCAGATGAGAACCTCCAGGCCAGCGCCAAGCTCACCTTGTTCTTCAAAGGCGTGGCGACGGCCCTCCAGGAAAGGATCCCAAAGCAGCTGGCCGACGAGTCGCGCGCGATCTGGGCGAGAGTTCTTCAAAAGGTGTTGGTGAAGGTAGCCTTCCGCAACCCGGGCCTCAACCTCACCAATGTCCTCAAGAAGCTGCCGGCGGATGCTGATCTGGAAGCGCTCAAGGCCCTTGTCGCACCCATTGTGGACAAGGTGAATGAGGTCAAGAGGGTTGATGGCGATCGCGTAGATTAGGCCACCCGTTTTCTCCTTTTCTTGTCGCTGCTAGTCATGTTACGAGAACAATCTATTAGAGCTGCGACAAGCTATCTTGTAATATAACTTTTATTTTGGGTATCGATTGCTATGTTATTTCCTTTACTTGACTCCTTCCTTTGTATGTTTTTGCCCTACGCTTTTGGGGAACTTGTCGGTGCAGGCACCTTAGCCGCGAGCGCTGAGTGCAGGACGTCAGCAGCCTGCTGGCGGTGTCGCTACCGACAAGAATCCTTGTCGCAACTAGTCGCAGCTCACTTAAGTTGTTGAGCGGACTCGAAACAAAGTAAGGGCGCAACTAGCTACGAGTTGGTTCCTTCGCGCACAGGTTTTCCATGCAAAGCACGGTCGTTCGAGGAAGATAACTTAAAATTTTTAAAACTGATTGCTCAAACTTTGGCAACTTAGCTTTTTTGTTGTTTGCTTCCCGGTAAGGCGAAACTTTCTTGAACGACGCCTGGTCCACACCATTATCTTCTCCTTCCCCCTGGTAAACTTGTGGGCAAGGGAACCTTCCTTTTCCTTGAGAAAAAGAAAGAAGAGAAAATAAAGATATGGAGCCTTACGGCTCGTTATTGCTTACCGGGGGTAGGTGCTGCACAAAGTGTCAGATAACACATGCAAAAAATAGAAAGCATGAAATTGACAAGATGTGCGGAGGACATGAGCTTTATTTATGCACGGGGTCTGCGACCGGCTTTGTACAAAGGATTACATGCGACAGCGGCAAGACTTGTACAAAAGGTGGTTGCCGGAACAGGTTCCGGCAACCGCGCCTTACGGGTAAAACTTACGAAGATGCTCAATGTTCCAGGAGTTTCTCACCGGAAAGCCATCTTCGGTCTCAAGGCGGACAGCGCCAGGCCTAGTGACTCGTTTCACCCGGTAAGGGCCTTCCCACTTTGGCATCAACTTGTTGGAATTGTTGGCGGATTGAACATGCCGAAGAACAAGGTCGCCTTCCTCGAGACTTCTGGCATTAACTTTGCGGCTATTGTAGCGGCACAAAGCTTGCTGGTAGCGAGGAGCTCGTACCGCAGCCTGAAGATGGTCCTCCTCAAGGAACAATGCGTCATCTTGTCGCAGCTGCTCTTGCTCAAGCTCATCATAAGCGAGCACTCGAGGTGACCCGTATACGAGTTCCGTGGGGATAACTGCCTCTGCTCCATAGACTAGAGCGAAAGGTGTCTGGCTAGTGGCTCGATTTGGCGTCGTCCTGATTGACCAAAGAACCACCGGCAGCTCGTCAATCCAGTTCTTTCCGCACTTGCGCAGCCTGTCGAAAGTCCTGGTCTTGAGCCCGCGCAACACTTCAACATTTGCCCTCTCCGCTTGACCGTTGCTTCTCGGGTGAGCAACATAAGCGAAGCAGACCTTGGCGCCAAGATCTTGGACGTACTGCATGAAAGTGTGGCTCATGAATTGCGTGCCGTTGTCAGTGATGATCCTGTTAGGGACCCCGAAACGGCAAACAATCGACCTGAAGAACTTGACTGCTGACTGTGCTGTCACCTTCCTCACTGCTTCCACTTCCGGCCACTTTGTGAACTTGTCAATTGCAACGTACAAGTACTCAAAGCCCCCGACAGCTCGGGGAAAGGGGCCGAGGATGTCGAGCCCCCAGACTGAAAATGGCCAGGATAAAGGGATCGTCTGGAGAGCTTGAGCTGGCTGGTGTATCTGCTTGGAATGGAACTGGCACGCTTCACACTTGGTTACTTGTGCAGTTGCATCCTGGAGGGCTGTCGGCCAAAAGAAACCTTGCCAGAATGCTTTGCCGGCAAGTGCTCTTGCGCCAATGTGGTGGCCACATATGCCTCCATGTATCTCTGCCAACAGCTTCTGTCCATCTTCCCGGTGAATACACTTCAATTTCACACCGTTGAATCTTCTTCTGTACAGTGTGTCGTCGACAAACTGGTACATATTTGACTGCCGGGCTACTCTTTCCGCTTCTTCTTTCTCTTCGGGAAGTTCTCCTGTCTGAAGGAAACGAACAATCTGCTGTGCCCATGCTGGAGCTTGTGGCTCAACAACAAGGACTAAAGGCACATATGCTGCTGCGGGAACATCCGCTTCTACGGCGAGAACCTGCGGTTCAGCCGGAGCTTGATGTTCCCCGGCAAGCATGCCGGAGCAAAACTTGTCTGGAGCGTCTGCTTCAACGGAACAAACCCTAGGGCTTGCCGGAGCAGACTGCTCCTCAGCGCCCTTGGTGTTGATCTTGGGGACCTTCTTGGCGACGGCTTCGGGGAGCTCTGCCGGAAAATAGTAACCAAAAATCAACTTCCTCTTCTTGCTCTGTCCAGTTGATGGCGTTACAGACGGTTGAGTCAGTTTGAGCACAAAGATCCCTGGTTCCACAGGTAACTTAAGTGCGGCGCACTTTGACAGGCCATCTGCAATGTCGTTCTGAGCTCTCGGAACATGTTCCATCTGTAGGCCGTCAAAGTGCTCTTCTAACTTTCTCACTTCGTCAATGTAGGCTTCCATCAACGGACTCTGATAATTCTTGTTCACTTGGCGGACGACAAGCTTCAAGTCACCCCTGACAATGAGCTTCTTGATCCCAAGGTCTGCCGCGATCCTGAGACCGGCAAGCAAACCTTCATACTCTGCGGTATTGTTTGTTGCTTGCTCCTTTGGAAAGTGCATCTGGACTACGTACTTGAGGTGCTCTCCGGTGGGTGCGACAAGCAGCACGCCCGCACCGGTGCCTTGCAGCGAAAAGGCACCATCAAAGTACATTAGCCACTCCTTGCCTGCCCTCCTTGACGGGGATGCTCGTTTCTGGAATTTCTTCATCTGGTGTTGGCGTCCACTCTGCTACGAATTCTGCCAATGCCTGGCTCTGGATAGTTGAAGTGCTCTCAAACTTGAGGCCAAAGCTTGACAGTTCCAATGCCCACTCGACAATCCTTCCTGTTGCTTCTGGATTCTGCAATATCCTCTTCAGTGGAAAACGAGTGACAACTGTGATCTCATGTGCTTGGAAGTAATGGCGCAGCTTTCTCGAGGCCATGAGAAGGCCGAAAAGAAATTTCTGCACACCAGAGTACCTTGACCTAGCCCCCTGCAAAAGGGAACTGATAAAGTAAACTGGGCGCTACACCATTTTCTTCTGCACCTCCTCATGTGCCTGCGCAGATCCATCCTTGTCGGGACCAGAGCTTGCCGGCGAAGCCCCCTGCTTGTCGCTGGATGCACCTGCCGTGGTTGTTGGCTCATCATCCGCCTCCCTCTCCTCTACTAACGCAGCACTAACCACTTGATTGGTTGCCGCTATATACAGCAGCAACTTCTCCTATAGCTTAGGTGCGACAAGTGTTGGAGTGGAGGACAGGTATCTCTTCATGTCCTGCAGCGCAGCCTCCACTTTCGGAGTCCATTTCATTGGACCTGTCTTTTTCAATATTTTGAAAAATGGCAGGGCGCGCTCAGCAGACTTAGAGATAAACCTGCTGAGAGCAGCCACGCAACCGGCAAGTCTTCGTACATCCTTGACGCGCTTTGGTGCTTCAATCTGCTCAATGGCCTTGATCTTGTTGGGATTGGCTTCAATTCCCCGCTGAGACACGAAGAACCCGAGAAGCTTGCCGGAAGGGACTCCAAACACACACTTCTCGGGGTTAAGCTTGAGGTTGATCTTGCGCAGATTTGCAAAGGTTTCATCGAAATCTTGAATCAGAGTTGCCTTGTCCTTGCTCTTGACCACTATGTCATCCATGTAGGCTTCCACATTTCTGTGTATTTGTGGCTCGAAAGCGTCATGTACTACCCTTGCAAATGTTGAACCAACATTCTTCAAACCGAAAGGCATCCGTATGAAACAGTACGTGCCACATGGAGTGATGAATGCGGTTTTCTCCTCATCCTCTTCTGCCATGAAGATCTGATGGTATCCTGAGTATGGATCAAGAAATGAAAGCAAATCACATCCGGCCGTGGAGTCAACAATCTGGTCAATGCGCGGCAAGGGAAATGGGTCTTTGGGACAAGCTTTATTAACATCGGTGAAGTCGATACAAAGCCTCCATTTCCCGTTTTCCTTGCGCATGACTACAGGATTGGCCAACCACGTAGGATGGAGCACTCCTCTAACAAGGCCTGCTGCTTCCAACTTCTTGATTTCTTCTGCGATGAATTCTTGGCGCTCCACTGCTTGTTTCCTGACCTTCTGCTTGACGGGCCGCGCATGAGGACAGACGGCAAGATGGTGCTCGATTACTTTCCTGGGAACACCGGGGATGTCAGACGGTTGCCACACAAACACGTCGACGTTCGCCCGCAGGAAAGAAACGAGCGCGCTTTCCTATTTAGGGTCGAGAGTGGCACTGATGGTGAAGGTACCACCAGTGCCGTCCTCCTTGGCGGACACCTTCTTGGTCTCTGGTGAAGCTGTCATCGTCTTCTTACACTTGCCGGTGGATCTCGATGGTGCGTCCTCGACGGTAGTGCAGCACTCCGAAGAGTTGCGCTTGCCGGAGTGGGCATCAGAACTCTTGCCGGACTTGGTCTTCTTCTTCCCCCCGGGAGCTTCAGCAGTAAGTGACTTGTGATCTGTTGCGGCTGCTGCTTCCCGGTAGATCTTGTCGGCGCAGATAAGAGCATCCTTCTTGTCGCCAGGGACAGAGATGACACTTATCGGGCCTAGCATCTTCAGTACATTGTATGCATAGTGAGAGGACGCCATGAATTTGGCGAGCGCTGGACGGCCGAGTCTTCCATTGTAAGGCAATGGAAAGTCAGCAACGTCAAAAGTGACCCTCTCAGTCCTGAAGTTCAACTCGCTGCCAAATGTTACCGGCAGCATGATCTTCCCTTTCGGCTTGCTCGTTCCCGGATTGATTCCTTGGAATGTGCCGGTCTCTTCGAGCTCGCTGTCAGGGATCTGGAGTTTCTGGAGTACCGCGGAGGAGATCAGGTTCAAGCCGGCCCCGCCGTCAACTAGCATCTTAGTGACCTTGAGGTTGCGGATAGTTGGTGAAACCAACATCGGCAAGCACCCGACCGCAGTTATGCGATCAGGGTGGTCCTCAATATCAAAGATGATAGGCGTGCTGGACCATTTCAGAGGCTTGCGTGACTCGGCGGGTGGTTCTGCTGCATTGACTTCCCGCACCCACTGCTTGAGCTGGCGGTGTGAAGTATGCAGAGAAGCACCACTGTCAGTGCACAGGACCTCTGTGGCTTTCTAGAACTCCTGCTCATCGGTCTCGTCATCATCCATATCTTCATCGTCGTCTTCATCTTCATCCTTGTCGCGGCCGCGGGGAGGCCTGTCTCCTTGCCGCTGCTTGGCCTTGCCGCGGCGTCCTCCCCGGCCGGGACGTTTCTTGCCGGATCCTCCAGTACCTTCTTGGGCCTTCTCCTTGTCGCGTCGCTCGTACTCAGCTTTTTGCTGCTCGACAAGCTGCTCGACCTTCTTGCAGCTCTGGAGATCATGGCCCTTGGTGCGGTGGATCTTGCAGTACTGCCTGCCGGTGCCGTCCTGCTTGTTGGCGACCGCCACAGCTTCGACTTTCTTGGCGTCACCCCTGTTGCCGGACTGCTCAACAGCTGGCACATCTTTGTCTTTATTTTTCCTGTTGTTCCGCGGCCGGTTTTTCCTTGCCGGGGCAGCATCCTTGCTGTCAGATACTCCTGCTCCTGTATCCTCTCCGGGGAGTTTCCTCCCTTCCTCAGCACGTGCACACTTGTCGCCAGGGCGTATAGCTCACTGACGTCTCTGATCTTGCACATCGCCATCTCCTCCCGCATCCTGCGGTTTTGCACGTTCTGATGGAATGCGCTGATGACCGCGGCAGGGTGGACGTCTGGGATGTTGCGCTGTACATGGCTGAATCTCTGAATGTATTTGCACAGAGGCTCTCCTTCCTTCTGGGCGAGCAGATGAAGATCGCTCTCTTGGCCATGAGGCTTGTGGCCGCCTGTAAAGGCACCGACAAACTGATGGCACAGATCTGCCCAGGAGGATATGGAGTTCTCCGGCAAGTGCATGAGCCAGGACCTGACATTGGGCTTGAGCACCAGTGGGAAGTAGTTGGCAAGGATCTTGTCGTCCCGTCCCCCAGCAGCTTGCACCGCGATGGTGTAGATGCTGAGGAACTCCGACGAATGCAACTTGCCATTGTACTTCTCTGGTACGTCTGGCTTGAAATTCTTTGTGCTAGGCCACTGGACTTGCCGCGGCTCATGAGTGAACGCAGGGCAACCTACCGCGTACGGCAAGTCGCCTGGTTCCCCTGGCGCATGCATGTCGACAGTGGGCCCAGCGCACTGGTCCGATTGACGCCGCGCTTCTCTTCGATGCTCGATGCGAGTACGAGCGTCTTCTTGCTGTCGTTCGTGAAGAACTTGGCGCTGATCGCGACGAGCTCGTGGATCTGATGACGCGGTGGAGTTGCTGTCGAGGTTGACCCGGCGAGTCGGCGATCTTGGCCTTTGGGGCGGAGAGTGCACGGTGGTTGCACCCCCACCGGTCTTGTCGCCATCGGCTCGTGCCTGGCAATCTTTCTGCGGCTGCGATGTACCCGGCTGCCGTGGAGTGTTGCCATTGGCGAAGCCGATGAGACTCTGAATGGTGGCCCTCCAATCGTCAATATTGTCTGCCGTCGGAGGGTAATCCAGGAGCAGTTGAGCTCGTGCCAAAGCTTCTGCTGGAGTTTTGGGTGGCGGTGGCGAACGGTGCGAGGAGCGGGATATGCTCGAACTTCTAACTATGTTAGAAGGAGCAGCATCTCGTCCAGCCGATCGTGCCTTGCTCGTGCCAGCATGTTGGCGTGCATGCTGGTCTTGAGCGTCCCGAGATCCACCAGCTCGATCTCGGTCCAACGAACGTATGGTACCGCGAGTACCATGACGCTGTTGGTCCCGCACCTCCTGAGATGGGCGCGGTGCATGTACGGACGCCAAGGTCTGTGCAGCCTTGTCCTTGGACCTGGCAGCACCGTGAGCTCCCTCGTCGACGCCTGTTCTTCCGCCGGCGTCTACCCCACCACCTGTTTGCTCCGGTGGTGGTGGGTTCGGCGCGGATGGAGCAGCCACCTATGAAGCCTTCTTCTTCGGTGGCATGTCGTTGAAGATGATGAAGATCTAGCTCGCGTGAACGTCGGATCAGGTTCACACAACCTCGACGCCCCCTACCTGGAGCGCCATAGATGTCGTGGGAACGAACACCTATGGGGCCGGCGGACCGGGCTCCTCTCGGTTCGGTGGGGGGCGGAGATCGCACGAAGAGCAGATCGAGGCGAAGCACACGAGCGGTTTACCCAGCTTTGGAGCTCTCCGGAGAGATAATACTCCTACTGCTGCTTGTCTGATTGTATTGAGTTCTTGCTCGAGAGCGCTAGAATGCTACAGTACACACTAGCTGCTAACGAGACCGAGCATGAGTGTTTTCTGGTTTCGAACCCCCCCACCCTACGTTGCGCATGGGCCTCCTTTTATATGCTCAAGGGGTCACCGACAGGTGGCAACGTAGGCAAGGGCAAAAATGGAAAAGGAGTTGCGGTTGGTACAACTACCTGAACAGTGTATCCTACCTAACCCTGACGGCAGGGGACAAAGGTATTAAATGCCCGTCTGTGTCGCCCAAACAGTGCAGAAAAGGGATCGTTGGGGACGCCACCGCTTGCCATGATGGTAATCTTGTCAGCGTCGCTTGCCACCTCACACCGCTGGCTGCACAGCCTCTTGCCACGCGTGCCTGGGACGGTCCCAGGGCGACACGTTGGTGGATGTGCTGGAGCGCGGGTATAGAGTGGTAGCTTGCCGCGGCAAGCGCCTTGCCGCAGTCGTAGTCTTGCCGCACCCGGAAGCTTGTCGCTCGCCGGGCCTTGCCGGGACGCGTGGCGCGTCGCGGTGAGTTCCTTGAGATGCCTTGGTTGGCCTTCCCGGCAAGCTCCTCTTGCCAGGGCCTTGTCTCCTTGACTTGAACACTTTGTTCTTGAATGGCTCCAAAGGAACCACGGAGGACCTTGGCGGTCACCCGGCAAGCCTTGCCGCGGGGTGCTGCGACTGCCCGTGCACAAGTTCGGGATACTAGGGTACCCCTACTCTAGTACACCGACAGATCTGAACATTCATGCCACAATAAAGAAAATTACATTGAGAAATATGTTAGGTAGCATTCGACATCAAAAATTATGTTTTTATCATTTATCTACTCGAGGACGAGCAGGCATTAAGCTTGGGGATGCTTGATACGTCTCCAACGTATCTATAATTTTTGATTGTTCCATGCTATTATATTATCTGTTTTGGATGTTTAATGGGCTTTACTATGCACTTTTATATTATTTTTGGGACTAACCTATTAACCGGAGGCCCAGTCCAAATTGCTGTTTTTTTGCCTATTTTAGTGTTTCGTAGAAAAGGAATATCAAACAGAGTCCAAACGAATGAAACCTTCGGGAGATTTATTTCTGGAACAAACGCAATCCAGGAGACTTGGAGTGGACGTCAAGAAAGAAATGAGGAGGCCATGAGGCAGGGAGGCGCGCCCCCCACCCTCGTGGCTCCCTTGACCGACTTCTTTCGCCTATATATACTCATATACCCTGAAAACATCCAGGAGCACCACAAAACCCTATTTCCACCACCGCGACCTTCTGTACCCGTGAGATCCCATCTTGGGGCCTTTTTCGGCGCTCCGCCGGAGTGGGATCGATCACGGAGGGCTTCTACATCAACACCATAGCCTCTCCGATGAAGTGTGAGTAGTTTCCCTCAGACCTTCGGGTCCATAGTTATTAGCTAGATGGCTTCTTCTCTCTCTTTGGATCTCAATACAAAGTTTTCCTTGATACGTCTCCAACGTATCTATAATTTTTGATTGTTCCATGCTATTACATTACCCGTTTTGGATGTTTGTGGGCTTTACTTTACACTTTTATATCATTTTTGGGACTAACCTAGTAACCGGAGGCCCAGCCTGTATTGCTGTTTTTTTGCCTATTTCAGTATTTCGAAGAAAAGGAATATCAAACGGAGTCCAAACGGAATAAAACCTTCGGGAGCGTGATTTTTGGAACGAACGTGATCAAGAGGACTTGGAGTGCAAGTCAAGAAGCAATCGAGGAATGCACGAGGGTGGAGGGCGCCCCCCTACTAGGCGTGCCCCCTATCTCGTCGGACCCTCGGGAACCTACTTCTTCCTCCTATTTATACCCACGTACCCCGAGAACATCAGAGGCGACCATGAAAAACTATTTCCACCACCGTAACCTTCTGTATCTGCGAGATCCCATCTTGGAGCCTTCACCGGCGCTCCGCCGGAGGGGGAATCGACCACGGAGGGCTTCTACATCAACACCATAGACTCTCCGATGAGTTGTAAGTAGTTTACCACAGACCTTCGGGTCCATAGTTATTAGCTAGATGGCTTCTTCTCTCTCTCTGAATCTCAATACCATGTTCTCCTCGATCTTCTTGGAGATCTATTTGATGTAACTCTTTTTGCGGTGTGTTTGTCGAGATCCGGTGAATTGTGGGTTTATGATCAAGTTTATCTATGAGAAATATTTGAATCTCCTCTGAATTCTTTTATGTGTGATTAAGTTATCTTTGCAAGTCAATTTGAATTATCAGTTTGGTTTGGCCTACTAGATTGATCGTTCTTGCAATGGGAGAAGTGCTTAGCTTTGGGTTCAATCTTGTGGTGTCCTTTCCCAGTGACAGCAGGGGCAGCAAGGCATGTATTGTATTGTTGCCATCGAGTATAAAAATATGGGGTTTATATCATATTGGATGAGTTTACCCTCTACATCTTGTCATCTTTCTTAATGCGTTACTCTGTTCTTTATGAACTTAATACTCTAGATGCATGCTAGATAGCGGTCGATGTGTGGAGTAATAGTAGTAGATGCAGGTAGGAGTTGGTCTACTTGTCGCGGGCGTGATGCCTATATACATGATCATGCCTAGATAATCTCATAATTATTCGCTTTTTTATCAATTGCTCGACAGTAATTTGTTCACCCACCGTAACACTTATGCTATCTTGAGAGAAGCCACTAGTGAAACCTATGGCCCCGGGGTCTATATTTTATCATATAAGCTTTCAATCTACTATTATTTGCATCTTTACTTTTCCTATATTATAAAATACCAAAAATATATTTATCTTATCATACTATCTCTATCAGATCTCACTTTTGCAAGTGGCCATGAAAGGATTGACATAACCCTTTATTGCGTTGGTTGCGAGTTCTTTGTTTGTTTGTGTAGGTGTGTGGGACTTTTGAGGAGCCTCCTACTGGATTGATACATTGGTTCTCAAAAACTGAGGGAAATACTTACACTACGATTGCTCCATCACCCTTTCCTCTTCAAGGAAAACCAATGCAAGCTCAAGATGTAGCAAGAAGGATTTCTGGCGGCGTTGCCGGGGAGGTCTTCGCTCAAGTCAAGACATACCAAGTACCCATCACAAACTCATCTCCCTCGCATTTACATTATTTGCCATTTGCCTCTCGTTTTCCTCTCCCCCACTTCACCCTTGCCGTTTTATTCGCCCTCTCTTTCCCAATCTCCTCTCTCTTTCGCTTGCCTTTTGTTTGCTTGTTTGTTGGATTACTTGTCGCAATGGCGCAAGATAATACCAAATTGTGTGATTTCTCCAATACCAATAGTAATGATTTCCTTAGTACTTCGATTGCTCCTCTTAATGATGTTGAGTCTTGTGAAATCAATACTGCTTTGTTGAATCTTGTTATGAAAGATCAATTCTATGGCCTTCCTAGTGAAGATGTCGCTACCCATCTATACAACTTTGTTGATTTGTGTGAGATGCAAAAGAAGAAAGATACGAATAATGATATTGTTAAATTGAAGTTATTTCCATTTTCACTTAGAGATCGTGCTAAAGTTTGGTTTTCGTCTTTGCCTAAGAATGGTATTGATTCATGGAACAAGTGCAAAGATGCTTTTATCTTTAAGTATTTTCCTCCCGCTAGGATCATCACTCGTAGGAACGATATTATGAATTTTAAACAACTTGATCATGAGCATGTTGCCCAATCTTGGGAAAGAATGAAATTGATGATTCGCAATTGCCCTACTCATGGTTTGAATTTATGGATGATCATACAAAAGTTGTATGCCGGATTGAATTTTGCTTCTAGAAATCTTTTAGATTCGGCCGCGGGAGGCACGTTTATGGAAATCACCTTAGGAGAAGCTACAAAACTCCTTGATAATATTATGGCTAATTATTCTCAATGGCACACGGAAAGATCTACTATTAAAAAAGTGCATGCTATAGAAGAAATTAATGTTTTGAGTGGAAAGATGGATGAACTTATGAAATTGTTTGCTACTAAGAGTGCTCCTATTGATCCCAATGATATGCCGTTGTCTACTTTGATTGAGAATAATAATGAATCTATGGATGTGAATTTGGTAGGAATAATTTTGGAAACAATGCTTATAGAGGAAACTTTAATCCTAGACCGTTCCTAGTAATTCCTCTAATAATTATGGAAATTCCTACAATAATTCTTATGGTAATTTTAATAAGATGCCCTCTGATTTTGAGAATAGTGTGAAAGAATTTATGATCTCTCAAAAGAATTTTAATGCCTTGCTTGAAGAAAAATTGCTTAAAGTTGATGATTTGGCTAGGAACGTTGATAGACTCTCGCTTGCCGTTGATTCTTTGAAACTTAGATCTATTCCTCCTAAGCATGATACCAATGAGTCTCTCAAAGTAGGGCTGGGCGTTCGGTATAAACCGAAAATTCAGTTTCTACCATTCGGTTTTTTTGAAAATGTGGTTAGACAAACTAAAAACCAAAAATGCTAGCTGAGATTAGCTAACCGAAAATTCGGTTAACCAAAATTTCGGTGCGGTTTTCGGTTTTATGCCGAATGACCACGCTTCAAGTATTCATGCTCCAATTGCACTAGACGCACCCTCTTATATAGGCAAAAAATCTGGCTAATCTCCTCGGTTGGGCGAGGTGGGACTAAAGGAGCGAATGGCCTGGTTAGCTGTTCGCATACTCGTACGCGCATGCACACCGTTCACCAAAAAAAGCCCACGTGAGCTGGGCCTTATCCTTGTAGGCACTTTAGTCAGGTAGGCCGACGTTACGTGAGATGTGCGCACCTCAGGTGGGCGATCGTGGGAGGCTGGCCGCGTGACTCCCGGGAGATGACGTTGCACGCGTACAATCAGCCACGACTGTTTGGTTTTTGTTCGGTTAACCGAGATGAAAACCGAACCTACCGAATTCTGTTCGGTTAGTGGACATGAAAACTGATTTTTCTGTGACAGTCAAAAAAACCAAAAATTTGGTTTATTCGGTTTCGGCATCGGTTCGGTTTTCGGTTCGTCGGTTTTTATGCCCACCCCTATCTCAAAGCTACGAGAATTTCCATTGATGAGTGCAAAGAAAGAACCGCTAGATTGCGTGCTAAGAAAGATTGCTTTGTAAAAGCATGTTCTTCTAGTTTCCATGAAAATAATGATGAAGATCTTAAAGTTATTGATGTGTCCCCTATTAGATCTTTGTTTTGCAATATGAATCTTAATAATGATGGGACTGGAGATGAGTCAACTTTAGTTAAAAGGCATCCCAATGATTCAGAGGGTTTAGATCTTGATGCTAAATTTGGTAAAAGTGGGATTGGAGAGGTCAAGACTTTAAATAGCATTGAATCCACTATCTTGGATTTCAAGGAATTTAATTATGATAATTGTACTTTAGAAGGTTGTATTTTCTTTTTGTAATCCTTTGTGAATTCTCCTCATGCTTATAGTCAAAATAAAGCTTTTACCAAACTTATTATTGATGCCTTGATGCAATCTTATGATGAAAAAATTAGTTTGGAAGGTTCTATACCTAGAAAACTTAATGACGAGTGGGAACCTACTATAAAGATTAAAATTCAAGATCATGAGTGTTATGCTTTATGTAATTTGGGTGCTAGTGTTTCCACGATTCTGAAAACTTTATGTGATATTCTAGGTTTCCATGATCTTGATGATTGCTCTTTAAATTTGCACCTTGCGGATTCCTCTATTAAAAAGCCAATGGGAAGGATCAATGATGTTCTCATTGTTGCAAATATAAATTTGGTGCCCGTAAATTTTATCATTTTTGATATAGATTGCAATATTTCTTGCCCTATTATTCTTGGTAGACCTTTCCTTAGAACGATTGGTGCGATTATTGATATCAAGGAAGGGAATATTAGATTCCAATTTCCATTAAGGAAAGGCATGGAGCACTTTCCAAGAAAGAAAGTTAAATTACCTTACGAATCTATCATGCGAGCTACTTATGAATTGAGTGCTAAAGATGGCACTACTTAGATCTATCCTCACTTTTATGCTTAGCTAGGGGCATTAAACGATAGCGCTAGTTGGGAGGCAACCCAATTTTTTTTGTTTCTGTTTAGTAATAAATATTGCATCTACATTCTGTTTGTCGGTGTACTAGAGTAGGGGTATCCTAGTATCCCGAACTTGTGCACGGGCAGTCGCAGCACCCCGCGGCATGGCTTGCCGGGTGACTGCCAAGGTCCTCCGTGGTTCCTTTGGAGCCATTCAAGAACAAAGTATTCAAGTCAAGGAGACAAGGCCCCGGCAAGAGGAGCTTGCCGGGAAGGCCAACCAAGGCATCTCAAGGAACTTGCCGCGACGCGCCACGCGTCCCGGCGAGGCCCGGTGAGCGACAAGCTTCCGGACGCGACAAGACAACGACCGCGGCAAGGCGCTTGCTGTGGCAAGCTACCACTCTGTACCCGCGCTCCAGCACATCCACCAACGTGTCGCCCTGGGACCTTTCCAGGCGCGCGTGGCAAGAGGCTGTGCAGCCAGCGGTGCGCGGTGGAAAGCGACGCTGACAAGATTGCCATCATGGCAAGCGGTGGCATCCCTGACGGTCCCTTTTTGCACTATTTGGGCGACGCAGACGGGCATTTAATGCCTTTGTCCCCTGCCGTCAGGGTTAGGTATGATACATTGTACAGGTAGTTGTACCAACCGCAACTCCTTTTCCATTTTTACCCTTGTCTACGTTGCCACCTGTCGGTGACCCCTTGAGCGTATAAAAGGAGGCCCATGCGCAACGTAGAGGGGGGTTCGAAGGCAGAAAAACACTCACGCTCGGTCTCGTTAGCAGCTAGTGTGTACTGTAGCACTTTGCGCTCCCAAGCAAGAACTCAATACACTCAAACATGCAGCAGTATGAGTATTATCTCTCGGGAGAGCTCCGAAGCTGGGTAAACTGCTCGCGTGCCTCGCCTCGATCCGGTCTTCGCGTGACCTCCGCCCCCCGCCGAACCGAAAGGGGCTCGGTCCGCCGGTCCCATAGGTGTCTGTGGTTCAGTTTCCCTGACATCTTTGGCGCGCCAGGTAGGGGGCATCGAGGTTGTGTGGACCTGATCCGGCGTTCACACGAGCTAGATCTTCATCTTCTTCATCGACATGCCGCCGAATAAGAAGGCTTCGGAGGCGGCTGATCCGTCCGCGTCGATCCCACCACCACCGGAGCAAACGGGTGGTGGGGTAGACGCCGGCGGAAGAACGGGCATCGACGAGGGAGCTCACGGTGCTGCCAGGTCCAAGGACAAGGCTGCGTAGACCTCGGCGTCCGTACATGCACTGCACCCATCTCAGGAGGCGCGGGACCGACAGCGTCATGGTACTCGCGGTACCATACGTTCGTTGGACCAAGACTGAGCCGGTGGATCTCGGGGTGCTCAAGACCAGCATGCACGCCAACATGCTGGCACGAGCGAAACACGGTCGCCTGGATGGGATGCTGCTCCTTCTAACATAGTTAGAAGTCTGAGCATATCCCGCTCCTCGCACCGTTCACCACTTCCACCCACCACTCCAGCAGAAGCTTTGGCACGAGCTCAACTGCTCCTGGATTACCCTCCAATGGCAGACAAGATCGACAAATGGAGGGCCACCATTTAGAGTCTCATCGGCTTCGCCAACAGCGACACCCCACGGCAGCCAAGTACATCGCAGCCGCGGCAAGATTGCCAGGCACGAGCCGATGACGACAAAACGGTGGGGTTGCTGACTCACCGGATCTACCTCGACAGCGACTCCACCGCATCGTCAGATCCACGAGCTCGTCGCGATCAGCGCCAAGTTCTTCACGAACGACAGCAAGAAGACGCTCGTACTCGCATCGAGCGTCAAAGAGAAGCGCGGCGTCAATCGAACCAGCGCGCTGGGCCCTCTGTCGACATGCATGCGCCAGGGGAACCAGGCGACTTGCCGTACGCGGTAGGTTGCCCTGCGTTCACTCGTGAGCTGCAGCAAGTCCAGTGGCCCAGCACGAAGAATTTTAAGCCAGACGTACCAGAGAAGTACGACGGCAAGTCGCATCCGTCGGAGTTCCTCAGCATCTACACCATCACGGTGCAAGATGCCGGGGGCGGGACGACAAGATCCTTGCCAACTACTTCCCGCTGGTGCTCAAGCCCAATGTCAGGTCCTGGCTCATGCACTTGCCGGATAACTCCATATCCTCCTGGGCAGACCTATGCCATCAGTTTGTCGGCGTCTTTACAGGCGGCCACAAGCCTCATGGCCAAGAGAGCGACCTTCATCTGCTCGCCCAGAAGGAAGGAGAGCCCCTGCGCAAATACATTCAGAGATTTAGCCGCATATAGCACAACATCCCAGAAGTCCACCCTGTCGCGGTCATCAGCGCGTTCCATCAGAACGTGCGAAACCGCAGGATGCGGGAGGAGATGGCGATGTGCAAGATCAGAGACGTCAGTGAGCTATATGCCCTGGCCGACAAGTGTGCACGTGCTGAGGAAGGAAGGAAACTCCTCGGAGAGAATACAGAAGCAGGAGGATCTGATAGCGAGGATGCTGCCCCGGCAAAGAAAAACCGGCGGCGGAACAACAGGAAGAAGAAAGGCAAAGATGTGCTAGTCATTGAGCAGTCCGGCAACGAAGGTGATGCCAAGAAAGCCGGAGCTACCAACTGCCAGGCTATGGCGGTCGCCGACAAGCAGGACGGCACCAACAAGCAGTACTGCAAGATCCATCGCACCAAGGGCCATGACCTCCAGAGCTGCAAGAAGGTCGAGCAGCTTGTCGAGCAGCAAAAGGCTGAATACGAGCGACGCGACAAGGAGAAGGCCCAAGAAGGTGCTGGAGGATCCAGCAAGAAACGCCCCGGCCGAGGAGGGCGCCGCGGCAAGGCCAAGCAGCGGCAAGGAGACAGACCTCCCCGCGGCCGCGACAAGGATGAAGATGACGACGACGATGAAGATATGGATGATGACGAGACCGATGAGCAGGAGTTCCAGAAAGCCACAGAGGTCCTGTGCGTTGACGGCGGTGCTTCTCTGCATACTTCACACCGCCAGCTCAAGCAGTGGGTGCGGGAAGTCAATGCGACAGAACCACCCGTCGAGTCACGCAAGCCTTTGAAATGGTCCAGCACGCCTATCATCTTTGATATTGAGGACCACCCTGATTGCATAACTGCGTTCGGGTGCTTGCCGATGTTGGTTTCACCAACTATCCGCAACCTCAAGGTCACTAAGATGCTAGTTGACGGCGGGGCCAGCTTGA
The DNA here is from genome assembly GCF_002162155.2 of Triticum dicoccoides. NCBI lineage: Eukaryota > Viridiplantae > Streptophyta > Magnoliopsida > Poales > Poaceae > Triticum > Triticum dicoccoides. The sequence goes on from NC_041389.1 coordinate 83,418,479, forward strand.
ACCTGATCTCCTCCGCGGTACTACAGAAACTCCAGATCCCTGACAGCGAGCTCGAAGAGACCGGCACATTCCAAGGAATCAATCCGGGAAGGAGCCAGCCGAAGGGAAAGATCATGTTGCCGGTGACATTTGGCAGCGAGTTGAATTTCAGGATTGAGAGGGTCACTTTTGACATTGCTGACTTTCCATTGCCTTACAATGGGATACTCGGCCGTCTAGCACTCGCCAAATTCATGGCAGCCTCTCACTATGCATACAACATGCTGAAGATGCCAGGCCCGATAAGTGTCATCTCTGTCCCTGGCGACAAGAAGGATGCTCTTATCTGCACCGACAAGATCTACCAGGAAGTAGCAGCCGCAACAGATTGCAAGTCACTTGCCGTTGAAGCTCCCGGGGGGAAGAAGAAGACCAAGTCCGGCAAGAGTTCTGATGCCCACTCCGGCAAGCGCACCTCTTCGGAGTGCTACGCTACCGTCGAGGACGCACCATCGAGCTCCACCAGCAAGTGTAAGAAGACAATGGCAGCTCCACCAGAGACCAAGAAGGTGTCCGCCAAGCAGGACGGCACTGGTGGTACCTTCACCATCAGTGCCACTCTCGACCCTAAATAGGAAAGTGCGCTCGTTGCTTTCCTGTGGGCGAACGTCGACGTGTTTGCGTGGCAACCGTCTAACATCCCCGGTGTTCCCAGGAAAGTAATCGAGCACCATCTTGCCGTCTGTCCTCATGCGCGGTCCGTCAAGCAGAAAGTCAGGAAACAAGCAGTGGAGCGCCAAGAATTCATCGCAGAAGAAATCAAGAAATTGGAAGCAGCAGGCCTTGTCAGAGGAGTGCTCCATCCTACGTGGTTGGCCAATCATGTAGTCGTGCGCAAGGCAAACGGGAAATGGAGGCTTTGTATCGACTTTACCGATGTCAATAAAGCTTGTCCCAAAGACCCATTTCCCTTGCCGCGCATTGACCAGATTGTTGACTCCACGGCCGAATGTGACTTGCTTTCATTTCTTGACGCATACTCAGGATATCATCAGATCTTCATGGCAGAAGAGGATGAGGAGAAGACCGCATTCATCACTCCATGTGGCACATACTGTTTCGTACGGATGCCTTTCGGTTTAAAGAATGCTGGTTCAACATTTGCAAGGGTAGTCCATGACACTTTTGAGCCACAAATACACAGAAATGTGGAAGCCTACATGGATGACATAGTGGTCAAGAGCAAGGACAAAGCAACTCTGATTCAAGATTTAGACGAAACCTTTGCAAATCTGCGCAAGATCAACCTAAAGCTTAACCCCGAGAAGTGTGTGTTTGGAGTTCCCTCCGGCAAGCTTCTCGGGTTCTTCGTGTCTCAGCGAGGAATTGAAGCCAATCCCGACAAGATCATGGCCATTGAGCAGATTGAAGCACCAAAGCGCGTCAAGGATGTACGAAGACTTGTCGGTTGCGTGGCCGCTCTCAGCAGGTTTATCTCTAGGTCTGCTGAGCGCGCCCTGCCGTTTTTCAAAATATTGAAAAAGGCAGGTCCAATGAAATGGACTCCGGAAGCGGAGGCTGCACTACAGGACTTGAAGAGATACCTGTCCTCCACTCCAACACTTGTCGCACTTAAGCCACAAGAAAAGTTGCTGCTGTATATAGCGGCAACCAATTAAGTGGTTAGTGCTGCGTTAGTAGCGGAGAGGGAGGCGGATGATGAGCCAGCAATCGCAGCAGATGCATCCAGCGACAAGCAGGGGACTTCATCGACAAACTCTGGTCCCGACAAAGATGGATCTGCACAAGGGCCTGAGGAGATACAGAAGAGAATGGTGCAGCGCCCAGATTACTTTGTCAGTTCCCTTCTGCAGGGGGCTAGGTCAAGGTACTCTGGTGTGCAGAAATTGCTTTTCGGCCTTCTCATGGCCTCGAGAAAGCTGCGCCATTACTTCCAAGCACACGAGATCACAGTTGTCACTCGTTTTCCGCTGAAGAGGATACTGCAGAATCCAGAAGCAATAGGCAGGATTGTCGAGTGGGCACTGGAACTGTCAAGCTTTGGCCACCAAGGGTGCTGAGGAGCAGTCTGCTCCGGCAAGCCCTAGGGTTTGTTCCGTTGAAGCAGACGCTCCCGACAAGTTTTGCTCCGGCAAGCTTGCCGGGAAACGTCAAGCTCCGGCTGAGCCGCAGGTCCTCGCCGTAGAAGCGGACGTTCCCGCAGCAGTAGATGTGCCTTTAGTCCTTATTGTCGAGCCGCAAGCTCCAGCATGGGCACAGCAGATTGTCCGTTTCCTTCAGACAGGAGAACTTCCCGAAGAGCAAGAAGAAGCGGAAAGAGTAGCCCGGCAGTCAAGTATGTACCAGTTTGTCGACAACACACTGTACAGAAGAAGACTCAACGGTGTGAAATTCAAGTGTATTCATCGGGAAGATGGACAAAAGCTGTTGGCAGAGATACATGGAGGCATATGTGGTCACCACATTGGCGCAAGAGCGCTTGCCGGCAAAGCATTCCGGCAAGGTTTCTTTTGGCCGACAGCCCTCCAGGATGCAACTGCACAAGTAACCAAGTGTGAAGCGTGCCAATTCCATTCCAAGCAGATACACCAGCCATCTCGAGCTCTCCAAACGATCCCTTTATCCTGGCCATTTTCGGTCTGGGGGCTCGACATCCTCGGCCCCTTTCCCCGAGCTGTCGGGGGCTTTGAGTACTTGTACGTAGCAATCGACAAGTTCACAAAGTGGCCGGAAGTGGAAGCAGTGAGGAAGGTGATAGCACAGTCAGCAGTCAAGTTCTTCAGGTCGATTGTTTGCCGCTTCGGGATCCCTAACAGGATCATCACCGACAACGGCACGCAATTCACGAGCCGCACCTTCATGCAGTACGTCCAAGATCTTGGCGCCAAGGTCTGCTTCGCTTCTGTTGCTCATCCGAGAAGCAACGGTCAAGCGGAGAGGGCAAATGCTGAAGTGCTGCATGGGCTCAAGACCAGGACTTTCGACAGGCTGTGCAAGTGCGGAAAGAACTGGATTGAGGAGCTGCCGGTGGTTCTTTGGTCGATCAGGACGACGCCAAATCGAGCCACTGGCCAGACACCTTTCGCTCTAGTCTATGGAGCAGAGGCAGTTCTCCCCACGGAACTCGTATACGGGTCACCTCGAGTGCTCGCTTATGATGAGCTTGAGCAAGAGCAGCAGCGACAAGATGACACGCTGCTCCTTGAGGAAGACCGTCTTTAGGCCGTTGTACGAGCTGCTCGATACCAGCAAGCTTTGCGCTTCTACCATAGCCGCAAAGTTAATGCCAGAAGTCTCGAGGAAGGTGACCTTGTTCTTCCGCGCGTTCAGTCCGCCAAGAATTCCAACAAGTTGACACCGAAGTGGGAAGGCCCTTACCGGGTGAAACGAGTCACTAGGCCTGGCGCTGTCCGCCTTGAGACCAAAGATGGCATTCCGGTGAGCAACTCCTGGAACATTGAGCATCTTCGTAAGTTTTACCCGTAGGGCGCGGTTGCCGGAACCTGTTCCGGCAACCACCTTTTGTACAAGTCTTGCCGCTGTTGCATGTAATCCTTTGTACAGCGCCGGGCACAGACCCCGTGCATAAGTAAAGTTCATGTGCTCCGCACATCTTGTCAATTACATGCTTTCTATTTTTTGCATGTGTTATCTGACACTTTGTGCAGCGCCTACCCCCGGTAAGCAATAATGAGCCGTAAGGCTCCATATCTTTATTTTCTCTTCTTTCTTTTTCTCAAAGAAAGGAAGGTTCCCTCGCCCACAAGTTTGCCGGGGGAAAGGAGAAGATAATGGTGTGGACCAGGCATCGTTCAAGAAAGTTTCGCCTTACCGGGAAGCAAACGACAGAAAAGCTAAGTTGCCAAAGTTTGAGCAATCAGTTTTAAAAATTTTAAGTTATCTTCCTCGAACAACCGTGCTTTGTATGGAAAACCTGTGCGCGGAGGAACCAACTCGTAGCTAGTTGCACCCTTACTTTGTTTCGAGTCCGCTCAACAACTTAAGTGAGCTGCGACTAGTTGCGACAAGGTTTCTTGTCGGTAGCGGCACCGCCAGCAGGCTGCTGATGTCCCGCACTCAGCACTCGCGGCTAAGGTGCCTGCACCGGCAAGTTCCCTAAAAGCGTAGGGCAAAAACATACAAAGGAAGGAATCAAGTAAAGGAAATAACATAGCAATCGATACCCAAAATAGAGTTATATTACAAGATAGCTTGTCGCAGCTCTAACAGATTGTTTTCATAACATGACCAGCAGCGACAAGAAAAGGAGAAAACGGGCGGCCTAATCTACGCGATCGCCCTCAACCCTCTTGATCCCGCTCACCTTGTCCACAATGGGTGCGACAAGGGTCTTGAGCGCTTCCAGATCAGCTTCCGGCGGCAAGGTCCTGAGGACGTTGGTGAGGTTGAGGCCCGGGTTGCGGAAGGCCACCTTCACCAACACCTTTTGAAGAGCTCCCACGCAGATCTTGCGCGACTCGTTGGCCAGCTGCTTTGGGATCCTCTCCCGGAGTCGCTGGAGGGCTGTCGCCACGCCTTTGAAGAACAAGCTGAGCTTGGCACTGGGTTGGAGGTTCTCATCGGAGGAATACCCGAGATCCTCCATCCCCAGCTGCGCCAGCTCCCTGTCGATGGATGCGGCAATATCCACGAGACCCTCCGTCCAGTGCTCCACATTCTCCCTAAAAGTGTTCTGGGTGACAGCAGCACTCGCCAGCAGCGCCTCCTCGGCCTTGATCTTCTCCTTCAAGGCCACCTCCTGCTCCCTGCGCCGTCCAGTGTCTTGGTCAAAGTAGTAAGCTTCAACTCAAGATCTGCATTGGAGTCCTTGGCGGCGCTAAGCTCCTTGCCCTTCTCGGCGAGACAACCCTGCAGCTCGCCAAGGGTGTAGGCGTCCTTCTCGCGCTCACGCTTGAGCGCGGCAAGCTCTTCGCCGCTCGTCTTGAGATCGGCCTCCAGCTGCGCCACCTTCGTCTCCAGCTCCTTCTTGGCAGCCTCGGTAGCTGCGGCAGCATCCTTTGCTTCCTTGAGAGCCCCGCCGAATGTTTGCTCGCGCGCAGCATGCTCCTCCTTGTGGCTGTCAAGGTTGACTTTCCGCTGCGCCAACTCGCCCTCCCGCACAAACAGCTCCTCGGCGGCAAGCCGCTGTTGCTCTTCAACTTCGGCCTTCTCGAGGAGGAAGGCTTTCTGCGCCTCGGCGAGTTGCTCCTGCTCCTCTGCCAGGGACCGGAGAGCTTCCTGGTTAAGACCCCGGAGCTCCTCTGCGCGCTTCTCGATGTCCACTCCCGCCTTTGCGACAAGCGCTTCTCGGGATTCCACCTTGGCCTGTCGAGCGCGGTAGAGCGACACCAGCTTCCGCAGCAGCCGCTCCTCCTCAGACTCGCCGCTGCTGCTGCTCGGCGCGTCAACCAGCGTCAGCCCAGCGGAGGCGAGCACCTCTCCATCCAAGGTTTCTCCTTCGACCGGCGCCCTGGAGCTCGACTCCCAGGGGAGCTTGATGAAGACGCCATCGCCGGCCTTCAAATAGGCGCCGGGCTGGGGCTCTTCGGAGCCTGACGCTGCGGCAGCGGCGGAGGGATCGGCGGTCGGCGTAGCGCCTGGTGCTCCTGCGGCCTCGGGGCCGTCAGTGCGATCGCCAGACCCCTCACCAGCTTTTGCGGCGGCTGCTTTGGCGGCCTCTTCGTCGGCGGGATCATCAGCGCCAGCTGCCTCTTCGGTGGCAGCGGCGTCGTCGGTATTGCCGCGCGCGTTCTCCTCGCCGGCGACCTCGGTCTCCATCGGCTCCGTGGCAGAAGGATCTGACGACCGGAAAAGGGAGAAAAGTCAAGCAAATATCCAAAAAGAAAATCAGAAGAAGAAGAACCCAAGGGAAGTTTTCAAGCAAGAGGATTACCTGTACTAGGTTCTACAGTCGTGGTCTCCGCCACCGGGGGATCGCTGGTGCTGTCCCTTGCCGGAGAACTCTCTCTTGCCGGAGACTTCTCCCTTGCCGGAGAACGCTCCCTTGCCGGGGAATCCTCCCTTGGCGGTGTAGTGGAAGCAGATGGCATGTCGGGAGCGGCTTCCGAGCGCTCCTGGTGAGGCTGCTCTGCTCCTACGCAAACCAATAGTCAGATGTCAGCAAAAAAAAGAGCACCCATGCGCGCCTAACAGTGGGAAGTAAACCATATACTTACGCTGGGGGCTGTGCTGGGGGCTGCTTTGGGGAATAGTTGCCGGGTCCGGCAAGGTGGTCTCGGACACACACCCCGCTGTCGCGGTGGGTTCGGCCTCGATGACAATCACCGGGACCTTGGCTCTCTTCGCCGCTCTCTGGGCCAAAGTCCTGAAAAGGAATGGGTTCGGAGTAAAGCAAATCAGATACAAGACAAAACAGCAAGAATTGAAGAACTACAAGTACAACAAAGAATCTTACTCTTCTTCTTCCTCGTCGGAGCTGAGCGCGGAGAGGTCGAAGTCCGGCCCACCTTTGGCGCGATGAGGCGGAGGAGTAGGTTCCCTTAGCCGCTTGGCAGGAGCAGAAGCGGTGGTCCAGGAGGACCCCGCTCCAGTTGCCGCAGCGGCGTGAGGTGCTCCCGCGGCAACAGTGCTTGCCACGGTGGAGCGTGTCGCGCGGCGCGGCGGCTGTTGACTCGTCTGCCGCCCCACTACGTCCCCGGCCTTGCGGAGATGCCTTCTTGGTGGAGCTAGGGGCTCTGCTTGCGGCGAGCTGTCTGAAGATGAGGAGGAAGAGGAGTTGGTCTTCGATGAGCCGCTCGCACCCTCGGCGGGCTCGCTCGACTCGACTTCAGGCCCGGCAAGCTCTCCCTCGCCGGCAAGCTCTCCCTCGCCGGCCAGCTCCTCTCGCTCGGCAAGGCTTGCCGCCTCTGCTGCCTCTGCCTCCTCCACGGTGAATCCAAACTCGCCCGCGGCAGCGGCTGCCGTTGCCTCTTCCAGCCTAGTGGCGATGCGCTGCATCTCCGCATCGGTGGTGTCGCGAGTAAGGCTTTTCTGCTCATCGGAGCAGACCGGCACTTCTACCAAGCCGTCAAAGAACTCCTGCACGACGTCGTCTGCAAGCTCTTGCCAAGTTGGGACAATTCCATGCGAATCGCACAACGGCATCATTGCACGGATGCGGTCGAGCGAGGAATTGTTGCGCAGCGGAACGACATCCTTCGGCAACCTGAACATTTCGGGATGTTGAGGGTCGTGCTTGAACAGTTCCTTGAGCATCGCGTCCAGTTCCAGGACAATGAAGTTGAAGTTGAGGCCCGGGCGCAGCCTCATGATGTCCGCCGCATTCTGGAACTCCCAGGCGGGTCTCCTCCTCTCCTGCAGGGGGGCGATGCGGCGGCGAAGAAAATCTGCGCCAACGGCGCCTACAGTGAGCCCGGCAAGCCTGAGGCACAGGATCTGGGTGACAGCAATCTTCAGCCTATCGTCTTTCGGGGCCATGTTGCTCCAATCGTTGCCGCGCGCTACTGGGGCTTGGCGCTGGGCGGTAAATGGCTGCGGGTTCTCCTCGACAATCCAGCACCAGTCTGCTCTCCATTCCTCCCACTTTCCGCGGAGCTCTCCCTCCAGATAAGCCTCCTTCTTGCCAGCTCTCGAAATCCAGGCGATTCCGCCGGATAAAGGCTCCCCTCTCTCAACTCGGGGCATAAAGAAGTGGCGAAAAAGAGCTACATTTGGATGGACTCCGACAAAGTTTTCGTAGAGATGTGTGAAAACTTCCATGGTCAGAACGACATTGGGGGTGAAGTCAAGGAGGTGGAACCCGTAGGTGTTCATAATGTCGCAAAAAAACTCAGAGAAAGGCGGGCAGAGCCTGCAGTAGAAGAACAACGCGAAGAAGGGATATCCATTCGGAGCCCGTTCCGAAGCTGCGGCTGAGAGTACCTTCGTGCGCGGATGCGCTCGCGTCTCCGTTGACTAGAAGAGGTAGTAATACTCCCTCAGCTCCTTCGCGGCGAGCTTGGGGGAAGGTTGTCCGCTCCTTTCACAGCGTCGCGAGCCGCTGCGCCTCGGTCAACTTCACGGCCTTGCCCTTGCCGGCTTTCGGAGCCATGGCGGAGGTGGTGGGGGAGATCGACGGCGTTGGTGGTACTGGTGGCGATGGGGGGCGGAGCGCTGCTCTCTTTCTGCTTTGGGAAGAAGGGAGGGGCAGCGGAGTTTTCTGAGATTGGAATAGCAACCGGCGAGATGGGCGAACTGCCCCTGTTTTCCCTGCTTATAAAGAGGGAGGGGGCGGACATTCCGTCTTTCCGAATAAAGAAACCACCCACGATCTCTCCCACGATGCCGCATTCGACGCGTGCCGTTCGGGGAGGGCGCGGTGGATACGGAGTAAGATACGGCGTAACCCAGGCCGCGCGTGCCCGTGCCCTGTTTTGGGCCTGGCCCAACAGCGCTCGGCACCGTGTGTGGCCCAGGCCCGGGGGCTCCTGTCGGTGTACTAGAGTAGGGGTACCCTAGTATCCCGAACTTGTGCACGGGCAGTCGCAGCACCCCGCGGCAAGGCTTGCCGGGTGACCGCCAAGGTCCTCCGTGGTTCCTTTGGAGACATTCAAGAACAAAGTATTCAAGTCAAGGAGACAAGGCCCCGGCAAGAGGAGCTTGCCGGGAAGGCCAACCAAGGCATCTCAAGGAACTTGCTGCGACGCGCCACGCATCCCGGCGAGGCCCGGTGAGCGACAAGCTTCCGGACGCAACAAGACAACGACCGCGGCAAGGCGCTTGCCGCGGCAAGCTACCACTCTGTACCCGCGCTCCAGCACATCCACCAACGTGTCGCCCTGGGACCTTTCCAGAAGCGTGTGGCAAGAGGTTGTGCAGCCAGCGGTGCGCGGTGGCAAGCGACGCTGACAAGATTGCCATCGTGGCAAGCGGTGGCGTCCCTGACGGTCCCTTTTGCACTATTTGGGCGAAGCAGACGGGCATTTAATGCCTTTGTCCCCTGCCGTCAGGGTTAGGTATGATACACTATACAGGTAGTTGTACCAACCGCAACTCCTTTTCCATTTTTACCCTTGTCTATGTTGCCACCTGTCGGTGACCCCTTGAGCATATAAAAGGAGGCCCATGCACAACGTAGAGGGGGGTTCGAAGGCAGAAAAACACTCACGCTCGGTCTCGTTAGCAGCTAGTGTGTACTGTAGCACTTTGCGCTCCCGAGCAAGAACTCAATACACTCAGACATGCAGCAGTAGGAGTATTATCTCTCCGGAGAGCTCCGAAGCTGGGTAAACTGCTCGTGTGCCTCGCCTCGAACCGCTCTTCACGCGACCTCCGCCCCCCGCCGAACCGAAAGGGGCTCGGTCCGCCGGTCCCATAGGTGTCCGTGGTTCAGTTTCCCCGACACTGTTTAGATGTGTTTTTATGTTTAGTTAGTGTTTGTCCCAAGTAGAACCTATAGGATAACCTATGGTGATAGTTAATTTGATTCTGCTGAAAAACATAAACTTTGCACGCACAAAAATAATTTTAGTAATTCACAGAAACGTGCTTTTGCATTGATTCTTTTTTATGTAGATCAATAGACAAATTTCCCAGGACTTCTTATTTTTGTAGGATTTTTAGTGTTCCAGAAGTATTCGAGAGTTACAGATTGCTACAGACTATTCTGTTTTTGACAGATTCTGTTTTTCGTGTGTTGTTTGCTTATCTTGATGCATCTATGGCTAGTATGTAAGGATATGAACCATAGAAAAGTTGGAATATAGTAGGTTTAACACAAATATAAATAAATATGAGTTCATTACAGTACCTTATGTGGTGGTTTTGCTTTCTTTCACTAACGGAGCTTATGAGATTTCCTGTTGAGTTTTGTGTTGTGAAGTTTTCAAGTTTTGGGTAAAAATTTGATGGACTATGGAATAAGGAGTGGAAAAATCCTAAGCTTGGGGATGCCCATGTCACCCCAATATATTCAAGAATATCCAAAATCCTAAGCTTGGGGATGCCCCCGGAAGGCATCCCCTCTTTCGTCATCGTTCATTGGTAACTTTACTTGGAGCTATATTTATATTCGCCACATGATATGTGTTTTGCTTGGAGCGTCTTGTATGATATTAGTATTTGATTTTTAGTTTACCACAATCATCTTTTCTGTCCACACCTTTTGGGAGAAGCCTACTTGAATTATAATTTATTAGAATACTCTATGTGCTTCACTTATATCTTTTGAGCTTCATAGTTTTAGCGCTAGTGCTTCCCTTATATCTTTTAGAGCATGGCGGTGGCTTAATTTTGAAGAAATTGATAGTCTCTCATGCTTCACTTATATTATTTTGAGAGTCTCTTAGAACATCATGGTATTTGCTATGGTTATAAAATTGGTCCTAGAATGATGAGCATCGAAGTTGGGTATAATAAAAACTATCATAGAAAGTGAATTGGATGCTATGATTAATTTGATGCTTGATAATTGTTTTGAGATATAGAGGTGGTAATATTAAAGTCATGCTAGTTGGGTGATTATGAATTTAAAGAATGCTTGTGTTGAAGTTTGTGATTCCCGTAGCATGCACGTATGGTGAACTGCTTTGTGATGAAGTTGGAGCACACTTTTATTTATTGATTGTCTTCCTTATGAGTGGCAGTCGGGGACGAGCGATGGTCTTTTCCTACCAATATATCCCCCTAGGAGCATGCGCGTAGTACTTTGTTTTTGATGACTTGTAGATTTTTGCAATAAGTACTTGAGTTCTTTATGACTAATGTTGAGTCCATGGATTATACGCACTATCACCCTTCCACCATTGCTAGCCTCTTTTGTGCCGCGCAACTTTCGCCGGTACCATACACCCACCATATACCTTCCCCAAAACAGCCACCATACCTACCTATTATGGAATTTCCATAGCCATTCCGAGATATATTGCCATGCAACTTTCCACCGTTCCGTTTATATGACACGCATCATTATTGTCATATTGCTCTTTGCATGGTCATGTAGTTGACATCGTATTTGTGGCAAGGCCACCTTCATAATTTTCATCCATGTCACTCTTGATTCATTGCATATCCCGGTACACTGCCAGAGGCATTCATATAGAGTCATATCTTGTTCTAAGTATTGAGTTGTAATTCTCGAGTTGTAAATTAATAAAAGTGTGATGATCTTCGTTATTAGAGCATTGTCCCAAGTGAGGAAAGTATGATGAAGACTATGATTCCCCCATAAGTCGGGATGAGACTTCGGACTTTAAATAAAAAAAGAGGCCAAAGAGCCCACCAAAAAAAGAAGAAAGGCCAAAAAAAGAAAGAAAAAGGCCAAATAAAAAATGAGAGAAAAAGAGAGAAGGGACAATGCTACTGTCCTTTTTACCACACTTGTGCTTCAAAGTAGCACCATGATCTTCATGATAGAGAGTCTCTTGTGTTGTCACTTCCATATACTAGTGGGAATTTTTCATTATAGAACTTGGCTTGTATATTCCAATGATGGGCTTCCTCAAAATGCCCTAGGTCTTCATGAGCAAGCAAGTTGGATGCACACCCACTTAGTTTCTTTTGTTGAGCTTTCATACATTTATAGCTCTAGTGCATCCGTTGCATGGCAATCCCTACTCACTCACATTGGCATCTATTAATGGGCATCTCCATAGCCCGTTGATACGCCTAGTTGATGTGAGACTATCTTCCTCCTTTTTGTCTTCTCCACAACCACCATTCTATTCCAAATATAGTGCTATGTCCATGGCTCACATTCATGTATTGCATGAAAGTTGAAAAAGTTTGAGATTACTAATGTATGAAACAATTGCTTGGCTTGTCATCGGGGTTGTGCATGATTAAATACTTTGTGCGATGAATATAGAGCAACAGCCAGACTATATGATTTTGTAGGGATGAACTTTCTTTAGCCATGTTATTTTGAGAAGACATGATTTCTTTGATTAGTATGTTTGAACTATTACTATTTCTTATGTCAATATAAACTTTTATTTTGAATCATTTGGATCTGAACATTCATGCCACAATAAATAAAATTACATTGAGAATTATGCTAGGTAGCATTCCACATCAAAAATTCTGTTTTTATCATTTACCTACTCAAGGACAAGCATGAATTAAGCTTGTGGATGCTTGACACGTCTCCAACGTATCTATAATTTTTGATTGTTCCATGCTATTATATTACCCGTTTTGGATGTTTATGGGCTTTACTTTACACTTTTATATCATTTTTGGGACTAACCTACAAACCGAAGGCCCAGCCCGTATTGCTGTTTTTTTGCCTGTTTCAGTATTTCAAAGAAAAGGAATATCAAAAGGAGTCCAAACGGAATGAAACCTTTGGGAGCATGATTTTTGGAACGAACATGATCCAGAGGACTTGGAGTGTAAGTCGAGAAGCAATCAAGGAAGCCACGAGGGTGGAGGGCGCCCCCCTATCTCGTGGGCCCCTCGGGGACCTACTTCTTCCTCCTACATATACCCACATACCCCGAGAACATCAGAGGCGACAATGAAAAACTATTTCCACCACCGTAACCTTCTGTATCCGCGAGATCCCATTTTGGAGCCTTCACCGGCGCTCCGCCGGAGGGGGAATCGACCATGGACTCTCCGTTCAGTTGTGAGTAATGTGAGTCCATGGATTATACACACTCTTACCCTTCCGCAATTTGCTAGCCTCTACGGTACCGAGCATTGCCCTTTCTCACCTTGAGAGTTGGTGCAAACTTCACCAGGTGCATCCAAACCCAGTGATACGATATGCTCTATCACACATAAAACTCCTTATATCTTCCTCAAAACAGCCACCATACCTACCTATTATGGCATTTCCATAGCCATTTCGAGATATATTGCAATGCAACTTTCCACCGTTCCATTTATTATGACACCCTCCATCATTTTCATATTGCTTTGCATGATCATAAAGTTGACATCATATTTTTGGCAAAGCCACCTCTATAATTATTTCATACATGTCTCTCTTGATTCATTGCATATCCCGGTACACCGCCGGAGGCATTCACATAGAGTCATATTGTCCTAAGTATTGAGTTGTAATTCTTGAGTTGTAAATAAATAGAAGTGTGATGATTTCCATTATTAGAGCATTGTCCCATGCGAGGAAAGGATGATGGAGACTATGATTCCCCCACAAGTTGGGATGAGACTCTAGACTTTATGAAAAATAAAAGAGGCCAAAGAAGCCCAAATAAAAAAGGAGAGGCCAAAGAAGCCCAAATAAAATTAAGAAAAATGAGAGAAAAAGAGAGAAGGGACAATGTTACTATGCTTTTTCCACACTTGTGCTTCAAAGTAGCACCATGATCTTCATGATAAAGAGTCTCCTATGTTGTCACTTTCGTATACTAGTGGGAATTTTTCATTATAGAACTTGGCTTGTATATTCCAATGATGGGCTTCCTCAAAATGCCCTAGGTCTTCGTGAGCAGGCAAGTTGGATGCACTCCCACTTAGTTTCTTTTTGATGAGCTTTCATACATTTATATCTCTAATGCATCCATTGCATGGCAATCCCTACTCCTCGTATTGACATCAATTGATGGGCATCTGCATAGCCCGTTGATTAGCCGCCTCAATGTGAGACTTTCTCCTTTTTTGTTTTCTCACATAATACCTGTAATCATACTCTACTCCACCCATAATGCTATGTCCATGGCTTACGCTCATGTATTGCGTGAGGGTTGAAAAGGCTGAAGCGTGTTAGAAAGTATGAACCAATTGCTTGGCTGAAACCGGGGTTGTGCATGATGGGAGCATTTTGTGTGACGAAAATGAAGCATGGCCAAACTATATGATTTTGTGGGGATAAGCTTTCTTTGGCTATGTTATTTTGATAAGACATAAACTGCTTGGTTAGCATGTTTGAAGTATTACTATTTTTATGTCAATATTAAACTTTTATCTTGAATCTTTTGGATCTGAACATTCATTCCACAATAAAGAAAATTACATTGAGAAATATGTTAGGTAGCATTCCACATCAAAAATTCTGTTTTTATCATTTACCTACTCGAGGACGAGCAGGAATTAAGCTTGGGGATGCTTGATACGTCTCCAACGTATCTATAATTTTTGATTGTTCCATGCTATTATATTATTTGTTTTGGATGTTTAATGGGCTTTACTATGCACTTTTATATTATTTTTGGGACTAACCTATTAACCGGAGGCCCAGTCCAAATTGCTGTTTTTTTGCCTATTTTAGTGTTTCGCAGAAAAGGAATATCAAATGGAGTCCAAATGAATGAAACCTTCGGGAGAGTTATTTTTGGAACAAACGCAATCCAGGAGACTTGGAGTGGACGTCAAGAAAGAAACGAGGAGGCCACGAGGCAGGGAGGCGCACCCCCCACCCTCATGGGCCCCTCGTGGGTCCCTTGACCGACTTCTTTCGCCTATATATACTCATATACCCTAAAAACATCCAGGAGCACCACGAAACCCTATTTCCACCGCCGCAACCATCTGTACCCATGAAATCCCATCTTTGGGCCTTTTCCGGCGCTCCGTCGGAGGGGGAATCGATCACGGAGGGCTTCTACATCAACACCATAGCCTCTCCAATGAAGTGTGAGTAGTTTACCTCAGACCTTCGGGTCCATAGTTATTAGCTAGATGGCGTCTTCTCTCTCTTTGGATCTCAATACAAAGTTCCCTCGATCTTCTTGGAGATCTATTCGATGTAATACTTTTTGCGGTGTGTTTGTCGAGATCCGATGAATTGTGGGTTTATGATAAAGATTATCTATGAAAAATATTTGAATCTCCTCTGAATTCTTTTATGTATGATTTGTTATCTTTGCAAGTCTCTTCGAATTATCAGTTTGGTTTGGCCTACTAGATTGATCTTTCTTGCAATGGGAGACGTGCTTAGCTTTGGGTTCAATCTTGCGGTGTCCTTTCCCAGTGACAGCAGGGGCAGCAAGGCACGCATTGTATTGTTTCCATCGAGGATAAAAAGATGGGGTTTATATCATATTGCTTGATTTTATCCCTCTACATCATATCATCTTGCCTAATGTGTTACTCTGTTCTTATGAAATTAATACTCTAGATGCATGCTGGATAGCGGTCGATGTGTGGAGTAATAGTAGTAGATGCAGAATCGTTTCGATCTACATGTCGCGGACGTGATGCCTATATACATGATCATGCCTAGATATTCTCATAACTATGCACTTTTCTATCAATTGATCGACAGTAATTTGTTCACCCACCGTAATACTTATGCTATCTTGAGAGAAGCCACTAGTGAAACCTATGGCCCCTGGGTCTATTTTCCATCATATAAGTTTCCGATCTATTTTATTTTGCAATCTTTACTTTCCAATCTATATCATAAAAATATCAAAAATATTTATCCTATTATCACTATCAGATCTCACTTTTGCAAGTGGCCGTGAAGGGATTGACAACCCCTTTATCACGTTGGTTCCAAGGTTCTTATTTGTTTGTGCAGGTACAAAGGATTTGAGTGTAGCCTCCTAATGGATTGATACCTTGGTTCTCAAAAACTGAGGGAAATACTTATGCTACTTTGCTGCATCACCCTTTCCTCTTCAAGGGAAAACCAACGCATGCTCAAGAGGTAGCAAGAAGGATTTCTGGCGCCGTTGCCGGGGAGTCTACGCAAAAGTCAAGACATACCAAGTACCCATCACAAATTCTTATCCCTCGCATTACATTATTTGCCATTTGCCTCTCGTTTTCCTCTCCCCCACTTCACCTTTGCCTTTTCTTCGCCTTCTTCCTATATGTCCCTTTGTTTGTGTTTCCACATGCCTTCTATTTGTTTGCTAGAAATCTATTGATATGGATCCACTTAAAGTGTTCTACTTGGATCATCTTCAATCTATTTGTGCTCGTGCTGAAACCCCAACTAGTTTAGTTGTGGGAAGATCTTTAGATGAGCATGCTCATTTTGTGCATCATCGTTTGTCTGAAAAGGGGAAGCTCTTACGGTATCAAATAAATAGTATGCTATGCTATGCTTGGAATCTTTGTGAAATTTATGATTTTACTCGTTGCTCTAAGAACCCTAAAAACACCTTCCCTACCTATGTGAGTTTAATGATAATGAAATCTTATCTTCTTATGGAAAGGGTGTTTATAGTTACTATGATATCGAACAAATTGAAGAATTTGTCATTTTTAAGGGTGCTCATGAAGTTGCTTCTTTGATTGAAAAGTATGATATTACTCTCTACAAATCTGAATATTTTGACATACTTAAATATTGCTATGAAAACTATGCTCATAATGCCTATGTTAAGGAATTTCTTGAGAGAATGATCGTTCCTTTGGAAGAAAATAATGATATGCATGAATCTATGGATAATTATGATTCCGATGATTTGATTGAAATATCCCTTAATGCACATGATGCTTGCTATTCTTGTGGCCATGATGCCAATACTTATGAAGATGAATTTGCTATAGTTCCCTATGTTAAACATGAGATCGTTGCTATTTCACCCATACTGTTTGATAATAATGTTTGCAATTATATTGAAAGTGGGTCCAACTTGCTTGCTCATGAAGACCTAGGGCATTTTGAGGAAGCCCATGGTAGGAATATACAATCCAAGTTCTAGAATGAAAAATTCCACTAGTATGAACAAGACAACTCACTATATGAAAATATGGTGCTACTTTGAAGCACAATATATGAGACTCACTACATGAAGAACAAGGTGCTACTTTGAAGCACAATATATGAGACTCACTACATGAAGAACAAGGTGCTACTTTGAAGCACAAGTGTGGAAAAATAGATAGTAGCATTGCCCTTTTCTTTTCTTTTCTTTTTTTGGGCCTTTTTTGGGCAATACTCTAATAATGATGATCATCACACTTCTATTGATTACAACATAAGGATTACAACTCGAAGCTTAGAACAACAAATGACTCTATATGAATGCCTCCGGCGGTGTACCGGGATGGTGCAATGAATCAAGAGTGACATGCATGGAAAATAATGCATGGTGGCTTTGCCACAAATACGATGTCAACTCCAAGATCATGCAATGGCAATATGACAAAAGTAATGCATGTCACGATGATGATGGTGGAAGTTGCATGGCAATATATCTCGGAATGGCTATGGAAATGCCATGATAGGTAGGTATGGTGGCTATTTTGAGGAAGATAATAGGAGGTTTATGTGTGACAGAGCGTATCGTATCACGGGGTTTGGATGCACCGGTGAAGTTTGCACCAACTCTCAAGGTGAGAAAGGGCAATGCACGGTACCGAAGAGGCTAGCAAAGGCGGAAAGGTGAGAGTGCGTATAATCCATGGACCCAACATTAGTCAAAAGAACTCATATACTTATTGCAAAAATTTAGAAGTCATCAAAAATCAAGTAGTACGCGCATGCTCCTAGGGGGATAGATTGGTAGGAAAAGACCATCGCTCGTCCCCGACCGCCACTCATAAGGATGCACAAGCCAGGTACACTTCATGTTTCAAATTTGTTACACAACTTTAACCATACGTGCATGCTACGGGACTTGCAAACTTCAACACAAGTATTTCTCAAATTCATAATCACCCAACTAGCACGACTTTGATATTATCACCTCCATATCTCAAAACAATTATCAAGCATCAAACTTATCTTAGTATTCAACGCACTCAAAAGAAAGTTTCACATATCTTGAATACCAAGTATATTAACATTAAGCAAATTACCATGCTATTAACGACTCTCAAAATAATCTAACTGAAGCATGAGAGATCAAGTTTCTTTAAAACAAATCCACCACCATGCTCAAAAAAAATCTAAGTGCAGCACTAGAGCAAAAATTATCACGCTCAAAAGATATAAGTGAAGCACTATGAGCAAAACTATCAAGCTCAAAAGATATAAGTGAAGCACATAGAGTATTCTAACAAATTTCAATTCATGTATGGCTCTCTCAAAAGGTGTGTACAGCAAAGATGATTATGGTAGACTAACAAGCAAAGACACAAATAATACAAGACGCTCCAAGCAAAACACATATCATGTTGGTGAATAAAAATATAGCTCCAAGTAAATTACCGATGGAAGTGGACGAAAGAGGGGATGCCTTCCGGGGCATCCCCAAGCTTTGACTTTTTGGTGTCCTTGGATTATCTTGGGGGTGCCATGGGCATCCCCAAGCTTAGGCTCTTGCCACTCCTTGTTCCGTAATCCATCAAAAGAATTCACCCAAAACTTGAAAACTTCACAACACAAAACTCAACAGAAATCTCGTGAGCTCCGTTAGAGAAAGAAAACAAAACACTACTTCAAGGTACTGTAATTAACTCATTATTTATTTATATTGGTGTTAAACCTACTGCATTCCAACTTCTCTATGGATCATAAACTATTTTACTAGCCATAGATTCATCAAAATAAGCAAACAACACACGAAAAATAGAATCTGTCAAAAACAGAACAGTCTGTAGCAATCTGTAACTAACACAAACTTATGGAAGTCTAAAAATTCTACCAAAATAGGAAGTCCTGGAAAATTTGTTTAGGGTTTAGCGGCAAAAAGAATCAACGCAAAAGCACGTTCCTGTGATTTATCATAACTAAATTCATGCGCGCAAAGTTTCTGTTTTTCAGCAGAATCAAATCAACTATCATCGTAGGTTATCCTATAGGTCCTACTTGGCACAAACACTAATTAAAACATAAAATCACATCCAAACAAAAGGTAGATGGATTATTTATTTCAAAACAGAAGCAAAAAACAAAAAACACAAAATAAAATTGGGTTGCCTCCCAACAAGCGCTATCGTTTAACGCCCTTAGCTAGGCATTGAGATTTCGATGATGCTCACATAAAAGACAAGAATTGAAGCGCAAAGAGAGCATCATAAAACACGTGACAAACACATCTAAGTCTAACATACTTCCTATGCATAGGCATATTATAGGCAAACAAATTATCGTAGCAAGCAAAAACTGGCATATGCAAGGAAGCGGAAAGGAACAATAGCAATCTCAACATAACGAGAGGTAATTTAGTAACATGAAAATTTCTATAACCATATTTTCCTCTCTCATAATAATTACATGTAGGATCATAAGAAAATTCAAGAATACAGATATCACATAACATATTCTCAACACAATCCACATGCATGTGAAGTTGACACTCTTCCAAAATAGTGGGATTATCATTAACTAAAGTCATGATTTCTCCAACCCACTTCTATCAAAAATTTCATAAGACTGAATGTTATCCAAATATGTGGGATCCAAAGTTGACACTCTTCCAAACCCACTTTCAATATTATTGCAAACAATATTATCAATCTCATATTCATCATGGGGATTAAATAAATTTTCAAGATCAGAAGAAGAATCACCCCAATCATGATCATTGCAACAAGTAGTAGACATAGCAAAGCTAGCATCCCCAAGCTTAGGGTTTTGCATATTATTAGCACAACTGACATCAAGAGAATTTATAGTAAAATCATTGCAATCATGCTTTTTATTCAAAAATCTATTGTGAATCACTTCATAAGCTTCTTCTTTCAACACTTCATCACAATTTTCAGATTCACGAATTTCAAGCAAAACCTCATAAAGATAATCTAGTGCACAAAACTCACTAGCAATAGTTTCATCATAATTGGATCTCTTAAAGAGATTATCAAGTGGATGAGGATCCATAACCTTTTAGCAAGCGAAGATGCAAGCAAAAAGAAGGCACATGGTAACACGAGCAAACAGAAGGACGAACGGAAGAGGGGCAAATAAAACGGCAAGGGTGAAGTGGGGGAGAGGAAAACGAGAGGCAAATGGAAAATAATGTAATGCGAGAGATAGGGATTGCGATGGGTACTTGGTTTTGTTGACTTGCTTGCGTGAGCCTCCCCGGCAACGGCGCTAGAAATCCTTCTTGCTATGTCTCAAGCTTGCGTTGGTTTTCCCCGAAGAGGAGAGGATGATGCAGCAGAGTAGCGTAAGTATTTCCCTCAGTTTTTGAGAACCAAGGTATCAATCCAGTAGGAGGTCACGCGCAAGTCCCTCGTACCTACACAAAACGATAGCTACTCGCAACCAACGCGATTAGGGGTTGTCAATCCCTTCACGGTCACTTACGAGAGTGAGATCTGATAGAGATAATATTTTTGGTATTTTTGGTATAAAGATGCAAAGTAAAAAGTAAAAGCAAAGCAAGTAAATAAAGTGATGGAGATTGATATGATGAGAATAGACCCGGGGGCCATAGGTTTCACTAGTGGCTTCTCTCAAGAGCATAAATATTCTACGGTGGGTGAACAAATTACTGTTGAGCAATTGATAGAATTGAGCATAGTTATGAGGTTATCTAGGTATGATCATGTATATAGGCATCACATCCGTGACAAGTAGATCGAAACAATTCTGCATCTACTGCTATTACTCCACTCATTGACCGCTATCCGGCATGCATATAGAGTATTAAGTTAAAAACAGAGTAATGCCTTAAGCAAGATGACATGATGTAGAGGAATAAATTCATGCAATATGATAAATACCCCATCTTGTTATCCTCGATGGCAACAATACAATACGTGCCTTGCAACCTTTTCTATCACTGGGTAACGACACCGCAAGATTGAACCCAAAGCCATGCACTTCTCCCATTGCAAGAACTACCAATCTAGTTGGCCAAACCAAACGGATAATTTGAAGAGACTTCCAAAGATAACTCAATCATACATAAAAGAATTCAGAGAAGATTCAAATATTATTCATAGATAAGCTGGATCATAAACCCACAATTCATTGGTCTCAACAAACACACCGCAAAAAGAAGATTACATCGAATAGATCTCCACGACAGATGGCGAGAACATTGTATTGAGATCCAAAAAGAGAGAAGAAGCCATCTAGCTACTAGCTATGGACCCGAAGGTCTGAAGTAAACTACTCATACTTCATCGGAGGGGCTATGGTGATGATGTAGAAGCCCTCCGTGGTGGATGCCCCCTCCGGCGGAGCTCCAAAACAGGCCCCAAGATGGGATCTCGTGGATACAGAAGGTTGCGGCGGTGGAATTAGGTTTTTGGCTCGTCGTCTGGTCTATTGGGGGTACGTAGGTATATATAGAAGGGAGGAGTACGTCGATGGAGCTTCGAGGGGCCCGCGAGGTAGGGGGCGCACCCAGGGGGGAGGGCGCGCCCTCCACCCTCATGACCGCCTCGTGGCTTTCTTGACAGAGGGTCCAAGTCTCCTGGGTCTTATCTGATGAGAAAATCATGATCCCGAAGGTTTCATTCCGTTTGGGCTCCGTTTGATATTTTGTTTCTTCAAAATACTGAAAAAGGCAAAAAAACAGCAATTCTGGGCTGGGCCTCCGGTTAATAGGTTAGTCCCAAAAATAATATAAAAGTGGAAAATAAAGCCCATTATAGTCCAAAACAATAGATAAAGTAGCATGGAGCAATCAAAAATTATAGATACGTTGGAGACGTATCAGGCCCCTCGTGGTTCCCTTGACCGACTTCTTTCGCCTATATATACTCATATACCCTGAAAACATCCAGGAGCACCACGAAACCCTATTTCCACAGCCGCAACCTTCTGTACCCGTGAGATCCCATCTTGGGGCTTTTTCCGGCGCTCCGCCGGAGTGGGAATCAATCGCGGATGGCTTCTACATCAACACCATAGCCTCTCCGATGAAGTGTGAGTAGTTTCCCTCAGACCTTCGGGTCCATAGTTATTAGCTAGATGGCTTCTTCTCTCTCTTTGGATCTCAATACAAAGTTTTCCTTGATACGTCTCCAACGTATCTATAATTTTTTATTGTTCCATGCTATTATATTACCCGTTTTGAATGTTTATGGGCTTTACTTTACACTTTTATATCATTTTTGGGACTAACCTACTAACCGGAGGCCCAGCCCGTATTGCTGTTTTTTTTTGCCTATTTCAGTATTTCGAAGAAAAGGAATATCAAACGGAGTCCAAACGGAATGAAACCTTCGGGAGCGTGATTTTTGGAACGGACATGATCAAGAGGACTTGGAGTGCAAGTCAAGAAGCAATCGAGGAAGCAACGAGGGTGGAGGGCGCCCCCCCTACTGGGCGGTCCCCTTATCTCGTGGGCCCCTAGGGGACCTACTTCTTCCTCCTATATATACCCACCTACCCCGAGAACATCAGAGGCGACCACGAAAAACTATTTCCACCACCGTAACCTTCTCTATCCGCGAGATCCCATCTTGGAGCCTTCATCGGCGCTCCGCCGGAGGGGGAATCGATCATTGAGGGCTTCTACATCAACACCATAGACTCTCCGATGAGTTGTGAGTAGTTTACCACAGACCTTCGGGTCCATAGTTATTAGCTAGATGGCTTCTTCTCTCTCTTTGAATCTCAATACCATGTTCTCCTCGATCTTCTTGGAGATCTATTCGATGTAACTCTTTTTGCGGTGTGTTTGTCGAGATCCGGTGAATTGTGGGTTTATGATCAAGTTTATCTATGAGAAATATTTGAATCTCCTCTGAATTCTTTTATGTGTGATTAAGTTATCTTTGCAAGTCTCTTCGAATTATCAGTTTGGTTTGGCCTACTAGATTGATTGTTCTTGCAATGCGAGAAGTGCTTAGCTTTGGCTTCAATCTTGTGGTGTCCTTTCCCAGTGACAGCAGGGGCAGCAAGGCACGTATTGTATTGTTGCCATCGAGGATAAAAAGATGGGGTTTATATCATATTGCATGAGTTTATCCCTGTACATCATGTCAGCTTTCCTAATGCGTTACTCTATTCTTTATGAACTTAATACTCTAGATGCATGCTAGATAGCGGTCGATGTGTGGAGTAATAGTAGTAGATGCAGGCAGGAGTTGGTCTACTTGTTGCGGACGTGATGCCTATATACATGATCATGCCTAGATAATCCATAATTATTCGCTTTTCTATCAATTTCTCGACAGTAATTTGTTCACCCACCGTAACACTTATGCTGTCTTGAGAGAAGCCCCTAGTGAAACCTATGGCCCCCGGGTCTATCTTTTATCATAAAAGCTTTCAATCTACTTTTATTTGCATATTTACTTTTTCTATCTACATTATAAAATACCAAAAATATATTTATCTTATCATACTATCTCTATTAGATCTCACTTTCGCAAGTGGCCATGAAGGGATTGACAACCCCTTTATTGCGTTGGTTGCGAGTTCTTGTTAGTTTGTGTAGGTGCGTGGGACTTTTGAGGAGCCTCCTACTGTATTGATACCTTGGTTCTCAAAAACTGAGGGAAATACTTACACTATATTGTTGTATCACGCTTTCATGTTCAAGGAAAACCACCGCAAGCTCAAGGCGTAGCACTCCTCGATCTTCTTCGAGATCTATTCGATGTAATACTTTTTTGCAGTGTGTTTGTCGAGATCCGATGAATTGAGGGTTTATGATAAAGATTATCTATGAACAATATTTGAATCTCCTCTGAATTCTTTTATGTATGATTTGTTATCTTTGCAAGTCTCTTCGAATTATCAGTTTGGTTGGCCTACTAGATTGATCTTTCTTGCAATGGGAGAAGTGCTTAGCTTTGGGTTCAATCTTGCGGTGTCCTTTCCAAGTGACAGCAGGGGCAGCAAGGCACGTATTGTATTGTTGCCATCGAGGATAAAAAGATGGGGTTTATATCATATTGGTTGAGTTTATCCCTCTACATCATGTCATCTTGCCTAATGCGTTACTCTGTTCTTATGAACTTAATACTCTAGATGCATGCTGGATAGCGGTCGATGTGTGGAGTAATAGTAGTAGATGCAGAATCGTTTCGATCTACTTGTCGCGGACGTGATGCCTATATACATTATCATGCCTAGATATTCTCATAAGTATGCACTTTTCTATCAATTGCTCGACAGTAATTTGTTCACCCACCGTAATACTTATGCTATCTTGAGAGAAGCCACTAGTGAAACCTATGGCCCCCGGGTCTATTTTCCATCATATAAGTTTCCGATCTACTTTATTTTGCAATCTTTACTTTCCAATCTATATCATAAAAATACCGAAAATATTTATCCTATTATCTCTATCAGATCTCACTTTTGCAAGTGGCCGTGAAGGGATTGACAACCCCTTTATCGCGTTGGTTGCAAGGTTCTTATTTGTTTGTGCAGGTACGAGGGATTTGAGTGTAGCCTCCTACTAGATTGATACCTTGGTTCTCAAAAACTGAGGGAAATACTTACGCTACTTTGCTGCATCACCCTTTCCTCTTCAAGGGAAAACCAACGCATGCTCAAGAGGTAGCACCGCCACCCCTGCCTTGGGATGGGGGCTAGGGTTGGTACTCCCCTCCCTCACCCCTATATATAGTGGGGAGGCGCATGGGGCATCCAACCCTTTCACGCTTGCCTCGTCTCCCTCCCGTTACTCCTCCTCCACGTTCTGTTAGAGCTTGGCTAAGCCCTGCCGGAATTCCGCTCCCACCACCACCACCACGCCGTCGTGTTGGTTCAGATATCATCTACCCCATCTCCCTCACTTGCTGGATCAAGAAGGATAGGACGCGGCCAAGCTGTATGTGTGCCAAACTCGGAGGTGTCGTCCGTTCGGCACTAGATTGGATTGGATCATGAAGAGTACGACTACATCAACCACGTTACGACACTAACGCTTTCGGTCTACAAGGGTATGTAGACACACTTCCCTCTCATTGCTTTATCCTAGATTATATCTTGGGTGTTCGCAGGATTTTTTTTATTTCCATGCAAGTTTCCCCGTCACCCCCAACCAACAACCCCTCACCGCGCCACGGCGTGACCTCACGGCAACAGAATCTTGCTACCAAACCCTTTGTGTCACACCTCACATGCAGATTCACTGTAATCCAACCACGGCCAGAGCACCACTAGGTCATACTCACCCCTGCCGGGTGCGTGTCGTACCTGACTAGGTCAACCAAAGCACGGGCCCCCACCCGATGCCGCCAGGGCAGCCGCCACAGTCCCTTGTGCGCCTGCACCACTGAGGGAGTCCTGGATTAGGGGTCCTTGGACAACCGAACTATATGCTTATGCTGGACTGTTGGACTAATGAAGATACAAGATTGAAGACTTTGTCCCGTGTCCGGGTGGGACCCTCCTTTGCGTGGAAGGCAAGCTTGGCAATTCAGATATGTAGATTCCCTTCTCTATAACCGACTCTGAGTAACCCTAGCCCCCTCTGGTGTCTATATAAACCAGAGGGTTTAGTCCGGAGGACAACAACAATCATAATCATGGGCTAGCTTCTAGGGTTTAGCCTCTATGATCTCGTGGTAGATCAACTGTTGTAATACTCATATCATCAAGATCAATCAAGCAAGAAGTAGGGTATTACCTCCATAGAGAGGGCCCGAACCTGGGTAAACATCTTGTCCCCCGCCTCCTGTTACCATTAGCCTTAGACGCATAGTTCGGGACCCCCTACCCGAGATCCGCCGGTTTTGACGCCGACATTGGTGCTTTCATTGAGAGTTCAACTATGTCGTCACCATAAGGCTTGATGGCTCCTTCAATCATCTACAATGGTGCAGTACAGGGTGAGGCTTTCCTCCCCGGACAGATCTTCGTATTCGGCGGCTTCGCACTGCGGGCCAACTTGCTTGGCCATCTGGAGCAGATCGATAGCTATGCCCCTGGCCATCAGGTCAGGTTTGGAAACCTGAACTACACTACCGACATCCGCGGAGACTTGATCTTCGATGGATTCAAGCCCATGACAGGTGCACCCTACAGCCACGATGAACATGACCTAGATCTTCCATCGGACGGTGTTCAGGAGATCTCACCTGCAGCTGCCCTGGCTTTAGATCCAGCGTAGATCGTGCCATCCGAGGACGGGAGGATGGACCCCGCCACGGAAGCCGCACACTCAACGGCGATAGAGCCGAACACAGATTTCACTTCCAATGAGGTCTGTGTCATCGGACCCTCGGACTCGTCTTCGGCCATAGGCTCCAAACGGCGCGTATCCGCGCCCATCAGATCTAACTGGGCACCGATCTTGGAGTTCAGCTCCACGGACATCTTTCAGCACTTGCCCTTGGGCGACATGCTAAACTCATTAAAATCTCTCTCCTTGTCGGGAGACTCTTGGCCGAACTATGTCCGGCTTGAGTGAGAAGCAGATGACGAAGGAATTCGTTACCCACCCACCACCCACTTAATAGCCACTGTCGACGACTTAACCGACATGCTTGATTTCAACTTTGAAGACATCGGCGGTATGGATGACGATGCCGGAGAAGAACAGGAACCACTGCCCACAGGGCGCTGGACAGCCACCTCATCGTATGACATATAATGGTGGACACACCCAAAGAAAACAATGGCGAGGATCAAAAGGATGCAACAGAGGATAATCCTCCTGAGAAACAGTCGAAGCGCCAATGTCAGCGGCGCTGCTCTAAACCATGCCAGGGTAGAAACAGTGATACCGGCACAAGAGATAATAGCACTCTGGATGATGCCGAAGACGAAAACAATCCCGCCCAGCCAAGCTTTGAACAGGCCGGATGGGAGGACAGGCAAGCTAGCCCTGATGAACAGGCCATGAATGAAGACTTGGAGGATGACAATTACATGCTCCTCTCCGAAGACGAGGTGAGCCTCGGCGACGAAGAATTTACCGTGCCTGAGGATCCCGTCGAGCAGGAACGCTTCAAGCATCGGCTTATAGCCACTTCAAAGAGCCTGAAGAAAAAATAGCATTAGCTTCAAGCTGATCAAGATTTGCTCACTGATAGATGGACTAAGGTCCTGGCAGTCGAGGAATACAGACTCGAGCGCCCAACCAAAAGTTACCCGAGACGCAGGTTGTTACCTCAATTCGAGGACGAGGCATTAGAGCCTATACTACCAGCGCAGGATGCGGCTGACCGACCACCGCGTGGTCGAGAGAAAGCGGCGTATCAGTCCGAGCACCAACCCGCACCCCGTCGCCGAACAAATAGAAACACGAAGGCCCGAGGCTACACGCATGACCTGCGAGACGAATTGGAAAACAAAGCAGGACAGTCAAGATCGATCTACGGATCGCGGGCGCGTGCCCCAACACGTGACGATGACCGCTGATACGTATCCAACGTATCTATAATTTATGAAGCATTCATGCTATTTTATTATCTGTTTTGAATGATTATGGCTTTATTATACACTTTTATATTATTTTTGGAACTAACCTATTAACCGGAGGCCCAGCCCATATTGTTGTTTTCTTGCCTATTTCAATGTTTCGAAGAAAAGGAATATCAAACGGAGTCCAAACGGAATGAAACCTTTGGAAAAGTTATTTTTGGAACAGAAGCAATCCCGGGAACTTGGAGTGCAAGCCAGGGAAGTGTCGAGGAGGCCATGAGATAGGGGGGCGCGCCCACCCCCTGGGCCTACCCTCCACCCTCGTGGGTCCCTCGAGGCTCCCCCGACCGACTTCTTTCACCTATATATTCCCATATACCCAAAAACCATAGAAGAACAATATAGATGGGGAGTTCCGCCGCCGCCAGCCCCTTTAGCCACCAAAAACCTCTCGGGAGCCCGTTCCGGCACCCTGCCGGAGGGGGGATCCCTCACTGGTGGCCATCTTCATCATCTCGGCGCTCTCTATGATGAGGAGGGAGGAGTTCACCCTCGGGGCTGAGGGTATGTACCAGTAGCTATGTGTTTGATCTCTCTCTCTCTCTCTCGTGTTCTCTCTATGGCACGATCTTGATGTATCGCGAGCTTTGCTATTATAGTTGGATCTCATGATGTTTCTCCCCCTCTACTCTCTTGTGATGAATTGAGTTTTCCTCTTGAAGTTATCTTATTGGATTAAGCCTTTAAGGATTTGAGAACACTTGATGTATGTCTTGCCGTGCTTATCTATGGTGACAATGGGATATCACGTGATCCACTTGATGTATGTTTTGGTGATCAACTTGCGGGTTCCGCCCATGAACCTATGCATAAGGGTTGGCACACGTTTTCATCTTGACTCTCTGATAGAAACTTTGGGGCACTCTTTGAAGTACTTTGTGTTGGTTGAATAGATGAATCTGAGATTGATTGATGCATATCATATAATCATGCCCACGGATACTTGAGGTTACAATGGAGTATCTAGGTGACATTAGGGTTTTGGTTGATTTGTGTCTTAAGGTGTTATTCTAGTATGAACTCTATGATAGATTGAACCAAAAGAATAGCTTCGTGTTATTTTACTACGGACTCTTGAATAGATAGAACAGAAAGGATAACTTTGACGTGGTTTTGTACCCTACCATAATCTCTTCGTTTGTTCTCCGCTATTAGTGGCTTTGGAGTGACTCTTTGTTGCATGTTGAGGGATTGTTATATGATCTATCTATGTTATTATTACTGAGAGAACTTGCACTAGTGAAAGTATGAACCTTAGGCCTTGTTTCCTACCATTGCAATGCCGTTTACGCTCACTTTTATCATTAATTACCTTGCTGTTTTTATATTTTCAGATTACAAATACCCATATCTACCATCCATATTGCACTTGTATCACCATCTCTTCGCCGAACTAGTGAACCTATACAATTTACCATTGTATTGGGTGTGTTGGGGACACAAGAGACTCTTTCTTATTTGGTTGCAAGGTTGTTTGAGAGAGACCATCTTCATCCTACTCCTCCCACGGATTGATAAACCTTAGGTCATCCACTTGAGGGAAATTTGCCACTGTCCTTCAAACCTCTGCACTTGGAGGCCCAACAACGTCTACAAGAAGAAGGTTGCGTAGTAGACATCAAGCTCTTTTCTGGTGCCGTTGGCGGGGAGGTGAGTGATTGAAGGTATATCTTTAGATCTTGCAATCGAATCTTTTTGTTTCTTGTTTTATCACTAGTTTAGTTTATAAAAGAAAACTACAAAAAAATGGATTTGAGTTTGTCTCATACGCTTCATGTTTTTAATATCTTTCGTGAGAATGATGGAAAGGAAAATTGTGCTCAAGTGCTAGAAGAAGAATGCATTAGAATGTTTGGTACTAGATCTTTGTATGATAAGCATGATTGAAATGTTGTTAGTATGAATTCTTTGAATACCCATGATGCTAATGATATGCAAAGGCACAAGCTTGGGGAAGCTATGCTTGATGAAGATGATATTTTTTGTACCCCAAGTTTTGATGAGCAAATTTATTATGATGAAAGCATGCCTCCTATTTATGATGATTATATTGATGAAAGTGGATTTGGAGAGGTCATCACTTTATTTAGTGATGAGTTCACTTTTTTGGAAGAGGTTCCAATTGGTTATGAGAACAAAGTTGCTATATATGATGATTATTGTGATGACTTGTATGCTATTAAGAATAATGATAACCATGAAACTTGTCATCATGATTTTAGTTTTCAATTGGATTATGCCTCACATGATAATTATTTTGTTGAGTTTGCTGCCACTAGTATTCATGAGAAGAAATTTGCTTATGTGGAGAGTAGTAAATTTTCTATGCTTGTATATCATGAAAAGAATGCTTTAGGTGCTGGTTATATTGTTGAATTCATTCATGATGCTACTGAACATTATTATTAGGGAGGAATATATGCTTGTAGGAATTGCAATAATATCAAGTTTCCTCCCTATGTGCTTAAAATCTTGAAGCTATGCTTGTTTTGCCTTCCTATGCTAGTTGATTATTGTTCCCATAAGTTGTTTGCTCACAAAATACCTATGCATAGGAAGTGGGTTAGACTTAAATGTTCTAGTCATATGCTTCATGATGTTCTCTTTATGTTTCAATTCTTATCTTTTATGTGAGCATCATTGTCATCATCATGCCTAGCTAGAAAGACATTAAAGAAAAGCGCTTGTTGGGAGACAACCCAATATTTATCCTTACTGTCTTTGCGTGTTCACATGATTATTCTACTGTAGTAATCATGTTTTATAGCTTTTGTTTCAATAAAGTGCAAAGTAAGACCTTTAGGATAGCTTACAGTGATAGTTGTGTTGATCCTGCTGAAAATCAGAAACTTTTGCACCCAATAAATTAGTTTTTTTAATTCGCAGATACGTGCTTTTGATATGATTATTTTTGCTATGGATCAGTACACAAATTTCTTAGGACTTCCTAATTTGGTAGGATTTTTAGAGTTCCAGAAGTATACGTTTGTTACAGATTACTATTGATTGTTCTGTTTTTGACATATTCTGTTTTTCTATGTGTTGATTGCTTATTTTGATGAATCTATGAGTAGTATCAGAGGGTATGAACCATAGATAAGTTGGAGTACAGTAGATATTACACCAATATGAATTTAGAATGAGTTCATTACAGTACCTAAGTGGTGGTTTTATTTTCTTATACTAACGGAGCTTACGAGTTTTCTATTGAGTTTTGTGTTGTGAAGTTTTCAAGTTTTGGGTAAAGATTCGATGGACTATGGAATAAGGAGTGGCAAGAGCCTAAGCTTGGGGATGCCCAAGGCACCCCAAGGTAATATTCAAGGACAACCAAGAGCCTAAGCTTGGAGATGCCTCGGATGGCATCCCCTCTTTCGTCTTCGTTCATCGGTAACTTTACTTGGAGCTATATTTTTATTCACCACATGATATGTGTTTTGCTTGGAGCGTCATTTTGTTTTCTTTTGTTTTGCTTGCTGTTTGAATAAAATACCAAGATCTGAAATTCTTAAATGAGAGAGAGAGTCTTCACATAGCTACATAATTATTTAGCTACTCATTGATCTTCACTTATATCTTTTTGGAGTAGTTTGTCATTTACTCGTGTGCTTCACTTATATCCTATGAGTAAATGGTTGAATGAGTTGAATGTCATAAATCTGAAATTATATATGTTTCATTTGCTTATCCCATGGGGAGTAATGGCTTCACATCTAAGAAGTAGAGGTTGTAAATTTATTGAAGGTTAGCAAGCATTGTATTGGTCATTTGAACAATTCATGAAAGAATATTGAAGGAAGAGAGATTTCACATATAAATATACTATCTTGGACATCTTTTATAATTGTGAGCACTCATTAATTATGACATGCTAAAGAGTTGATGTTGGACAAGGAAGACAATGTAATGGGTTATGTTTTCTCACATCTCAGTTAAAGTATATTGCCATGGATCATTCAAACATGTTGAGCTTGCATTTCCCCCTCATGCTAGCCAAAATTCCTTGCACCAAGTAGTGATACTACTTGTGCTTCCAAATATCCTTAAACCTAGTTTTTGCCATAAGAGTCCACCATACCTACCTATGGATTGAGTAAGATCCTTCAAGTAAGTTGTCATCGGTGCAAGCAATAAAAATTGCTCTCTAAATATGTATGATCTATTAGTGTGAAGAAAATAAGCTTTATACGATCTTGTTATGGAAGCAATAAAAGCGACGGACTGCATAATAAAGGTCCATATACAAGTGGCAATATAAAGTGATGTTCTTTTGCATTAAGATTTTGTGCATCCAACCATAAAAGTGCATGACAACCTCTGCTTCCCTCTGCGAAGGGCCTATCTTTTACTTTATGTCTTTTACTTTATGCAAGAGTCAAGG
>NC_041389.1:83450461-83536027 GCF_002162155.2 Triticum dicoccoides
GTGAGTGTTAGCAATTGTAGAAGACTATATGATAGTTGAGTATGTGGAGTTTGCTAAATCAAAGCTCTGACATAGACCCTTCCTGAAAATAAGATGAATTGTAATTGTTTGATGACTAAGAATGAAGTTTGCTAGTTTTCAAGAAAGTTTATGGTCTATGCTTTAACATGTGAATAGCTTGTTACTTGATCTTGAGAAGTTTTATGAGATGAACTACTGTTATGACATATAATCATGCTAGGAAAGGTGATTGAAATTATCATTGATCAAACTTGTGCACCTGCTAGCATTCACACTTCATAAATTCTTTCTTTTATCATTTACCTACTCGAGGACGAGAAGGAATTAAGCTTGGGGATGCTGATACGTCTCCAATGTATCTATAATTTATGAAGCATTCATGATATTTTATTATCTGTTTTTGAATTATTATGGGCTTTATTATACACTTTTATATTATTTTTGGGACTAACCTATTAACCGGAGGCCCAACCCATATTGCTGTTTTCTTGCCTATTTTAGTGTTTCGAAGAAAAGGAATATCAAACGGAGTCCAAACGGAATGAAACCTTCGGAAAAGTTATTTTTGGAATAGAAGCAATCCCGGGAACTTGGATGTAAGCCAGGGAAGCGTCGAGGAGACCATGAGATAGGGGGGTGCGCCCACCCCCTGTGACACTCCAAAAATTTTATGGTTTTATTTTCAAAAAAAAAGCCTTGCTGGTTTGAAGAAGGTCATTTAATTTTTTTTAAAAAACCTCTTCTAAGTCTACTCTCTAAAAACTCTTTCTGGATTGAGTTTTCTTCTAAAAATAAAACCTTTTGGTTTTGGGATTTTTATTTGGTTTGATCCATTTCTGTTTTGCCATGCCACTTATGGTAAAACTCCTCTCAAAACCCCTCCTTCCACTTGGATACAACTTAAACATTCTGTCCAAACCAATAAAATCCATTTCTGGATTTTATTCCAATTATTTTCTCTTTCCAAATAATTCTGTCTTTTCTTTTGAGCCTAAGTAATTTGCAAAGCAAGTACCCAAAGGCTTTTGATTTTTGGCCTCAACTCGGCACCCTTGCATAGTCCTTTGTACCCACAACCCAGAACCATCTTGATCCACTCTTCTTCTTTTCAAATATTTCAAATTTCACTCACTGCAAGTTTGGACCAGATTTGCCAAATTTGGTGAAATTCATATCTACACTTCTCCAAAAATTCCACCAAAATTCAGGCAACCTCTAGTTGCAATGAGAGACCACTCCACCAAAAATCAGCTCAAGGAAAAATCCCTAGAGGCCAGAATCATTCTGTCGAACACCTTGCACGCACTGTTCTGTTCATCTTCAGTTAAATTCAGAATTTGCAGTGTCGAGCGTCGTCAGAGATTCAGTCACATGCTCACAGTGCACTTGGCATGTTGCTCACGGCCTAACTTGCTTGTTCGGAGCCTCACACGCGCGCTTGGCGCGTTCCTGGCGTCGGTGGCACCTTGGCCCGCCTACGCCGAATCACCGTAGCGGCCAACAGCGAGCAGAACGGCGGCGCAACGCCGTTCGGCGCCGCCCAAACCCTCTGGTGGCTCCGCGTGGCCATATCCTTGCCAGCGCACGCATGTGGCACCGTCGCCGTGGCGCGGCACGCACAGAGCGTGCTCTCTGCCGCCGACGGGCCCGCGTCGCCCCGTCCCGTCGAGCCCAGCCTAAGCTTCGAGCCCCGGCTCGTTTAACGCCTAAACGGAACCCGTGAACCTCCATGACGGTGATAAGCTCCTAAAACTCCCCGACCGATGCCCTGTGCCACCGTAAGCTTCGCCGGAGAACCCCGTTCTCGGCCACCGCCTCGGACCGCCTATAAAAAGGGCTCACGAGCTCGCCCTCGAGCACACACCATCTCTGCACCACACCAGCACCCCACCAGGCCACCAGGAGGACCTCAAGGAGGTCTCCTCCCCCAACTCCAGCCGCCCCGTTCCGCCTCGGCCTCCACCTTGATTCACTCCGGTGAGGCCGTCTCCGGTGCCCAAACCCCGTCAGCTACCCCCTCTAGCTACCAGAGGTCTAACCCCCTCCTCAATTTACCCTCCGCAGCACTCTCCGACGAGATCCACGACCACCCGAACTGCCGTCCGCCGGAGCAAGGGCCGCCGTCGACACGGAGCTCGCCGACGACCACTTCCACCTCCCACAGATGCGGAAGGACGTGCTGATCACGAAGGTACCGTCCGATCACTCTACCTCGCCGTGGATCGCCGCCGGCGACCACCGCACCTCTCGGGCGCCGTCGGGCTCTGTTTCTCTCGTTTTGGATTTTCAAACCCGACAGGTGGAGCCCACCCGTCAGCCTCTCAGTCCTTCTAAACGAATCGTTTTCTGAAGGCGTCTTCTGTCAAAGTACGTCTCCCCTCTGGGCCGGCGTATTTTCAGTCGAACCGTTTTCTGTTTTTATAAGTGAGCCCCTGGAAACTTTCTGTTTCATTACAGATGGGCCCTTGGGCTAAAACCCTTATAACTTTTTATCAGAAAGGAACTTTTGAGTGATTCTTTTTCTGTCCTCTTCAAATTTTTGTCTAGTTTTTTATCATATTTATTTGAAAAATATTTGGATCAACTTTCTGTACCCCACAGTATTCACGATAGCGCGTGTATTTTTTGTGTACCGTAGATACCGAAGGTGGTGACGGAGACGCGAGCTTCGCCGAACTAGGCCCCGACTACTCTGAGCCAGGCAAGCATGTTTGAACTTTTGATATGATGAGTGTCTTGGCATGTTTGCATTGAATAGTTTCATGTCATGTTCATAAGCATCCCGATAAATTTTGTTTCATGAAAAGCTGAGACAAGTGAGTTACGGAAATCCATGAGTTCATGGAAATGAGGTTGCATGGCCACGTGGTGGCATGAAGATGGCTAATATGGTAGTGTTGTAGCATGCCAGTCTTATGCCAGTATGTTTGTTGACTCCGGTATCAACTCCCGTTCATTTCCCTTTCCGTACTGCCACATGTTTCCCGCGAGGGATATGGCTTAGTAAGATGTAAACCACTTCCCGGTACACACCAAATGGAGAGGCCGGGATGAAGGTTCCATGGCCCTGGATTAAAGCCTTTCATCCGGTCAGGGGGCATGGGTGTTTCCGGTTGGGACCGAGAGGGGGGCACCCCTTAGAGCGCGCGTATATAAATTTGATCCCATGCTATTCGAGATTGTGATCTTCCCGTCTCAAAGTTTTTCTTGAACGCTGTCAAGGGTGATTCCTGGCAACGTGAAGTGGGATGGGTGTGTACTGGTTAAGTTGTGTTTCTTCTGAAATACCATAAACGGAACTAGTCCCTCGTGACTACGGAAATTCGTTGGCTGTGGGTATTTTAGTACAAACTCTGCAGAGTCAACTCCCCATTACAACATCCTACCCATGACCCTGTTCCGGGTCCTCTTTATCTTGTCAATTGTCAGTCTTGATGGCAAGAACCCCGGTAAGCTAAAGGAGTGTTAAGTTTGGTTAATGTGTGTGCTTGTGAAGGTCTAACCGTTAACCATCTTGTGTGGAATATTTTTTCTGTGTACATTAACCCTCACACGTTATGACAATGAACTATAAGCCCTTTACGTGACGTCGCTCAGACGTCCGACTGCGGCATTGTTATTATTTATTTTGTTATAAGCCCTTTATGTGACGTCGCTCAGACGTCCGACTGCGGCATTGTTATTATTTATTTTGTTATAAGCCCTTTATGTGACGTCGCTCAAACGTCCGACTGCGGCATTGTTATTATTTATTTTGTTATGAGCCCTTTATGTGACATCGCTCAGACGTCCGACTGCGGCATTGTTATTATTTATTTTGTTATGAGCCCTTTATGTGACGTCGCTCAGACGTCCGACTGCGGCATTTTTATTATTTATTTTGTTATAAACCCTTTATGTGACATCGCTCAGACGTCCGACTGCGGCATTGTTATTATTTATTTTGTTATGAGCCCTTTATGTGACGTCGCTCAGACGTCCGACTGCGGCATTGTTATTATTTATTTTGCTCTAAGCCCTTTATGTGGTGTCGTCTAGACGCCCGACTGCAGCGTGTTTTATTTATTTATCCTCCTTTCGAGGCGTCGCTTCAGACACCCGATTGGGTTTACGATTATTTCTTTGGGTTTTCGAGCGGACTACCGCCGACTCCCATTTTACCTGTCTTGTCTTTATGAATTAAATGTGCCATTGCTAAAATACTCATGACGCATTCATGCATGCATTTGTTATATCTTTGTCCGAACTGTCTTGCGAGTACTTTCAAAGTACTCACCTGGCTTGTTGATTTGGCCAGATGCTGACGAAGGCGATCTCATGGATGAGGAGTTCGATAGCGAGTCCGACGCTTAGAGGAGTCCCAGTCAGTCTCGTGCGACCCTGGTCTTGGTCACTGTTTATAACCGCTTCCGCTACCTAAATAAAAATTCATCGAGCCTCACCTCGATGCTCGATGAGCCACCAGTGTAGTAGTATTGCTACCCACTCCACTGTGTTACTCCAGCCAACCACTTTTATCTCGAGTCAGTAGTATTGCCACCCCACCATTGTGCCATATCCGCCATATGTATAATTATTGGCGTGCTTGTAATAATTTTTGAGCGACTCCAGCTCAACCCCCTGTAATATATTAATGCTACTGGCTTATTGTATCAAAGTTTTGTCTACCAGTGAGGAGGATTTTCCTCACACTGGACATCAAAAGATCGGTCTTTCAATAAATATTTTTATTGAAAAACCGGTCTGACAAGCTTGGTACCAGAGCCAGGCTAACTGTAGGAAGCCACTAGGTGCGATCGCTAATCGGATATTAGCAAAAATAGAGCTATTTATTATTTTTGCAAATGTAGTCATTTTCTGACAGTCAGCATAAATTTATGATCTGACCACTCAGAATTTTTGCCTACTTTTGTAGATGGCCGACAGCAACTGCGAGTCTCAGATGTTCGCCAACGAGCCCGATGGGTTCGTCAAGCTCCTCACCTTCATCGTTCAGGTGGCGATGGGGCCATCCGTGCGCCCCGTCTTCTCACTCTATCAACACAAAGTCAATGACGGTCTAACCATGCACCAGGCTGCGGTGCAAATTCAAGGGAGGGCGTCTTGAGCTACATCGCTTCCGGTACTTGGGGAGAGCCATGCCTACTGAGAGGCATGCTATGCAGATGGCAGCCCGTGAGGCGATAGCTCATCTCAGGGAAGACCTTCCGTCAATGAAGAATCATCATTACCGCTACCTTCCATGTCACGTGCCATACGCCTATCACTACTCATACTCTTGCCCCAGAGGAGAGCGAGATGAGGCTTTTGAGATGCTCGTCGGGTATCTCCGAGCTCTGGAGGCAGCCTTCGACAGCCTGGTGGACGACCTCGTGGCTGCCCGCATGGACTCAGTCCATGGCTGTGCCGCCAACAGGAGGGAGCTTCTGCACACCGCACCATCACTGACGTTCGTCTCGTCCTCAGCATCTTATGCACCGGCCACTCGTGCCATTCCTCGTCGCCTGCCTTCCACCGAGGAATTCAACCAAGCCATTGCACCCACTCCAGTCCGCTCTGCGCCACCCACTGCGCCCACACCTGTACGTGTTGCTCCATATAGGGCACCCGTTCCATCTACTCAGCGCAACACTAACCGTCTGGAGCCTATTAGCGAGGAGGAAGTCGAGTCCCCACCCTCACTGCGTCTCACCCTCGGCAGGGCAAAGGAGGTCCTCAACATTTCCTCCGACTAAGTGCGTTTAATCACCATGCGATGTACCGACTTGTATGATATGTACATAGGTTGTGAGTAGTAGCCTGTTTGCGCATCATGTAGGAGCTGGAGAAGTGCACTAGCCTAAATAACATGTCAGGAATATGTACGCATATCCTGAGTGATGTATTGTATAATTACCGCCTGCATGTAAGATATGTATGAGCAGTCCTTCTCCGTGCGCAAACGATGTCTATTTCAAAAAAAAATCCCGGAGTGTCCTTTTGGTTTTGTTTGTCCTTGTGCATTTATTTTTACGACTCAGTTTCTTTTCTTATGAGTTTTGCAAAATGTATCCCCAGAGTGAAAAATGTCTCGTCCTTGGACGCGCTCCATGCCAGCTCCGCCAGAGGAAAATTATGATGCACAACACAGCAACAATTTCACACAGGGACAGTCGAGCCAACAGGGCAGTGAATAGGCACTTTCACAAATGTGCCGCCTTTATGAGCAGAGTCAGCAACAGCATCAGGAATTAATGAATCAGGTCATCACTATGGGAAATCGCCCCGGACAATCTCAGCAGCAATCCAAGTTGTCTGAGCTACAGAAGACGCGTCCCCAAACATTTTCTCATACTGACAAACCTCTTGAGGCCGAAGACTGGCTTCGAGACATGGAGAGAAAATTAATTATTGCCAAGTGTTCAGACCAGGAAAAAGTGCTATATGCACCCCACTATCTGACAGGAGCAGCTGCATCATGGTGGGAGAATTTCCTACACATGCACCCCAACGAGAATAATATAACTTGGGACGATTTTAAGGAAGGTTTTCGTGGGACGCATATTCCTAAAAGCCTTATGAAAATCAAGAAGAGAGAATTCGATGATCTCAAGCAAAGGACCATGACAGTGTCAGAATACAACGGACAATTTACACTGTTATCTCGCTACGCCAATGAGGAGCGTATGACTGAAAGTAAGAAGATGGAGAAATTCTTGGACGGCCAGGCGCCTGCGCTTAAATGCCAACTGGTCGTACACACTTTTCCAGATTTCAAGACACTAGTGGATAAGGCCATTACCTTGGAAAATGAGAGGCGCAGCCTGGAAGATTTCCGCAAGCGAAAAAAGGACCAGAAAAATCATGCTCGCAATCCCCGAAGCAAGGCGGATTTTCAGAAAGGTGATACACACAAAACCCCGATAAATGTCTCACGACCAGTCAAGAATTTCCATGCCAGAGATAAAGAGTTCACATATCGCCCAGGCAGGACCTGCTACGCTTGTGGGGAAGAAGGGCACTATGCCAAACAGTGCCCCAAGCCAAGGAACTCGACCCCGAAGCCAAACAATGGTGGCAATAATTCATCGCCCAAGCGCAACAATTTCAACCCCAACAACAATCACAGGAAGGGTCACCTGAACCACGTGACCAGAGAGGAAGCACAGAATGCCCCAGATATCGTACTCGGTACGTTTCCTATCAACACAATACCTGCCATGGTTTTGTTTGATTCTGGAGCTTCTCACTCGTTCGTTTCGAAAAGTTTTGCTTTGCAAAATAATTTTTCGATTCTTCCCTTGGAAAAATCAATGATCGTCAAGTCCCCTGGGATTAAGCAAGTCACCCAGAGTTACTGCCAAGGTGTGACAATTGAGTTTGAAGGATTGGAATTTCACACCAACCTTATTGTATTAGAAAATAAAGGGCTGGACGTCATCTTAGGGATGGATTGGTTAACCACCAACAAAGGCTTTATTGACTGCTTCAATAGGACCGTGATCCTCAACCATCACCACGGGAAGACAATAAAAGTTTCGGCCAAGGAGAGGAAAATATCCCGGCAACCGAGATTAAATAAGGTGGATATTTCTGAATTAAGCAAGGTTCCAGTGGTATGTGAATTTCCAGACGTATTTCCTGAAGAGCTGCCAGGTATGCCACCAGACCGAGAAATAGAATTCAGCATTGAGCTAGCACCAGGAACCGCTCCCATATACAAGAAACCATACAGAATGGCACCATCCGAATTGGTAGAATTGAAGAAACAAATAAAGGAATTATTGGACAAAGGGTATATACGAGCCAGCTCCTCACCTTGGGGTTCACCAATATTGTTTGCCAAAAAGAAGGATGGCATACTGAGATTGTGTATCGATTATCAAGCACTTAACATGGTCACAATCAAGAACAAGTATCCAATGCCACGAATAAATGATTTATTTGATCAACTCGCTTAGGCCAAGGTATTCTCAAAGATTGACTTGAGGTCAGGGTACCATCAATTAAAAGTACGGACAGAAGATATTCCCAAGACAGCCTTCACCTCCAGATATGGACTATATGAGTTCACAGTAATGCCATTTGGGCTAACGAACGCCCCCGCATATTTTGTTCACCTCATGAACAAAGTATTTATGAAGTACATGGACAAGTTTGTTGTGGTATTCATCGACGACATTCTGATATACTCCAAGACGCCCGAAGAGCATGCTGAACATCTCCGAATTGTGCTAGTAGAACTCAGGAAGCATCAGTTATACGCCAAATTTAGTAACTATGAATTTTGGCTAAGGCAAGTAGGTTTTCTGGGCCATGTACTAACCCAAGAAGGTATTGCCGTAGACCCAGAAAAAGTCAAGGCCGTACTTGGCTGGAAAACACCAGCCAGCGTAACGGACGTACGAAGTTTTCTAGGAATGGCAGGGTACTACCGAAGATTTAATGAAGGATTTTCCACGATAGCAAAGCCAATGACACAACTTCTCAAGAAGGAGAAGAAGTTTGAATGGACGAAGGCTTGTGAGAAAATTTTCCAAGAACTAAAGAGGAAACTAACGACAGCACCAGTATTAACTGTGCCACACATACACAAGAATTTTGAGGTATATTGTGACGCATCTCGAAAGGGCCTCGGGTGCGTATTAATGCAGGAAGGCAAGGTTGTCGCTTATGTTTCCAGACAGCTTCGCAAGCATGAGGAAAATTATCCTACTCATGACCTAGAGTTAGCTGCAGTTATCCATGCACTCAAGGAATGGAGACACTTCTTACTTGGAAATCGTTGTGAAATATACACGGACCATAAGAGCCTCAAGTATATTTTCACCCAACCAGAACTCAATTTACGGCAATGACGCTGGTTGGAATTGGTAAAGGATTATGATGTTGGAATCCACTACCACCCAGACAAGGCTAATGTTGTAGCAGATGCTCTAAGTCGGAACCCCAGTCCAAACAACGACAGCATGACAAACTTGAGACCTGAGTTTCGGCAGGAATTTGCTAAGCTCAACTTAATGATGGTCTCCGAAGGCAGTGTGTCAAACTTAGAGATACAACCTACCCTGATGGAAAAAGTTAAAGAGGCTTAGCATGGTCACCCCAGCATTGAAGGCATAAAACGGAAGATGAAATTGGGCAAGGCCCCAGAATTCATTGTCGATGAGCAAGGAATATTGTGGTACGAGAATAGACTTTGCGTACCAAATATTCATGACCTTAAACAGCAGATCTTGGCTGAAGGCCACACCGCCCCGTATTCAATTCACCCTGGAGGAACAAAAATGTACAAAGACCTTCAGGAAACATTTTGGTGGCATGGTATAAAGAGGGACATAGCCATGTTTATTGCGTGTTGTGACTCATGTCAGCACATAAAGGCCGAGCACCAGAAATCGGCCGGACTATTGCAACCAAATAAGAAACCCGAGTGGAAATGGGACGAGATCGGGATGGATTTCATTGTTGGGCTACCTAGGTCACAACATGGGCATGATGCCATATGGGTCATCACGGATAGATTGACTAAAGTAGCGCACTTCATTCCCGTAAAAACAACTCACACCACTCAGAAGCTCGCCAGGCTTTATCTTTCCCGTATTATCTGTCTACATGGAGTTCCTAAGACCATAATATCTGACAGAGGCACACAATTCGTCTCCAGATTTTGGGATCACCTGCAACAGGCCCTGGGGACCCAACTAGCTTTCAGCACCGCATACCATCCACAGACCGATGGACAAACTGAGCGCGTAAATCAAATTTTGGAAGACATGCTGAGGGCATGTGTCCTCACTTATGGAGCCAGTTGGGAGGAAAGCCTACCATACGCCGAGTTTGCATACAACAACAGTTACCAGACCAGCCTGCAAATGGCACCCTTTGAAGCCTTGTACGGGCGAAGATGCCATACCCCACTAAATTGGTCAGAGACCGGAGACAGCCGTATCTTTGGCCCAGACATGCTCAAGGAAGCCGAGGAAAAGGTCAAGCTAATCAGGGACCGACTTAAGACGGCTCAAAGCCGACAGAAAAGTTATTACGATCAGAAACATCGTGAAGTCAATTTTGAACCCGGTGAGTTTGTGTACCTACGAGTATCTCCTATGAGGGGACTACAACGGTTTAAGATTAAGGGGAAGTTAGCACCAAGATTCATTGGACCATTCTGCATAGTGGCACGAAGAGGCACGGTAGCCTACCAGTTAGACTTGCCCGAAGAATTGTCCAACATCCACGACGTGTTCCACGTCTCCCAATTAAGAAAGTGCGTGAGCAACCCAGAGAAGCAAGTATCCCATGAGAACATCGACGTACAACCAGACCTCACCTATCGGGAACACCCAGTGAAAATATTGGAAGAATCTGAAAGGAGAACCAGACAGAAAACCATCAAATTTTTCAGAGTTCAGTGGAGCAATCACACCGAGAGTGAAGCCACTTGGGAAAGAAAGGATTTTCTTCGGACAGAGCACCCACACCTGTTTAAGGATCAGCTGAAATCTCGGGGACGAGATTTTTCCTAAGGGGGTAGGTGCTGTGACACTCCAAAA
Source organism: Triticum dicoccoides (assembly GCF_002162155.2). Taxonomy (NCBI): domain Eukaryota; kingdom Viridiplantae; phylum Streptophyta; class Magnoliopsida; order Poales; family Poaceae; genus Triticum; species Triticum dicoccoides. The sequence continues at coordinate 83,461,018 of NC_041389.1, forward strand.
TTTTTATGGTTTTATTTTCAAAAAAAAAGAGCCTTGCTGGTTTGAAGAAGGTCATTTATTTTATTTTAAAAAAAAACCCTCTTCTAAGTCTACTCTCTAAAAACTCTTTCTGGATTGAGTTTTCTTCTAAAAAGAAAACCTTTTGGTTTTGGGATTTTTATTTGGTTTGATCCATTTCTGTTTTGCCATGCCACTTATGGTAAAACTCCTCTCAAAACCCCTCCTTCCACTTGGATACAACCTAAACATTCTATCCAAACCAATAAAATCCATTTCTGGATTTTATTCCAATTATTTTCTCTTTCCAAATAATTCTGTCTTTTCTTTTGAGCCTAAGTAATTTGCAAAGCAAGTACCCAAAGGCTTTTGATTTTTGGCCTCAACTCAGCACCCTTGCATAGTCCTTTGTACCCACAACCCAGAACCATCTTGATCCACTCTTCTTCTTTTCAAATATTTCAAATTTCACTCAATGCAAGTTTGGACCAGATTTGCCAAATTTGGTGAAATTCATATCTACACTTCTCCAAAAATTCCACCAAAATTCAGGCAACCTCTAGTTGCAATGAGAGACCACTCTACCAAAAATCAGCTCAAGGAAAAATCCCTAGAGGCCAGAATCCTTCTGTCGAACACCTTGCACGCACTGTTCTGTTCATCTTCAGTTAAATTCAGAATTTGCAGTGTCGAGCGTCGTCAGAGATTCAGTCACATGCTCACAGTGCACTTGGCACGTTGCTCACGGCCTAACTTGCTTGTCTGGAGCCTCACACGCGCGCTTGGCGCGTTCCTGGCGTCAGTGGCACCTTGGCCCGCCTATGCCGGTGTGTCTTGCGGCGGCCGAATCACCGTAGCGACCAACAGCGAGCAGAACGGCGGTGCAACGCCGTTCAGCGCCGCCCAAACCCTCTGGTGGCTCCGCGTGGCCATATCCTTGCCAGCGCACGCATGTGGCACCGTCGCCGTGGCGCGGCACGCACAGAGCGTGCTCTCTGCCGCCGACGGGCCCGCGCCGCCCCGTCCCGTCGAGCCCAGCCTAAGCTTCGAGCCCCGGCTCGTTTAACGCCTAAACGGAACCCGTGAACCTCCATGACGGCGATAAGCTCCTAAAACTCCCCGACCGATGCCCTGCGCCACCGTAAGCTTCGTCGGAGAACCCCGTTCTCGGCCACCGCCTCGGACCGCCTATAAAAAGGGCTCACGAGCTCGCCCTCGAGCACACACCATCTCTGCACCACACCAGCACCCCACCAGGCCACCAGGAGGACCTCGAGGAGGTATCCTCCCCCAACTCCGGCCGCCCCGTTCCGCCTCGGCCTCCACCTTGATTCACTCCGGTGAGGCCGTCTCCGGTGCCCAAACCCCGTCAGCTACCCCCTCTAGCTACCAGAGGTCTAACCCCCTCCTCAATTTACCCTCCACAGCACTCTCCGACGAGATCCACGACCACCCGAACCGCCGTCCGCCGGAGCAAGGGCCGCCGTCGACACGGAGCTCGCCGGCGGCCACTTCCACCTCCCACAGACGTGGAAGGATGTGCTGATCACGAAGGTACCGTCCGATCACTCTACCTCGCCGTGGATCGCCGCCGGCGACCACTGCACCTCTCGGGCGCCGTCGGGCTCTGTTTCTCTCGTTTTGGATTTTCAAACCGGACAGGTGGAGCCCACCCGTCAGCCTCTCAGTCCTTCTAAACGAATCATTTTCTGAAGGCGTCTTCTGTCAAAGTAAGTCTCCCCTCTGGGCCGGCGTATTTTCAGTCGAACCGTTTTCTGTTTTTATAAGTGAGCCCCTGGAAACTTTCTGTTTCATTACAGATGGGCCCTTGGGCTAAAACCCTTATAACTTTTTATCACAAAGGAACTTTTGAGTGATTCTTTTTCTGTCCTCTTCAAATTTTTGTCTAGTTTTTTATCATATTTATTTGAAAAATATTTGGCTCAACTTTCTGTACCCCACGGTATTTACGATAGCGCGTGTATTTTTTGTGTACCGTAGATACCGAAGGTGGTGACGGAGACGCGAACTTCGCCGAACTAGGCCCCGACTACTCCGAGCCAGGCAAGCATGTTTGAACTTTTGATATGATGAGTGTCTTGGCATGTTTGCATTGAATAGTTTCATGTCATGTTCATAAGCATCCCGATAAATTTTGTTTCATGAAAAGCTGAGACAAGTGAGTTACGGAAATCCATGAGTTCATGGAAATGAGGTTGCATGGCCACGTGGTGGCATGAAGATGGCTAAGATGGTAGTGTTGTAGCATGTCAGTCTTATGCCAGTATGTTTGTTGACTCCGGTATCAACTCCCGTTCATTTCCCTTTCCGTACTGCCACATGTTTCCCGCAAGGGATATGGCTTAGTAAGATGTAAACCACTTCCCGGTACACACCAAATGGAGAGGCCGGGATGAAGGTTCCATGGCCCTGGATTAAAGCCTTTCATCCGGTCAGGGGGCATGGGTGTTTCCGGTTGGGACCAAGAGGGGGGCACCCCTTAGAGCGCGCGTATATAAATTTGATCCCATGCTATTCGAGATTGTGATCTCACCGTCTCAAAGTTTTTCTTGAACGCTGTCAAGGGTGATTCCTGGCAACATGAAGTGGGATGGGTGTGTACTGGTTAAGTTGTGTTTCTTACGAAATACCATAAACGGAACTAGTCCCTCGTGACTACGGAAATCCGTTGGCTGTGGGTATTTTAGTACAAACTCTGCAGAGTCAACTCCCCATTACAACATCCTACCCATGACCCTGTTCCGGGTCCTCTTTATCTTGTCAATTGTCAGTCTTGATGGCAAGAACCCCGGTAAGCTCAAGGAGTGTTAAGTTTGGTTAATGTGTGTGCTTGTGAAGGTCTAACCGTTAACAATCTTGTGTGGAATATTTTTTCTGTGTACATTAACCCTCACACGTTATGACAATGAACTATAAGCCCTTTACGTGACGTCGCTCAGACGTCCGACTGCGGCATTGTTATTATTTATTTTGTTATAAGCCCTTTATGTGACGTCGCTCAGACGTCCAACTGCGGCATTGTTATTATTTATTTTGTTATAAGCCCTTTATGTGACGTCGCTCAGACGTCCGACTGCGGCATTGTTATTATTTATTTTGTTATGAGCCCTTTATGCGACGTCGCTCAGATGTCCGACTGCGGCATTGTTATTATTTATTTTGTTATGAGCCCTTTATGTGACGTCGCTCAGACGTCCGACTGCGGCATTGTTATTATTTATTTTGTTATGAGCCCATTAAGTGATGTCGCTCAGACGTCCGACTGCGGCATTGTTATTATTTATTTTTTTATGAGCCCTTTATGTGACGTCGCTCAGACGTCCGACTGCGGCATTGTTATTATTTATTTTGCTCTAAGCCCTTTATGTGGTGTCGCCTAGACGCCCGACTGCGGCGTGTTTTATTTATTTATCCTCCTTTCGAGGCGTCGCTTCAGACACCCGATTGGGTTTACGATTATTTCTTTGGGTTTTCGAGCGGACTACCGCTGACTCCCATTTTACCTGTCTTGTCTTTATGAATTAAATGTGCCATTGCTAAAATACTCATGACGCATTCATGCATGCATTTGTTATATCTCTTGTCCGAACTGTCTTGCGAGTACTTTAAAAGTACTCACCTGGCTTGTTGATTTGGCCAGATGCTGACGAAGGCGATCTCATGGATGAGGAGTTCGATAGCGAGTCCGACGCTTAGAGAAGTCCCAGTCAGTCTCGTGCGACCCTGGTCTTGGTCACTGTTTATAACCGCTTCCGCTACCTAAATAAAAATTCATCAAGCCTCACCTCGACGCTCAATGAGCCACCAGTGTAGTAGTCTTGCTACCCACTCCACTGTGTTACTCCACCCAACCACTTTTATCTCGAGTCAGTAGTATTGCCACCCCACCATTGTGCCATATCCGCCATATGTATAATTATTGGCGTGCTTGTAATAATTGTTGAGCGACTCCAGCTCAACCCCCTGTAATATATTAATGCTACTGGCTTATTGTATCAAAGTTTTGTCTACCAGTGAGGAGGATTTTCCTCACACTGGACATCAAAAGATCGGTCTTTCAATAAATATTTTTATTGAAAAACCGATCGTGACACCCCCCTGGGTGCGCCCTCCACCCTCATGGGCCCCTTGAGGCTCCCCCGACTGACTTCTTTCGCCTATATATTCCCATATACCCTAAAACCATCGAAGAACAAGATAGACCGGGAGTCCCGCTGCCGCAAGCCTCTGTAGCCACCAAAAACCTCTCGGGAGCCCGTTCCGGCACCCTGTTGGAGGGGGGATCCCTCACCGGTGGCCATCTTCATCATCCCGGCGCTCTCTATGACGAGGAGGGAGTAGTTCACCCTCGGGGCTGAGGGTATGTACCAGTAGCTATGTGTTTGATCTCTCTCTCTCTCGTGTTCTCTCTATGGCATGATCTTGATGTATCGCGAGCTTTGCTATTATAGTTGGATCTCATGATGTTTCTCCCCCTCTACTCTCTTGTGATGAATTGAGTTTTCCTCTTGAAGTTATCTTATTGGATTGAGCCTTTAAGGATTTGAGAACACTTGATGTATGTCTTGCCGTGCTTATTTGTGGTGACAATGGGATATCACGTGATCCACTTGATGTATGTTTTGGTGATCAACTGGGTTCTGCCCATGAACCTATGCATAAGGGTTGGCACACGTTTTCATCTTGACTCTCTGGTAGAAACTTTGGGGCACTCTTTGAAGTACTTTGTGTTGGTTGAATAGATGAATCTGAGATTGTGTGATGCATATAATATAATCATGCCCACGGATACTTGAGGTTACAATGGAGTATCTAGGTGACATTAGGGTTTTGGTTGATTTGTGTCTTAAGGTGTTATTCTAGTATGAACTCTATGATAGATTGAACGGAAAGAATAGCTTCGTGTTATTTTACTATGGACTCTTGAATAGATAGAATAGAAAGGATAACTTTGAGGTGGTTTTGTACCCTACCATAACCTCTTCGTTTGTTCTCCGCTATTAGTGGCTTTGGAGTGACTCTTTGTTGCATGTTGAGGGATTGTTATATGATCTATCTATGTTATTATTGTTGAGAGAACTTGCACTAGTGAACGTATGAACCTTAGGCCTTGTTTCCTACCATTGCAATGCTGTTTACGCTCACTTTTATCATTAGTTACCTTGCTGTTTTTATATTTTCAGATTACAAATACCCATATCTACCATCCATATTGCACTTGTATCACCATCTCTTCGCCGAACTAGTGCACCTATACAATTTACCATTGTATTGGGTGTGTTGGGGACACAAGAGACTCTTTGTTATTTGGTTGCAGGGTTGTTTGAGAGAGACCATCTTCATCCTACGCCTCCCACGGATTGATAAACCTTAGGTCATCCACTTGAGGGAAATTTGCCACTGTCCTACAAACCTCTGCACTTGGAGGCCCAACAACGTCTACAAGAAGAAGGTTGCGTAGTAGACATCAACCGCCACGCCGGATATACTAAAAACAAATCCGTCCGGGCCGAATACATCAGACCAGCTTCATCCGAACTGCGTCGTGATGTAGCCTGGCATAGAGGCGCCACACACCCCCTATGCTTCACTGACGAAGTAATGGAGAATGAATTCCCAAAAGGGTTTAAACCCGTAAACATCGAACCTTATGATGGGACAACAGATCCCGCGGTATGGGTTGAAGATTTCCTTCTCCACATTCACATGGCCCGCGGCGACAATCTCTATGCCATCAAGTATCTCCCACTAAAACTCAAGGGACCAGCTCGGCACTGGCTGAATAGTCTGCCGGAAAACTCCATTGACAGTTGGGAGAACCTAGAAGACGCATTCCTTGACAACTTTCAGGGCACTTATGTGCGACCACTGGACGCTGATGACTTAAGTCATATAACCCAACAGCCCGGAGAGTCAGCCAGGAAATTCTGGACTCGGTTCTTAACTAAAAAGAACCAAATCATTGACTTTCCGGACGCCGAAGCCCAAGCGGCCTTTAAGCATAACAACCGGGACGAGTGGCTCGCTCGACACCTCGGCCAAGAGAAGCCGAAGTCCATAGCAGCCCTTGGCCAATAGCGCCTCAAGCAAACCTGGAACTTTTGCATCCAGAGATAACAACGGCAAGCCCCGACGCAGCAAATACAAGCGTCAAAATAATGGCGAAAATGCCGAAGACACAGCCGTCACTGCCGGATTCAGCGGCTCTAAGACCGGTCAAAGGAAGAAACAATTCAAAAGAAACAGTCCGGGCACGTCCAGTCTGGACCGTATACTTGACCGTCCATGTCAAATTCACGGCACCCCAGGAACACCGGCCAATCACACCAACAGAGAATGCTGGGTCTTCAAACAAGCCGGCAAGCCAAGTGCCGAAAGCAAGGAGGGGTCGCAAAGCGATGACGACGACGAGGAGGCCCAATCACTGAACACAGAGGGCAAAAGAAGTTTCCCCCGCAAATTAAAACGGTGAATATGATACACGCCACCCATATTCCCAAACGGGAGCGGAGGACCACACTTAGGGACGTCTACGCAACAGAGCTAGTCGCCCCAAAATATAACCCATGGTTGTCCGGCCCGATCACCTTTGACCGCAAGGATCGTCTGACCAATATCCGTCAGGGCGGATCAGCCGCACTAGTCCTTGACCCAATAATTGACGGATTCCACCTCACGCGAGTCCTTATGGACGGACGCAGCAGTCTGAACCTGCTTTATCAGGATAGATTGCGCAAGATGGGTACCGATCCTTCAAAGATCAAACCAACTAAAACCACCTTTAAAGGTGTCATGCCAGGCGTCGAGGCCCGCTGTACAGGCTCCATCACTCTGGAAGTAGTCTTCAGACCCCCAGATAATTACCGCAACAAAGAGTTAATCTTTGATATCGTCCCATTTTGCAGCAGCTAGCACGCACTGCTCGGACGAACCGTGTTTGCTCGATTCAACGCAATGCCACACTACGCTTATCTTAAGCTCAAGATGCCCGGTCCACATGGCGTCATAACAGTTAACGGCAAAGCTGAATGCTCCCTCCGTACCGAAGAGCACACCGCCGCCTTAGCAGTAGAAGCGCATAGTGGCCTTTTTCAATCGAACCTTCATTGGACAGCCAGGCTCCCGTACACCGTCAAAAGAGTCTGAACTACTCCGTGGCAGGATAGCCCAACTCGTCAAGAGCTCAATCAACCACTTCGGCGATAGGCGGAGGCAAAGCTAGGTTATGCCCCACAATGCGGCTTAACCGCTCCGTGGCACACACACATTTTTTGCATTTTCTTTGCAAGTCCACTTTTTTCTAGGCCATCACTGGCAACCTGGAGACCGGACCTATGAAGGGACGAACATACCAAGGAGGGAAACAGCTCGAACGCGTAAGGGAATCCTAAGATATTCCCCTTGATGATCATCCGATTATTCCCCGGATCCGCACACAGTCCCCCTGGTCTCAGCAGGTTCCGAAGTCATATTTCTTTTTATCGCACTACTTGTATTCGTACGCCTCGACGTATTATTCAATTACAACATGCAGCTTTATATGACGCTTACTTGCTATTCTTTCTTATTGATATTTTTTGACAAGTGGCAGCCGTACACTACGATACGCCTTAATATGCCAGGGGCCTCGTTGTACCCATAATACGGCAACAAAGTCCGAACACCCTCACGGTCGTTCGGCACCCCGAACTTATATCATTATATGCATCGGCTCTAAATCATGTCCTGGGTCAATAGTTGGGTTGCCCGGCTCCTGTGCTTTCTACCCTACGTTCCGCTATATCGGCTAGGCTAGTAAAGGAAGAACTACTGCGATTATGTCCCAGTTCTTCCGGACGAGCACCTCAGTAGAGAAAGCCGAAAACTGACTGTCATCATGCGGCGAGAGCTGGTCAGCTGTTCGAGTGTTACAAAATCTTTAAGGATTTCTTCCGCATTATGCGATAACTAATGCAGCGTGCGACGGATCGGCTTTTTCCTCCGATTAGGTGCTTATAGAGCCCCTAGTGCGGTCTTCTGAACACCAGGGGCTGCACCTACCTTTCTTTTGTCAAACTCCTATGGCTAAGTGAGGGTGATAAAGACTTATAGTCCGATTGCCTAGTTTGTTGCGCTCACCTCCTTCAAGGACCCAAAATTGGGGTAAAGAGTGTTCAGGTTTATCCCGAACACCCCCGTACTTCCTACGTGGGGGTAGAAGCCGACGACTGGCTAGCTCTCAGGATTAATATATAAAACGGACGCACATGAGGTAAAATTTTACAAATAGCAGGCATTATATTATACAAACAACCTTGTTCAACATTACAAAGGATAACATGAATGTATTCATGGGAATATAATATCCCTGGCACATAGTTCCGCTACAAGGCGGGATCTTTTCAGGACACTGTCATAATATAACTCGGGCTTGCGGTGCTCCTTCCCCGCAGGCGGTCCTTCGGTCATCAGCTTTTCGGCATCCATCTTCGCCCAGTGCACCTTGGCACAGGCGAAGGCCATTCGCGCACCTTCCATACAGACCGACCGCTTGATGACTTCGAGTCGAGGGCAGACACTTACAAGCCGCTTCACAAGCCCGAAGTAGCTGCTGGGAATCGCCTCGGTGGGCCATAGCCGGATAATTAAATCCTTCATGGCTACTTCGGCCGCCATATGCAGCTCGATCAGCTGTTTCTGTTGATCGGCAAAAGGGCACTGGATGCTCTGGCGCTAGATATTGCGACCAGAACAGCTTCTCTGTAGAGGTCCTTTCTTCGGCTCGGTAGAATTGTGCGGCATCAGATACGCTGCACGGCAGTTCCGCAAACACCCCTGGAGAAATCCAAATTCGGATTAGTAACATGATTTTATTCCATCCGCGGAGTGGACCACGAAACGCTTGATCTCCAAGATAACCTCACATACCGAGAGTACCCGGTTCGCATTCTTGATCAAGCCGAGCGTGTCACTCGACGCCAGAACATCAAGTTTCTCAAAGTTCAGTGGTCTCATCATTCCGAGAGAGAAGCTACTTGGGAGCGAGAAGATCGTCTTCGACTGGAGTACCCCACTTTCTTTCCGTCAACCCTTGAATCTCGGGACGAGATTTTTTCAAGTGGGGGCGAGTTGTCACATCCCTAGTCTGGTATGACCTAGACTAGCTAGTCATTTGTGCATCATGTTTAAATTTCATTTAAATTTGAAATGAGGATTGGTGGAACCCTCAGAATCATTTTTGAAAATGACCCAAATAAAAATTTCTCCAAAAGGGTCCAAGAAAATGCTCATGTTGCTCTCTGAAAATATTGGACAGAGATAAAAATCAAAACAATATTTTTAGGAGCTCATGGATATTTATTTTGGCCATTTGGATTAATTCGATAAATATTTGCATTGGAAATATATTGCTATATATATGAGATATGGTCCAAAAACTATGCCAATTATTAAGGAGCTCTGGAATAATATAATTAGCTCCTGCAAAAATTTGCATAGGGTAATAAAATGGTTTAGTATTTTTATTAAACCAAACAAATGCCAGAAAAGTAGAAAAGAAAACAAAATTAAAAAAAATGCCTACCTGTGCTCACCTGAGGCCTGGCACTGTGCGGCCCAGCTGGCCGGCCCAGCCGACTGGCTAGCGCCAGTCGTCCTCCACCTCCCGCCAGGAGGCCAGGGGCGTGTGGCCGACGCGTGCGCACCGCCGTGCCGCCACGGCACCTGCCTGCCTGTCCTCCCCCTCGACGCCTGGACGTCCGGAACGTCGCCACGCGCTGCCCCGCACCGCTCTCACTCCCTCTCGCTCTCCCTCCTCCCTGGTTCTCTCTTCCCCGAGCGCACCCGAGCGCTGCCGCCGCCATCGCTCACCGTCGCCATGGCCACCAGCCCTCCCTAGTCGCACCAGCGTGTCCAAGAGAACCGCCTCGGCTCCGTCTTCTTCCTCGATGCCCCACGCAACCGGGGACGCACCTCAGCGCCTGCACCGTCCTCATCTTCAACCTCGGCCGTCCGAGATCGTCTTCGCCGTCCTACTCTGCTCCAGCCTTCCCCGAGTAAGCCGACCAGCCCATCGACCTCCCCGTGAGCCTCTGCTTCGAACCCCTCTCCTCCTCCTCACGATTACGCCGTCTAGGCCTCAGTTCCGCCATGGCCGAAGCTCGTCTCCGCTCGAGCTTGTTGTCGGCGTTGCTCCGGCGACCCTTTGGCCACGCCAGTGCACCTAGCACTCTCGCCACACCTCGTAATGCCCCGCTAGCATTTTAGTTCGCGCGTTTGCACGCTGCAGCCGCGCCCCCGAACACAGCCGAACTCCGTCGGCCGCAAACGTGGTCGCCGACGTCGTTCTCGGCCACCCCAGCTCTGGCCGAGGGCACTGCTCGACGCGCCGCATCGCCAGCTCTTCGAAGAGCCTAAACACGCCCCGAACGGAGCCCTGTGGGTGGTTTCCGCGGCGTTCCGCCGTCTCGGGCCTCGCCGGCGGCTAAACGCCGGCGAGTTGACCGGGTTAGACCCCCTGTTGACCCAGATTTGACCCGTGTGGGTCAATGACAGGTGGGGCCCGGCTCTGCTAATTTTTAGTTTAGGATTAGTTTAGCAACTAATTATCTCTGTTAACTAATTGTGACACTGATAGTGGGCCCCAGCACCACTAATCTTTTTAATTAGGATTAAACTAACCCTGTTTAACCCCCTTGTCACTGACGTGTGGGTCCCACACGTCAGGTTTGACCCCAGCCAGCCGCAGTTGACCGCTGACGTCGTGCTGACGTCATGCTGGCGCAATATATAATTTTTGGATTTAATTTAAATCAGGAAATTCCAGAAATTGATTTAAACTTCAAAAATTCATAACAATTCAACCGTAGCTCAGATTAAAATAATTTATATATGAAAAATTATCAGAAAAATGCAATCTTTCCATCTGTACTAGTTTCATGCATGAAAAACCAACTTATAGATGCTGAATATGGGAAAACACATTATGGCATATATAAGAGACTTAATTTAGAAATGCATTTGAACCTTTGGTTCAAATGGACTTCAAACCAAATGTTTACTAGTTACATTAGCTCAAACAGCATCACATCTACATGCCATGCTCATGCATCATGTTGTTGCATATGATTGTGTTTTGATTGCCGGCACCGTTCCTTCTCGATAGGTCCTGCTCCGGAGACGTTCCAGAGTACCTGTCTGTGAAGCAGTGCCTCCCTTGTTGATTTACCAGGCAAGCAAACCCCCTTGTTCATTTCGATAAAACCCTACTCTCTCGCTCTTGCTCTCAGTTATTGCATTAGGACAACAACGGTTCATCTGCTACTTTGTGCTGCGGTAGTTGAACCCATTCCTCTGCATGACCTGTCATTGCCACAGTAAATAGTTGAAACCTGCTAGCATGTGTAGGAGTTGATTGAAGCCACTGATGTGTTCCTACCATGCTATGCCTGCTATTGCTTAGAGTTGTGTCAGGTCTGGTTCATTGGGAATGAATTGGAGTGTTACGATGTGTTCCGATGCTGAGAGTTAAGTGTGTAAACACGATTTGGTAAAGGTAGCGGTGAGAGGCCATGTAGGAGTACATGGTGGGTTGTCTCATTGGAACCGTCCTTAAGCACTGAGTTCTATGTATGTTGTCCAATGACTCGATACTACCACACATTGGGTTCCGGTAACTCGACCCCTCTCGACTTATTAGCCAACTTGATCTCTGTCCAGGAGTCGCAACTAGTTTCTGGTGTTTGTAGGTAGTGCTATTTTTCTACCAAGTGGCACCCGGCAGGGTGGGCTTGGGACAGACTAGGCACACGTGGCACGGTGTACCAAGTGGCACCCGGATGGTGGGCTTGGGAACCCTGCTCACATCGTTTGGGGCCGTGAGTGACACCCCGGCCGGATCTCCTTGCGGATGGAACCCGAATAGGCGATAAACCTGGACTAGAGTCTTGTGTGGTTAGTCAGGCCGTGGCCGACACCCTCGCCAGGCTTCCGCTTGAAGGTTGCCGAGATACATGACGTGTACATGGCGGTAAGTGGCGAGAGCGTGTGTGAAGAAGTACACCCCTGCAGGGTTAACATGATCTATTCGAATAGCCGAGTCCGCGGTTATGGACTTCTTGGATGCTTACATGGTACATAGACAACTTGAAGTGGATACTCTAAAATGCTCAAGAAAAGTGTGAGTGCTATGGATGGCCTTCTCGTAGGTAGACGGGGATGAATCCATAGTAGTGTATTGAATGGTGATTAGTGGACTCGTGTACGTTGTCTCACCTCCAAAGTTTCTGGTAGTCGTAGAACAGGATAGCCACAGAGTCAAAGCTGGCTTGCTGCAACTAAACTCCACATTACCCCCTTGACACAAATGCATGTATGCTAGGATCTGATGTAAGCCTTGCTGAGTACCTTTGTACTCATGTTGCTTCATTTATGTTTTTGCAGCAGAGACTTCGGTCTTACTAGTGTTCTCGTGGACTTCGACTAGTAGCTAGTACCTCAGCTACGATCTTGATCGGATGTTGTAGATAGTCAGGCTCTTCAGCCTTTTTCATTTGTAGATGTCTGTACCCAGACATGTAATGCTTCCGCTTGTTGCTTGTATGCTCTGTATGATGGGTCCTGTGACCCCTGTTTGCAATAAATGCTATGATGGCTCTTCTGAGCCTTTGTCTATATGAGTTGTTGAGTTATGCTGTGATGCCATGTTGTACAGCACATACTTGCATGTTATGCGTACGTGTAATGTGTATTGCTATGTGTGGGATCTGACTATCTAGTTGTTTATTCTTAGTAGCCTCTCTTACCGGGAAATGTTTCCTAGTGCTTCCACTGAGCCCTGGTAGCTTGCTACTGCTCCGGAACACTTAGGCAGGCCGGCATGTGTCCTTCTTCGATCCTGTGTCTGTCCCTTCGGGGAAATGTCACGCGATGAATACCGGAGTCCTGCTAGCCCGCTACAGCCCGGTTCACCGGAGTTCTGTTAGCCCAGTGCTATAGCATGGATTCACTCGTTGATGACCGACACGTTCGATGTTGGGTCATGGATGCCTGTCCCTGTAAGTTAGTGCCACTTTGGATTTACGACTAGCCATGTCAGCCCGGGCTCTTTATCATATGGATGCTAGCGACACCATCATATACGTGTGCCAAAATGCGCAAACGGTCCCGGGCAAAGGTAAGGCGACACCCGTGGGGATACCGTGCGTGAGGCCGCAAAGTGATATGAGGTGTTACATGCTAGATCGATGTGGCATAGAGTCGGGGTCCCGACAGCCGCGATCTTTCTGGCCTCCTGGATTTCCTGAAGGGCGCCTTGGGCTTCGCCCCGGGCATCGTGTGCGGCTTGACGAGCCTTGGTGAGGTCAGATTCTTTCTCCGTTAAAGTCTGCTCCAAGGTCTCGCACTTCTTCACGGCCTCTTGGAGCTCTTGCTGAACTTCAATAACCCTGGCCTCGCGCTTTTCATGAAGGGCCTGCTCTTTAGCCGCCTTCTTCTCGGCCTTGGCCACTGCCTTCCTAAGAGCCTCGACTTCGGCCGTCGCCCCTAGAGCACATCATGAATTTTTTTTCGTCATACTCAATTATTCATTCGTACCGAATGCAAACAAGGTTTTTTGCATACCTTGGTTATCCTTCAACTGCTTCTTCACTTGGCCGAGCTCTTCTTCGGCCCGCTCCAGACTCTGCTTCAGTCCGGAGACTTTCGCAGTATGAGAGGTGGCAGTCACTACAGATGCCTGCTTAGAAAAACAAAAGAGGGAGAGGTACTACAAGGTAAGTCTCCTACGAACATATATTTGATCCTCTGTCCGGCTTTTTCTTCTGAAAACCGAACAGTGTATCAGGGGCTACTATCTATACTATGACACTCTTTAAAACCTCACAACATACCTCAAAGCCCGTTATAAGGCTGATGCAGGCTTCAGTCAGCCCGCTTTCGGCAGACTGAATCTTCTCAATCACTGCACCTATAAGGGCACGGTGTTCTTCAATGATGGAAGCGTTCTTCAGTGCTACTGATAAGGTATCTGACACCTCTGGTTGGGCAGAGGTTGCCGGTGGAACAGGCGCACCCCCTTCTGTCGAGGGAGGTTGCCTGCCTGATTCCGGAGCCGTGTTGGTCTCCGGAACTGTGTCCGGCTGGGGGCCGAATTCAAGATAGACCCCGCCGTTCATGTCCATGGGGGCCTTTTCCCCCGTGTGTCCGGCCGCCAAGGTTTGACCCTCTAGTGCCGCCTTGACAGTCTCCCCAGCCCCTCCTTGGCCTGGGTCCCTTTGGGACGATACCTCAGTGTCGTCCATGTGTTTTGGGGACAAGGCCATTGGAGGAGTCCCGTTGTCCATAGCGTCCGAACCCAGTGAATCCTCTGATGAGGATTGCTCGGCGCGAGACCTGGCCGGACTGCAAAAAAGGCGTGACTCAATGCATTAAACGCTATACGATAGTGAGTCTGGATATACAAACGTGTCCGGGTTTTATATACTCACGATTTAACCAGGGGCTAGACCCTGGGATCCCACTCTGGGCTGCTGTCGGTGGCAGTGGCGGATTCATCCGGAAAGGGGTTTTTTCCCTTCTTAGGCGATTCAGCCTCCAAGTGTGTGGAGGTCATCCTTTCCTTTCTCCCCCTCGCTGGGGGGGGTCAGCTTTCCTCCTCTTCCTCGTCCTCTTTGGAGGAAGAGCGGGCCTCGGAGTCTTCGGATACTATGTCCGAAGTACCCTGGCGATGAAGGACGCCCCTGGTCTCTTTGGCCTCTTTCTTGGCTTTCTTCTTTGGCACCTTGTAAGGCGCCGGGACCAGCATCTTCGTCAGAAGTGGGCCGGCTTGTTCTTCTGGTAGCGGGGCCGGGCAGTAGATCCGCCCTGCCTTCTTCGTCCAGCCCTAGGAGATTTGTTGGAAAATATATTAAGCGTTTCCCCTGGATTATGCAGATAAAGCATATGACTTGCCAACATACGAAGACTTACCGAACTCGCGGGTCGAGATAATTGGTACCCACGGTCCTCAGCTGAATCCGCCCATGATTTGCCGGACTTAAAGAGCACCTTCCAGATGTCTTCGTGCGATGAGTCGAAGAACCCTAGTAGGGTCTGGTGCTTGGCCGGGTCGAATTCCCATAAGTTCCAGGCCCTGCATTGACAAGGGAGAGTCCGGCGAACTAACATCACCTGGACTACGTCGACAAGTTTGATGTTCTTGTCTTCCATACCCTTGATACGCGCCTGGAGCACCGCCAGCTCGTTTGGCAAAGACCAGTTCAGGCCCTTCTTGGGCTAGGACGTAATCCGCAATGGAGCTCCGGATCGGAATTCGGGAGCCGCGACCCATTTTGTGTCGCGTGGCTCAGTGACATAGAACCACTGTTGTTGCCACCCTTTGACGGAATCATTGAAGGTACCTGATGGCCATGTGACATTGGGCATCTTGCTCACCATGGCTCCTCCGCACTCGGCGTGCTCGCCGTTCACCACCTTGGGCTTCACATTGAAAATCTTCAGCCATAATCCGAAGTGTGAGAGATGCGGAGGAAGGCCTCACACACGACGATGAATGTCGAGATGTTGAGGAAGGAATTGGGGGACAGATCATGAAAATCGATCCCATAGTAATACATAAGGCCGCGAACAAATGGGTGGAGGGGAAACCCTAGCCCGCGGACAAAGCAAGGGAGGAATACAACCCTCTCGTGGGGTTCCAGAGTAGGGACGATCTGTCCCGCCGTTGGAAGCACTACAAAAAAAAAGACACATCCCTGACATTTTGGGCCGTACGATTTTTTTTCTGTCATACTTTTGACACTTCTATGACGATAATTGTGACAAAACCCGGTATCATCATAGATGTGGTGGGATCCTACTTCTATGATAAAAAATCATGACAGAAAATGGGCTTTTCATCCTGGGCGGGCCGGAGACGCAGCTGCATGACATTCTTTGGGGCGTCCATTGTCGGTGTCAAAACCGGCGAATCTCGGGTAGGGCGTCCCGAACTGTGCGTCTAGGCGGATGGTAACAGGAGACAAGGGACACGATGTTTTACCCAGGTTCGGGCCCTCTTGATGGAGGTAAAACCCTACGTCCTGCTTGATTAATATTGATGATGTGTATTACAAGAGTGGATCTACCACGAGATCAAGGAGGCTAAACCCTAGAAGCTAGCCTATGGTATGATTGTTGTAATGGAGGTTGTGTCCTACGGACTAAAGCCCTCCGGTTTATATAGACACCGGAGGGGGCTAGGGTTACACAGAGTCGGTTACAATGGTAGGAGATCTACATATCTGTATTGCCAAGCTTGCCTTCCACGCCAAGGAAAGTCCCATCCGGACACGGGACGAAGTCTTCAATCTTGCATCTTCATAGTCTTGGAGTCCGGCGGACGATGATAGTCCGGCTGTCCGGACACCCCCTAGTCCAGGACTCCCTCAGTAGCCCCTGAACCTGGCTTCAATGACGATGAGTCCGGCGCGCATAATGTTCTGCATTGCAAGGCGGGTTCCTCCTCCGAATAATCCATAGAAGATTGTGAACACCTAGATAGTCTCCGACAATAAATTCCACATTCCACTGTAGAGAGAATAAAATGTACACAAGTTCAATCTGCTGACGTATTTCGCGGCATGACGTCACGCCACTACCAAGCCTTTACTTGAATCGTTTTTTATTATACCACCTCAGCGCGTTTAGCGAAGCGGTTTCCTTGGCACGTCTTGTCGAAGCAGAGATCGTGTTCCCCTTATTCCGGGATTCTCATCAATACGGACGTGGGTAACCCAACCGCGCCCGTCGCCACGCCTCCTCTATCGAAGGCGAGTCCCGAACGTTCACGGAGACGGCTCTTGGTATTCTCCCTCTTTATAACAGGACCAAGGCCCGTTTCTTTTCTTCAATCTTCCACCAAATCTTCTCCTTGCTCCAAGTTCCAACACCCAGAGCCCCAGATTCGAGTGCTTCGGACCTTCAACAATGTCCGGCTCCGACCTTCAGGGCCGGTGGATGCCCTCCTCCGTTACGGAGGAGGACGTGCTAAAGCTGCGAGAAGCCAAGTACCTGTCCTATGAGATTTCGCACAGGTTGCCCGCCGAAGGGCAGGCCATCCCCACCCGCGAGCCCGGCGAGTATGTCATCTTTGTATCCCACCTCCATCGGGGTTTAGGCTTCCCGACGGATCCTTTTGTGAGAGGGCTCATGTTTTAATATGGGTTTGAATTCCACGACTTGGCTCCGGAGTCCATCCTCCATATTTCTGCGTTTATTGTAGTCTGCGAAGCCTTCCTCCGCGTCACCCCCCACTTCGGCCTGTGGTTGAAGACCTTCAATGTGGAGCCGAAGATGATCGGGGGGCGTCAAGCAGAGTCCAGCGGGGCGGCCGTAAGTAGGAGGGCCGATGCCTCGTGGCCCGAGGGCTCCTTCCAAGAGGAGCTCGGCTTGTGGCAGCAGGAGTGGTTCTATATCACCGCTCCGAAGGGCCGCAGGCAAAAGCCGCCGCCCTTATTCTGCTCGGGACCTCCACGACGGTTGATGTCGTGGGTCAACCAAGGGCTCAATTGGGGGCCGTCAAAAGACATGCCCCTATTGCAGGGCCGGATTCGAGACCTCCAGGCGAGGGAGATCGATCTGGTCGTGGTGATGCAGGTTATGCTGATTAGGCGTCTCCTGCCCTGCAAACGCCGTCCTCTCCGACTATGGGAGTTTAATCCGGAGGGACCACGGATTCTCCAACACTTCATGGGTACGACACCCATGGAGATGTACAAATTATTCTTCGGACCACAAGTGGCGTGTCCAGAATTGACCGAGGATGCCGGTCTGAGCTGCAATCGCCCGGATACACAAGTAAGTAGCTCCGAGCCCGGACATACCGCTTGTTTGCCTTTCCATGATTCGCCTTTTGACCGATGTCCTTCTAAATAGGAGTGGATAGCGCAAGCAAAACTGATACGGTGTCCGGCCCCCCTCCCAGAGACCGTGCCGGATTCCACGCTGGTCAGGATGTTGGAGGTTGCGCCTTCAGAAGGAGGCGAAGGGGAAAATAGGGGAGCTACCGCCTCATCCAAGGATGCTCTTGAAGAAGGGGGGATCGAGAATCCCTCCCTCCAGGGGGAGAAGAGGACCGCCTCCGAAGATCCGGAGGCCAAAGCCCCTAAGCGGGGGAAGAAATCTTCACCAGAGGGTCCTGCGTCCGGGGAGGACCCGGCCGCACAGTCTTCTCTAAAGAATCAGCCCTCCAGCGAGCCGTGAGTAGAAAAAGGGGGAGTTCATTAATAAGAAACATCCCTATTTGTGCTTCCGAGGATAACTGAAATTTTTACCTTGTAGTTCGGATCTGCGACCTTCTCAGATGAGCTCGTCTTCGGGGGATCTCTGTCCGGAGATGATGGAGAGCGAGATGCCTCCATCTGCTGTGCCATCGGATAGGGCGGACGAGCCTGAAGTGTCGTCACGGAGGGTATCCCCGAGCCCGGCAGAGCCGAAGAGTTCGGCGCCGACTAGTGTTTGGCCGGGGGAGCTGAAGGATCTGCTTGAGAGGGCGTCCATCTTAGAAGATCACCATGCATTGATGAATATGGTGATTGGAAGGATTTCGTCCGCCGAAAGCGGATTGCATAATGCCGTCAGGAGTTTGCTGACGGGATTTGAGGTACGCAAAAATGACACACCTTTTGACAGTTTTGCACATGGAAGTGCGCCCTGTATAGATAGTAGCCCCTGAGACTCGGTAGGTTGTCGAAAGAGACAGCGTGCCGAGGATCAAAATAGCAGGTTTCAATCTTCGCCGTTCCTATGCAGGTGGCGGATCGTCCGAGGGCCAGCCGGACTGATGGAGTTGCTGAATTAATGCAGCAACTCGATGTTGCGGATGCGGACATCGCGCTAGTCAACAAGCGACTTGACGAGTCGCAAGGTAAATTGTGTCTCCGCAGTCACCTACTAAGGGAGCAAAAGCCTACCGCTTACAATATTTATGCTTGACGCAGATGGTGCTGCTGCTGTGGAGAGCCTTCGGGCAGAACTTGCTCAAGCCAAGGAGCAAGCCAGAAGGAGTGATGCGGCTGCCTCGAGGGCGGCCTAGGAGTTAGAAGCCAAAAGGGCTGCACACTGCCGAAGCAGGGAAGAGATGGCCGAATTGGCCGTTAAATTGAAGGATGCTACTGACCGCAATGAGGCTCTTGAAAAGGAGCGCCTATCGGAGCGAGAAGATCTGGGGAAGGCCACCGCCGAAGCCAAGGATGCCCGTTCTGCAATGCGGGCTATGAAGGAGGAGCTGCGTCAGGCCGGAGACATTGTGGCTGGCAAGCCTTTTCTGCTACACCGCAGGTTTACGGATCCTAAGTGTGCTCAACTTGGCCAGCAGTGGGGTCCGGAGGATCCTTTTATGGACTTAGCGGCAAGTGTGGCGGATGCCGTTGTGCACTTCCGGAGCCAGAAGGATCACAAGACGGAAGAGCTATTTTGGTCTCAATTCCATAGTCCGGATCGTTCACTTCTGCTGACCGATCGGTTAGCCGAATGGGCTGAGCTGAATAGGTTGTCCGGGCTTGCCATGACGGATATCGTGACGCATGTCTGGCCGGATAGGCCCAAGCCGAAGAGCTATTTTGGCTTTGTTGCAGCAATTTCTTGGGGCGGTGCCGCATATCAAGGTGATGAAGCGGTCGGCCTGCATAGAGGGAGCACGGATGGCACTTGCCCATGTGAAGACGCACTGGACGGAGATGGATGCCGCCGCTGTTGCGACCCAGGGTTCGGATGAGAACCGGTTACCCGCCGAGCACTACTTTGGGGAAGTTCTGCGTGGTGCTCGTATAATAGAGTCGCATTGCTCGAAAGATGTCACGTTCAAATGAACGTTTTATCCTGTAAAACAATGTTTATGATATAGGCGCTTTTTTGTACTTGTGCGTTCAAGTATTGAAATATCTCCTGTGCGGCCGTTTATGTATACTTATGTATAACCTGAAAGATTGCAGTCGTCGGCTTCAGCCCCCACGCACAAGGTGCGGGGGTGTTCGCAAAAACAGCGCATTTTCACACTTAATCCGACGTCTCGGTCCTGTTTAAGGAGGTGGTAGCGTAGCAAACGAGGCAACCGGACTATAATGCTTTATCACTTTCACTTAGCCATTGGGGCTACGATATAGCCCCTGGGGGCACCGCGCTCTCCGAGTTCGGGGCGTGTATGTGCCTGACCAGGAAATGGTCCTTCATCAAAGCGGAGGAATTCTAAACATTCCAGTGGTCGATCGAGTGGTTGACCAGTCTCTCGCTGTATCATGACAGTCAGTTTTCGGCTTTCTCTACTGAGGTGCTCGCCCAGCCATACTGGGGCACAATCGCAGTAGTTCTTCTGGTGTCATGTTAGCCGATGATACAGAACGTAAGGCAGCAAAACACAGGAGCCGGGCAAACCCAACATTTGACCAAAGACATGATTCGGAGCTGATGCATATAAGGCCTAACTCGAGACACCGAACACTCCCTAAGGTGTTCGGTCTTTTATGATAACGGGTGAAACAATGCCCGAAGCCCCTTGTGTCCAGGTACGGGCGAGGTCCTCTAACGCGGCCGATGCCAAAACGTCAGTATCCTCTCTGATTATCATGAAAAACCAGGGGATTATAGCAACAAGAGACAGTAAAAAAGGTTTACGCAGGGTCTTAATCTGAAAAGAATCCTATCAATGGGTCCCTACTGCACGTCTGCGCCTGTGTCTCCGTTGTGCCGTTATCCTGGACGGGTGCGCACGGTGTTCATCTGTAAAAAGAGAGGAACTTAGAAAGAAATCGTGCGAAAAGTGCATAAAGATTAAAATGCTAATAAATTAATAAAAGCTGAGCCTATATTAGCCCATTGTTGCTTATATGCGCAGCCCCCTGTGAAGGGGTGTGCGGCTAGGGATCCCCTAGCTTATTTATGACGGACTCGTCTAGCCGTGTCCGTGGTCTTTGAATGACCCTGAGGGAGTCCTGGACTAGGGGGTGTCCGGACAGCCGGACTATCATCATCTGCCGGACTCCAAGACTACGAAGATACAAGATTGAAGACTCCGTCCCGTGTCCGGATGGGACTTTCCTTGGCGTGGAAGGCAAGCTTGGCGATACGGATATGTAGATCTCCTACCATTGTAACCGACTCTGTGTAACCCTAGCCTTCTCCGGTGTCTATATAAACCGGAGGGCTTTAGTCCGTAGGACACAACATACATTACAACAATCATACCATAGGCTAGCTTTAGGGTTTAGCCTCCTCGATCTCGTGGTAGATCCACTCTTGTACTACCCATATCATCAATATTAATCAAGCAGGACGTAGGGTTTTACCTCCATCAAGAGGGGCCGAACCTGGGTAAAACATCGTGTCCCTTGTCTCCTGTTACCATCCGCCTAGACGCACAGTTCGGGACCCCCTACCCGAGATCCGCCGGTTTTGACACCGACATTGGTGCTTTCATTGAGAGTTCCTCTGTGTCGTCACCGATAGGCTCGATGGCATCTTCAATCAACAACGCTGTCCCGGGTGAGACTTTTCTCCCCGGACAGATCTTCGTATTCGGCGGCTTCGCACTGCAGGCTAATTCACTTGGCCACCTGGAGCAGATCAAAAGCTACGCCCCTGGCCATCAGGTCAGATTTGGAAGCCTAAACTTCACGGCCGACCTCCGCGGGGACTTGATCTTCGACGGGCTCGGGCCACATCCAAGCGCGCCGCACTATTGCGATGGGCATGATCTAGCTCTGCCACCGAACAGTGCCTCGATGGCCGCACAAGGATCCGCTCCGGCCTTCAGTCCGGAGCCGATCGCCCAGATCGAGGACCGGTGGCTGGACACCGCCTCAGGGGCTGCAACTTCTACGGCGATGGACCCGAACACTAACCTTGTCCCTTGCAAAGCTCGTGATTCCGAGGAGCCGGACTCCTTGCCGGACTCCGGACCTCCCACGCCCCTGCCAACCGAATCTGATTGGGCGCCAGTTATGGAATTCACCGCCGTGGACATCTTACAACACTCGCCCTTTGGCGACATCCTAAATTCGCTAAAGCATCTCTCGCTATCCGGAGAGTCCTGGCCGGATTATGGCCAGGATGGTGGGGATACGAACGATGAAGAAACTCAAGGCCCACCCACCACCCACTTTGTAGCCACTGTCGACGATTTAACCGACATGCTAAACTATGACTCCGAAGACATCAACGACGATGCCGGAGATGAACAAGAACCAGCGCCTACAGGGCACGGGAAGACCACCTCGTCATACGACGTGTACATGGTGGATACCCCAAAAGGAAGCGATAACGAGGACCAACGGGGCGCGGCAGAAGATAATCCCGCCGACAAACAACCAAAACGGCGATGCAACCGCCATCCTAAATCCCGCCTCGATAACAACAGCGCTCCTAATGACCCAGCAATGTAGCAGGGCAAACCAGTGGACGACGAACACACCGACAAGCAACCGTCCGAATAGCATGAGTCGGATAATCAATCCAGGCCCGGCGAAAACAACAGTCCAGACGACCTTACGCCGGACACTCCGCCGGAAAATAAAAACCTTCGGAAAAGACTCGTCGCCACTGCAAGAAGTTTGAAAAAGGAAAAACGGAAGCTCAAAACAGCGGAAGATACACTCAGAATGAGGTGGAGCAAAGTGCTCAAGACCGCAGACAAATACGGCAATGGCCATCAATCAAAGAGCTACCCGAAGCGCAAGCTGCTGCCAGAATTTAACGAGGAGGCCATAGCGCCCCCACAGTCAAAAAATAAAGAGGCTACCTGGTTGGATAGACGGCCAGATGATAGGCCAAAATCTGAAAGCGGCGCCGCACATAAACCGACTAACGACCCTGGAAAGATAGATGGCCCAGCCAGGTCCATTTACGGGCCAAAGAAGAGGGCCCCAGGAAGCAATGCAACACGCCAAGTGTCCGAAGACATCGGTGCACCCAAATACAGGGGCGCCGCACACCCACTATGTTTCACCAACGAGGTGCTGGATCATGAATTCCCAGCAGGATTTAAACCCATAAACATAGAGGCCTATGATGGAACAACAGACCCTGGAGTCTGGATAGAGGATTACATACTACAAATACACATGGCTAGAGGAGATGATCTCCACTCCATAAAATACTTACCCCTCAAGCTCAAAGGGCCAGCCCGTCATTGGCTCAAAAGCCTCCCAGAAAACACTGTTGGAAGTTGGGAAGAGCTCGAGGACGCGTTTAGAGCAAATTTTCAAGGAACTTATGTCCGCCCTCCAGATGCAGACGATCTAAGTCATATAACTCAATAGCCCGGAGAGTCAGCACGCAAATTCTGGAACAGGTTCCTCACCAAAAAGAACCAAATAGTCGACTGTCCAGACGCTGAAGCCTTAGCAGCTTTTAAACACAACGTCCGAGATGAATGGCTCGCCAGACACCTCGTCCAAGAGAAGCCAAGGACAATGTCCGCGCTAACAAGCCTCATGACCCGCTTTTGCGCGGGAGAGGACAGCTGGCTAGCAAGATGCAGCACCAGCGACCCAAGTACATCCGAGAACAGAGATGGAAACAGAAAATCACGGCGCAGAAAAGATCAGCGCCGGAATAAAGAGAAAAGCCCAAAGAGCACGGCGGTCAACGCCGGATTCAAAAGCTCGGGGCCAAACAATAAAACACCGCCTCTTAAGGATAACAGCGATGAGCTATCCAACTTAAACAAGATTTTGGGTCGGATATGTCAAATCCACAGTACCCCCGGAAGGCCTGCAAACCACACCCACCGAGATTGTTGGGTTTTCAAACAGTCCGGCCGATTAAACACCGAACACAAGGGGCTCGGCGCATCAAGCGAAGATGATGATAAACCCCATCAGCAGAGCACCGGAAAACAAAAGACTTTCCCGCAAGAGGTCAAAGCAGTAAACTCACTTCATGTGATAATACGGAAAAACAGTGCGGCACCCGTCAAAATGGGTCTCGCACGGTCCAACCCAGCAGAACATAGAGATTGGACATCAAAACCAATCACTTTCGACCACCTGGATTATTCCAGAAGCGTTCGAAATACAGGATGGACTGCCCTGATATTGGACCCCATAATCGACGGACTGCAATTTACACAAGTCCTGATGGATGGAGGCAGTGACTTAAACCTGCTATATCCAAGCGCAATCCGCAAATTGGGGATAGACCTTACTAAAATTCGACACAGCCGCACTTCCTTTAAGGGAGTGACGCCAGGCCCTTACGCCAAGTGCACGGGCTCCTTATTACTAGAACTTGTGTTCGGACCACCGAACAACTTTTGACGCGAAAAACTAATCTTTCATATCGTCCCATTTAAAAGTAGCTATCAAGCACTCTTGGGACGAGAGGCTTTTGTCCGCTTCAATGCCATACCACATTACGCGTCTCTTACACTTAAAATGCCCGGTCCACATGGCATCATTTCAGTGCGAGGGTCATTTAAAGACCCCGGACACAGTTAGACGAGTCCGGCATAAATACGCTAGGGGCTCCCTAGCCGCACGTCCCTTCACAAGGGGCTGCGCGCACAAGCAACAGCGAGCTCATATAGACTCCGCTTTACTTATTTATATTTATTCATTTGTATATATTTTCTCGCACGATTTCCTTCTGGACTAAGTTCCTCTCTTTTTTACAGATGAACAACGTGCACACCCGTCCAGGATAACGGCACAACGGAGACACAGGTGCAGACGTGCAGTAGGGACCCGTCGCAAGGATTCTTTTCAGATTAAGACCCTGCGTAAACCTTTTTTTACTGTCTCTTGTTGTTATGATCCCTTGGTTTCTCATTATAACCAAAGTGGAGCCTGATGTTTTGGCATCGGCCGCGTCAGAGCACCATGCCCGTACCTGGACACTAGGGGCTTAGGGCATTTTTCTGCCCATTATTATAAAGACCGAACACCTTAGGGAGTGTTCGGCGTCTCGAGTTAGGCCTTATATGCATCAGCTCCGAATCATGTCTTTGGTCAAATGTTGGGTTTGCCCGGCTCCTGTGTTTTGTTGCCTTACGTTCCGTATCATCGGCTAACGCGGCACCAGGAGAACTACTGCGATTGTGCCCCAGTTCGGCTGGGCGAGCACCTCAGTAGAGAAAGCCGAAAACTGACTGTCATGATACAGCGAGAGACTGGTCAACCACTCGATCGACTACCGGAATGTTTAGAATTCCCCACTTTGACGAAGGACCGTTTCCCGGTCAGGCACACACGCGCCCCGAATCCGGAGAAGCGCGGTGCCCCCAGGGGCTATATCGTAGCCCCACCCTCGAACTCCAATGGCTAAGTGAAAGTGATAAAGCATCATAGTCCGGATTGCCTCGTTTGCTACGCTACCACCTCCTTAACAGGACCGAGACATCGGA
The DNA here is from genome assembly GCF_002162155.2 of Triticum dicoccoides. Taxonomy (NCBI): domain Eukaryota; kingdom Viridiplantae; phylum Streptophyta; class Magnoliopsida; order Poales; family Poaceae; genus Triticum; species Triticum dicoccoides. The sequence goes on from NC_041389.1 coordinate 83,486,390, forward strand.
TTAAGTGTGAAAACGCGCTATTTCTTGCAAACACCCCCGCACCTTGTGCGTGGGGGCTGAAGCCGAAGACTGCCATCTTTCAGGTTATACAAATGTATACATAAACGGCCGCATAGGAGATATTTTAACACTTGGAACACACAAGTATAAAAAGTGGTTATATCATAATCATTGTTTTACAAGATAAAACGTTCATTTGAAAGTCACACTTTTCGAGCACTGCGACTCTATTACACGAGCGCCACGCATAACTTCACCAAAATAGTGCTCGGCGGGTAGCCGGCTTTCGTCCGAATCCTGGGCTGCAATAGCGGTGGCATCCATCTCTGTCCAATGTGTCTTCACACGGGCAAGGACCATCCACGCGCCTTCTATGCAGGCCGACCGCTTCATCTCCTTGATATGCGGCACCGCTCCAAGAAATTGCTGCAATAAACCAAAATAGCTCGTCGCCTTGGGCCTCTCTGGCCAGACATGAGCCACGACATCGGTCATGGCAAGTCCGGAAAACCTATTCAGCTCAGCCCATTCGGCCAACCGATCGGTCAACGGAAGTGAACGATCCGGACTATGGAATTGGGACCAAAATAGCTCTTCCGTCTTGTGATCCTCCTGACTACGGAAGTGCACAACGGCATCCGCCGCACTTGCCGCTAAGTCCATATATGGATCCTCCGGACCCCACAGCTGGCCAAGTTGGGCATACTTTGGATCCGTAAACCGGCGACGTAGCAGAAAAGGCCGGCCAGCTACAATATCTTCAACTTGGCGCAGCTCCTCCTTCATAGCCCGCATTGCAGAACGGGCATCCTTGGCCTCGGCGGTGGCCTTCCCCAGGTCTTCCCGCTCTGACAGGCGCTCCTTTTCAAGAGCCTCATTGCGGTCGGTAGCATCCTTCAAATTCACGGACAATTCGGCCATCTTTTCCCTGCTTAGGCAGTGTCTAGCCTTTTCGGCTTAAACTCCTCGGCCGCCCTCAAGGCAGCCGCATCACTCCTTCGGGCTTGCTCCTTAGCTTGAGCAAGTTCGGCCCGAAGGCTCTCCACAGTAGCAGCACCATCTGTATCACAGCATATACATTATCAGAGGCGAGCTTTGGCTCCCTTGAATAAGTGACTGCGGAGAATTCATTTACCTTGCGACTCATCAAGTCGCCGGTTGACAAGCGCGATGTCCGCATCCGCCACATCCAGTTGCCGCATTAACTCGACAACTTCACTAGTCCGGCTAGCCCCCGGACTATCCGCCACCTGCATAGGAAGGGCAACATTCAATACCTGTGATTTTGATCCTCGGCACGCTGTCGCTTTCGAAAACTTACCGAGTCTCAGGGGCTACTATCTATACAGGGCGCACTTCTATGTGCAAAACTGTCAAAAAGGTGCGTCATTCTTGCGTACCTCAAATCCCGCCAGCAAACTCTTGACGGCAGTATGCAATCCGCTTTCGGCGGACGAAATCCTTCCAATCACCATACTCATCAAAGCACGGTGATCTTCTGAGATGGATGCCCTCTCAAGCAGATTCTTCAGCTCCCCTGGCCGGACACTAGTCGGCGCCGAACTCCCCGGCTCCACCGGGCTCTAGGATACCCTCCGTGACAATACTTCAGGCTCGTCTGCCCTGTCCGACGGCACAGCAGACAGAGGCGTTTCGCTCTCCATCATCTCCGGACGAAGATCCCCCGAAGAAGAACTCATCTGAGAAGTCCGCAGATCCGAAATGTAAGGCAAAAATTTCGGTTATTCATAGAAGCACAAATAGGGGTATTTTCTTATTAATGAACTCCCCTTTTCCTACTCACGGCTCGCTGGAGGGCTGGTCCTTTAGAGATGATTGTACGTCCGGGTTCCCCCCGGGCGCAGGACCCTCCGGTGAAGATTTCTTCCCCCGCTTAGGGGCTTTGACCTCCGGGTCTTCGGAGGCGGTCCTCTTCTTCCCCTGGAAGGAGGGACTTTCGATCCGCCCTCTTCAGGCGCCCCTTTGGGCGAGGTAATGGCTCTTTCATTTTCCCCATCGCCCCCTTCTACGGGCGCGACCTCCAACATTCTGACCAGCACGGGCTCCGGTGCAGTCTCTGGGAGGGGGGCCGGACACCTTATCGCTTCGATCGCGCTACCCACTCCTGATGAAGAATGATGGGTTAGAGGGCGAATTTTAGAAAAGCAAATAAACAGAACATCCGAACTCTAAGCTACTCACCTGAGTATCCGGGCGATTACAGCTTAGGCCTGCGTCCTCGGTTAAATCCGGACACGCCACCTGCGGTCCGAGGAACAACTTGTACATCTCCACGGGTGTCATACCCATGAAGTGTTGGACAAATTCGTGGTCCCTCCAGATTGAACTCCCATAACCGGAGAGGACGGCGTTTGCAGGGCAAAAGACGCCTGGTTAGCATGACCTGCATCACCACAACCAGATTGATCTCCCTCGCTTGGAGGTCTCGAATCCGGCCCTGCAATAAGGGCACGTCTTCGGACGGCCCCCAATTGAGCTCTTGGTTGAACCACGACATCAGCCGGCGTGGAGGTCCCGGGCAGAATGAAGGCGGCGGCTTTTGCTTGCTGCCCTTCGGAGCGGTGATGTAGAACCACTCCTGCTGCCACAAGCTGAAATCCTCTTGGAAGGAGCCCTCGGGCCACGGGGCATCGGCCCTCCTGCTTATGGCCGCCCCGCCGCACTCCGCTTGACGCCCCCCGATCATCTTCGGTTCCGCATTGAAGGTCTTCAGCCACAGACCGAAGTGGGGGGTGACGCGGAGGAAGGCTTCGCAGACGATAATGAATGCGGAGATATGGAGGATGGACTCCGGAGCCAAGTCATGAAAATCCAGCCCATAGTAGAACATGAGCCCTCTCACAAAGGGGTCCGTCGGGAAGCCTAAACCCCGACGGAGGTGGGATACGAAGACGACATACTCACCGGGCTTGGGAGTGGGCACGGCCTGCCCCTGTGTGGGCAGCCTGTGCGAAATCTCGTAAGACAGGAACTTGGCCTCACGCAGCTTTAGCACGTCCTCCTCCGTGACGGAGGAGGGCATCCACCGACCCTGAAGATCGGAGCCGGACATTGTTGAAGGTCCGAAGCGCTCGAATCTAGGGCTCTGGGTGTTGGAACTTAGAGCAAGGAGGGGATTCGATGAAAGATTGAAGAAAAGAAACGAGCCTTGGTCCTCTTATAAAGGGGGAAAATACCAAGAGTCGTCTCTGTGACCGTTCGGGATTCACCTTCGATAGAGGAGACGTGGCGACGGGCACGGTTGGGTTACCCACGCTCATATTAATGAGAATCCCAGAATAAGGGGAACACGATCTCTGCTTCGACAAGACGTGCCAAGGAAACCGCTTCGCTAAACGTGCTGAGGTGGTATAATAAAAAACGGCTCAAGTAAAGGCTTGGTGGTGGCGTGACAGCATGCCGCAAAATACGTCAGCAGATTGGACTTGTGTACATTTTATTCTCTCTACGGTGGAATGTGGAATTTATTTTGCAGAGCCGGACACTATCCTGGTGTTCATGATCTTCTCTGGATTATTCAAAGGAGGAACCCGCCTTGCAATGCCGAACATTATGCGCGCCGGACTTATCGTCATTGAAGCCTGGTTCAGGGGCTACTGAGGGAGTCCTGGACTAGGGGGTGTCCGGACAGCCGGACTATCATCATCCGCCGGACTCCAAGACTACGAAGATACAAGATTGAAGACTCCGTCCCGTGTTCGGATGGGACTTTCCTTGGCGTGGAAGGCAAGCTTGGCGATACGGATATGTAGATCTCCTACCATTGTAACCGACTCTGTGTAACCCTAGCCTTCTCCGGTGTCTATATAAACCGGAGGGCTTTAGTCCGTAGGACACAACATACATTACAACAATCATACCATAGGCTAGCTTTAGGGTTTAGCCTCCTCGATCTCGTGGTAGATCCACTCTTGTACTACCCATATCATCAATATTAATCAAGCAGGACGTAGGGTTTTACCTCCATCAAGAGGGCTCGAACCTGGGTAAAACATCGTGTCCCTTGTCTCCTGTTACCATCCGCCTAGACGCACAGTTCGGGACCCCCTACCCGAGATCCGCCGGTTTTGACACCGACAAACCCTCTTAATGAAATGATGCCACGTGGACCGGGCATTTTGAGTGTAAGAGACGCGTAATGTGGTATGGCGTTGAAGCGAACAAAAGCTTCACGCCCCAATAGTGCTTGATAGCTACTTTTGAATGGGGCGACATGGAAGATTAGCTTTTGCGTCGGAAGTTGTCCGGTGACCCGAACACAACTTCTAGTAATAAGGAGCCTATGCACTTGGCGTAAGGGCCTGGCGTCACTCCTTTGAAGGAAGTGCGGCTATGTCGAATTTTATTAAGGTCTATCCCCAACTTGCGGATTGTGTTTGGATATAGCAGGTTTAAATCGCTGCCGCCGTCCATCAGGACTTGTGTAAATTGTAGTCCGTTGATTATAGGATCCAATATCAGAGCAGTCCATCCTGCGTTCCGAATGCTTCTGGAATAATCTAGGTGGTCGAAAGTGACTGGTTTTGACGTCCAGCTTCGAGGTTCCGCTGGGGTGGACCGTGCGGCACTTATTTTGACGGGTGCCGCATTGTTTTTCCGTAATATCACATGAAGTGAGTTTACTATTTTGACTTCTTGTGGGAAAGTCTTTTGTTTTCCGGTGCTCTGCTGGTGGGTTTTATCATCATCCTCGCTTGATGCGTCGAGCCCCTTGTGTTCGGCGTTTCGTCGGCCGGACTGTTTGAAAACCCAACAATCTCGGTGGGTGTGGTTTGCAGGCCTTCCGGGGGTACTGTGGATTTGACATATCCGATCCGAAATTTTGTTTAAGTTAGATAGCTCATCACTATTGTCCTTAAGAGGCAGTGTTTTGTTGTTTGGCCGCGAGCTTTTGAATCCGGCGTTGACCGTCGTATTATTTGGGCTTTTTTCTTTATTCCAGTGCTGATCCTTTCTACGCCGTGATTTTCCATTTCCATCTCTAATCTCGGATATACTCGGGTCGCTGGTGCTGCATCTTGCTAGCCAGCTGTCTTCCCCCGCGCAAAATCGGGTCATGAGGCTTGTTAGCGCGGCCATTGTCCTCGGCTTATCTTGGCCGAGGTGTCTGGCGAGCCATTCGTCACGGACGTTGTGTTTGAAAGCTGCTAAGGCTTCCGCGTCCGGACAGTCGACTATTTGGTTCTTTTTGGTAAGGAACCTGTTCCAGAATTTGCGCGCTGACTCTCCGGGCTGTTGAGTTATATGACTTAGATCGTCTGCATCCGGAGGGTGGACATAAGTCCCTTGAAAATTTGCTCTAAACGCGTCCTTGAGCTCTTCCCAACTTCCAACAGTGTTTTCTGGGAGGCTTTTGAGCCAGTGCCGAGCTGGCCCTTTGAGCTTGAGGGGTAGATATTTTATGGCGTGGAGATCATCTCCTCTAGCCATATGTATGTGTAGTATGTAATCCTCTATCCAGACTCCAGGGTCTGTTGTTCCGTCGTATGCCTCTATGTTTATGGGTTTGAACCCTGCTAGAAATTCATGATCCAGCACCTCATTGGTGAAACATAGCGGGTGTGCGGCGCCCCTGTATTTGGGTGTGCCGCTGTCTTCGAACACTTGGCGTGTTGTGATGCTTCCTGGGGCCCTCTTTTTTGGCCCGTATATGGACCTGGCAGGGCCATCTGTTTTCCCAGGATCATGAGTCGGCTTGAGTGCGGCGCCGCTTGTCGCTTTTGGCCTGTCATCTGGTCGTCTATCCGGCTAGGTGGCTTCTTTAATATTTGACTGTGGTGGCTCTATGGCTTCCTCGTCAAATTCTGGCAGCAGCTTGCGCTTCAGGTAGCTCTTTGATTGATGGTCATTGCCATATTTGTCTGCGGCCTTGAGTACTTTGCTCCACCTCATTCTGAGTATGTCTTCCGCTGTTTTGAGCTTCCGTTTTTCCTTCTTCAAGATTCTTGCGGTGGCGACGAGTCTTCCGTGAAGGTTCTTATGCTCCGGTGGTGTGTCCGGCGTGAGGTCGTCCGGACTGTTGGTTTCGCCGGGGATGGATTGATTATCCGATTCGTCCTATTCGGACGGTTGCTTGGTTGCATGTTCGTCGTCCACTGGTTTGCCCTGCTCTATTGCTGGGTCATTAGGGATGCTGTTTTGCCGAGACGGGGTTTAGGGCGGCGCTTGCGTCGCCGCTTTGGTTGTTTATCGGCGGGATTATCGTTTGCCGCGCCCCATTGTTCCTCGTCATCGCTTCCTTTCGGGGTATCCACCATATATACGTCATGCGTTGGGGTGGTCTTCCAGTGCCCTGTAGGCGTTGGTTCTTGATCATCTCCGGCATCGTCGTCCATACCGCCGATGTCTTCGGAGTCATAGTCTAGCATGTCGGTTAGATCGTCGACAGTGGCTACAAAGTGGGTGGTGGGTGGGCTTTGAATTTCTTCGTCGTCCGCATCCCAACCATCCTGGCCGTAATCCGGCCAGGGCTCTCCCGATAGCGAGACATGCTTTAGCGAATTTAGGATGTCGCCAAAGGGTGAGTGTTGGAAGATGTCCGCGGCGGTGAACTCCATGATCGGCGCCCAAACAGATTCGATTGGCAGGGGCGCGGGAGGTTCGAAGTCCGGCAAGGAGTCCGGCACCTCGGAGGCACGAGCTTCGTAAGGGACAAGGTTAGTGTTCGGCTCCATCACCGTGGAAGTTGCGGCCCCTGAGGCGGTGTCCAGCCACCGGTCCTCGATCTGCGCGATCGGCTCCGGACTAAGGGCCGGAGCGGATTCGTGTGCGGCCTCCAAGGTACTGCCCGGCGGCAGAGTTAGATCATGCCCATCGTGACAGTGCGGCATGCTCGGCTGTGGCTCGGATCCATCGAAGATCAAGTCTCCGCGGATATCTGCCGTGAAGTTTAGGCTTCCAAATCTGACCTGACGGCCAGGGGAGTAGCTTTCAATCTGCTCCAGATGGCCAAGCGAATTGGCCCGCAATGCGAAGCCGCCGAACACGAAGATCTATCCGGGGAGAAAAGTCTCACCTTGGACAGCGTTGTTGTTGATTGAAGAAGCCATCAAGCCTATCGGTGACGACACAGAGGAACTCTCAATGAAAGCACCAATGTTGGTGTCAAAACCGGCGGATCTCGGGTAGGGGGTCCCGAACTGTGCGTCTAGGCGGATGGTAACAGGAGACAAGGGACACGATGTTCTACCCAGGTTCGGGCCCTCTAGATGGAGGTAAAACCCTACGTCCTGCTTGATTAATATTGATGATGTGTATTATTCGAGTGGATCTACCACGAGATCAAGGAGGCTAAACCCTAGAAGCTAGCCTATGGTATGATTGTTGTAATGGAGGTTGTGTCCTACGGACTAAAGCCCTCCAGTTTATATAGACACTTGAGGGGGCTAGGGTTACACAGAGTCGGTTACAATGGTAGGAGATCTACATATCCGTATTGCCAAGCTTGCCTTCCACGCCAAGGAAAGTCCCATCCGGACACGGGACGAAGTCTTCAATCTTGCATCTTCATAGTCTTGGAGTCCGGCGGACGATGATAGTCCGGCTGTCCGGACACCCCCTAGTCAAGGACTCCCTCATCCATGACGGAAAAAACCATGGTAGAAGTGAGGGCGAGGAAAATTTCGGCGAGTTCCCGGTTACGGTGGGTGGTCGGGGGCCAAGTGATGCGCATTTCTCTCGTACATGTACGCGCGTGTGTGCGAGGCGTTGGCTCTAACTGAACCCGAGCGAGGCGTTGGGCTCTAACTGAACCCGAGCGATTACACTGCAGGCTACACGTTACTGAACCCGAGCGATCGATCGATGGCTGTTAACTGAACCCGATCGAGCGATTCCTTCGCTACTGTTGCTAACTGAAGCCGATCGATGCTACCTCTGGATGAACAGTGAGCGTTGCGGGGCGGGGGGGTGGATGAACAGTGAGCAGTGGGGGTGGATGAACAGGACCTCGTGGCGTTGCCTCTGGATGAACAGGACCCTGATCGATCGAGCCGGTTGGGGCTGGATGAACAGGACCCCATGGAGGGCTGGATGAACAGGATGACCCCTTGGAGGGCTGGATAAACAGTAGACGGTGGAGGGGTGGATGAACAGTATCCCATGGAGGGGTGGTTGAACAGGAGCCCGTGGAGAGGGGTGGTTGAACAGTAGCCGGTGGAGTAGCGCGTAGTGGAGGCTGGATGAACAGGAGCCCGTGGATGAACAGTCGTAGGTGGAGGCTGGAGGAGGTCGACAGTGGATGAACAGTAGCCCGTGGAGGCCGGAGGAGGTTGACTGTGGAGATGAACAGTATCCCGTGGAGTCCCGTTTTGCGGTACGCCACACCCCTCCCGATGAACAGGACCCCCGTTTTGATTGTAGCGCTCCAACACAAGTCCGTTTCGTCCGTTTTGCGGTACGCCACACCCCTCCCGATCAATAGGACCCCGTTTTGACCGTAGGAGGTCCAACACAAGTCCGATTCCTCCGTTTTGCGGTACGCCAGACCCCTCCCGATGAACAGGATCCTGTTTCGAACGTGGCTGGTCGAACACAAGGCCGTTTCCTCCATTCTGTGGTACGCCAAGCCTCGTTTCCATCGCCTGTTCCGTCCAAGCCCTCCCGATGAACACGACGACGCATTCCGTTCCGACCCAGCCAGTTGGTTCACCATGAACACGACGACGACGCTATTTCTCCGTTCCGACCCAGCCATGTACACGAGCCCCTGGCCATACGTATGCGCGAGTAGGCGTTCGAGACCCCGCCCGTATGTACGTACGTGGCTGTATTTTCCTTCTTGCACACTGCCTGCTGTACGTAGGTGTACATGCTACGTGCGCGCCTCTACATCCACCAGTATGTAGGTAGACGTTCGCGACCAGAATGACAATGCTACGTACGCTTCGACCAGGTGGGTCCCGACTGTCAGGCACTTCCTTGCATGCGAAGATGTAGCTGGTGGGTCCCAGCAGTCAGGGGGCGAATCGTTTTTTTGTTGCCCGGGCGCACTTCCTTGTGTGCAAAGATGTAGCTGGTGGGTCCCAGCAGTCAGGGGGAGAATCATTTTTTTCGTGAAATACGGTGGCCCATCCGGTGGGTCCCTGCTGTCAGGTGCAGGAATAATTATTTTATGCGTAATAAGGAGGCACTTCCTTGCAGCCGCCGTGGACCTAGCTGTCAGCCTCTCCACGTACAGTACTCTGATGGAAGTCATTCCTTGACCACGTTAACCACGCCGCGCGGAGAGCACCAGGGCGGTGGATGACAGCGAGGCCTATGAAGGGGAAGATGTTGAGCCGGGGAAGACGCGACAGTGGAAGCCCGCGCGGAGAGGAGTACGAGGGTTCATTAGTTCAGCTGCGGTGTGAGGCTGACGTCGCCGCAGAATAACAGGGGGTGTGGGTGAGTAGAGGGATGGCCTGGCCAGCGATGGGAGTAGTAGGGGGCGGTGAGGCCTCCACGACATCACAACCGGCCACAGGAGACAGGAGCACGCGACACGACCGACGCTGGTTTGGGTGGCTGGAGCAAGAAGACCAGAGGTTGAAGAAGCACTACGGTCGTTGGATGAACATCGTACGGTAACAGGAGCTAGAATCGTTCATATTGACTAAGTTGACAAAGCCCTCTGTCGCCGTCAACTTGGTAGGCCCACAAGTCAACCTCCCACTATGCTGGGTTCCAGCTGGCAGGGGAGTATTCATTTTTTTGTGCGTAATAAGGAGGCACTTCCTTGCGTGCGAAGATCGCTGGTGGGTCCGACCTGTCAGTGGGGGCATGTTTTTTCACGAAATACAGAGGCCCTTCCGGTGGGTCCCAGATGTCAGGTGGAGGAATCATTATTTTGCGCGTAATAAGGAGGCATTTCCTTGTGTGCGGCCGTGGACCCAGCTGTCAGCCTCTCCACGCATAGTCTACTTCCGATGGTGCCATTCGTTGACCACGCCGCGCCGAGCGTATCCAAGGTGGTGGACGATGGCGAGGCCCCGGACAGCAATGAGCCGGAGATGGAAAGACGTGGGAGTAGAGTCGCAGACAGAGAGGTGTATGAGGGTTAAATGGTTCTAGTGCGGTGTGGTTCGGCAGTCGGTGGTGAAGAACAGGAGGTGTGGATGGACGGATGGCCTGGCCAACGGTGGAGTAGCGCTTCATAGCGAAGCATGCTAAGCAGAGCTGCTAGCAGCAGGAGGCGGGAGGTGGTCCCGGAGGCACTGGAGGAAGAAGATGACAGATTGAAGATGGATGTCGGTCGTTGGATGTAAATCCAAGGGCTAACATGTCAAAATCATTTCTTGACTAAATTGACAACGACTTGTGTTGGCCTCGACCTATTGGCCCACATTTCAGCCTCCAAAAATGTGGCACGTATTCAACCCATTTTTTCAGAATTTACAGTCTTTTTTTTGTGCGGTAGAATTTACAGTCAACTTGATCTTTTTTTTTGACTTACAGTCCATTAGCTGGGCTGGGTGAACAAATAATGTAGCGTCCATGCGGCCCATTTATTTTATTTCCTAAAAAATTACAGGCCATTTGCACTTTCTCAAAATAGACGATTTTGCTGGTTGGGCCAACAATGTTATCAAACAAATAAAAAGGGGCTGAGCATTTTGTTATAAATATATTTAAACAATCAGTGATATTATTACATTCATCCTTAAATCTTACCAAGCTTTTGTACACAATCACTAGGATTTTCGTGCCAAAACAATCCAGGATTTTATTGTTAAGAAATTATTTTTATAAGTTAATAAGATGTGGGATATTGTTTTCTTACATATGTAAGTATCTGTTAAATATATGATGACAATAAAAATAATATATAATAACATATAAAATAATTTAAATATATATAGTATAGTTAGAAGGGAAACATAAATTGGACCTGGCGTTCCTATTCTTATATAGAAAAATAGAACAGACCTCCGTGTTTTCTTCAAAAAAAATACATAAATTGGGTTGCCGATGTTTTAGGAAAAATAAAACCTCAGATGGGAGGTCCATAGGCCGGTCGATACATGACGGCCCTCAAGAAAATACAAATAGGCCTATGGACCTCCCATCCGAGGTCGTGGGCTGCGCATGTTAAAAATGAAAGCCTAGACGGGGCATCCCAAAACGCAGCTGATACTTGCTGCCCGAGTGATAATAAATGATACCTACCAGCTCCCCGGCTTTGTTGTGAATTTTTCTCCTATAGTAACTACGTTGAAGCAGTTAAAAAAATGTAACTATGTTGACAAACCCGTGGGCCCCAATGTCAGTATAGCATTAGGAGGAAGCATTTTTTTGATGACGCACTTGCTTGTGTAAGGCCATACACCTTATGGGTCCCGACTGTCCGCCTCTCCATGTACAGTCCTTTCCAGATTCCTCTCGTTTGTTCAGCATGTTCACAACGGCAGACAGCGGCGTCGCGGCGAGCGTACAAAGGCGTAAGAGGGGATCCGACCACCTGAGGAAGTGCCTTATTATTAACGAAACTACTGAACTAGCCTAGTGGCCAAGTGACACTACCCGACAGTTGTTCTGCCCGGGTTCGATTCCACCTGTGCAGGGAAAATATCTCCAAATTTTTTGCCTCTGCCTTTATTGACATGTGGGTCCCCATTGTCATCTACGCACACCACGTCCAACACTTGCCAAAACTCCGTCCCTCGTTTTCTCTGTGTTTCGCACACTCAACATTGTGTGGGCATTTTGACTGTGCATCATATGAAGATGTGCTATGCATGAATGTTGATCAGCATAATGTTAACTGGCTGGTAGTTCCATTTTTGACCATGAATAAAACTTCCAACATGATGTTAACCCTGTTTGAAAAGGCCGTGTTAATATAAATGCTCTGCCTTTGAAAGTTGCAGTTTCTTATATGAAACTGAACTTGCAGTTTCTTATCTGAAACTGAAACTTGCAGTTTCTTCTCTGAGAATCACATTGTCTGCACTTTTATAGTCCTATGAAACTACATTTTTAAGTGCTAAAAATAGATCTAAATACTTCATATGCTCAATACTGCAAATCTGAAATTCAAAAGACATTCATATCTGAAAGTACTCCCAAAATACAGAACACAAAACACAATTCACAACCTGCAAATACTGACAACCCTAAGCTCCTCCTGACAATTCACAACCTGCCCGACTATTGGGCTGGGGGGCAGTCCCCTCCTATTCCTCGGTGACAGACAGCCACCCCGTGAGACAATGTGAACGGCGAGGGAGAGGATGGCGGGGAAGCGCCATCGGGCCAGCTGCTTTTCTCCTCTTGCAGTTGGGTTCGGTCGACGAAGACTCCACCGGCTCGCTCTGGCAGGACACCCTCACAAACGGCACCCTGTAGATGCTCAATCCTTCAATCTATGATGGATGCTCCATCTGGGATCGATACTCCCACCACCGCTCCCTCACGATCGGATTCAGTGATTCTGTTTGCTCCATGGCCCAGAGGAGCAGCTCTATGTACTCCCGCGCGACTCCCTCCGGGAGTATTGCCGCCTTTTCGCTCTGTTGCAGATATTTGGCCATGGATGTTGCCGTCGCTGCTAGTTGGTCCTTTTTGTCAAACAAGAATGTATCTCCAACATCCTAGCTAGCTTCACAGGGTCGCCGTCTGTGATCCTCACGTATTGGTTGTACTCCTCCATCGATCTACTTCTCCACAACACCTTCACTCGCCGGCGGTGGTTTTTGAATGGAAGAGGAGAGGAGTAGTGCTGGTTTTGGATTAGAACGGGAGAGGAGTGACGCTGGTTTTGGACTTGAACAGGAGAGGAGGGGCGGTGGTTTTGAAATGGAAGAGGAGAGGAGCGGCGCTGGATTTAGATTGGAACATGAGAGGAGCGGCGGTGGTTTAAGAGGAGAAGAGCAGAAGAGCGGCGCTGGTCTTGGAAGTATTTTTTTGTTGTTTTGCATATTTTGGGTCAAAGTTTGACCATGTATTGTATTTGACAAGCAAAATGTGAATGCATGTCACCAAAAATTGTATCGTTTGGTTCGTATCTGAATGTACTTTCAAATTATATTATTTTTGCAACGTATGACATATATTTTATGTGCAAAAATCATGGTCAATTATGACCTAGAATAAAAGGGAGACTAGTTAATGTGGGGTAGCTTTCTTAATTGAAGGGTAAATTGATTTTGATTTTGATCTAGTCACAGCGCGCCGGCCCTCTCCTCCAATCCTAAATCGCTGCCGCATGCTCCTCTCCCTCTTCTCCATTGCAAAACCACCTCCTCTCCTCTCCATCATCTCCATTCCAAAACCACCATCTCGCCTCTCCCTCTTCTAATCTTCTCCATTGCAAAACCACCTCCTCTCCTCTCCATCATCTCCATTCCAAAACCACTGTCTCACCTCTCCCTCTTCTCTATTGCAAGACCACCGTCTCTCCTCCCATCTTCCAAAGCTAGCACCGGACCACTCAGAAGGACATCTATGGGGAGGATGCAGCAGCAAATCAGGCAGATCGCCAGCGGCGACCAGGCAAAGTTAGCCAGGTTGAAGGATATCCTTACTTGGTTTGACAATGAGTGGGAGATTTCGAGGACGGTGCGGGCCATGTTGCAATGTATGCGAAAGAGAGAGACGGTGGCGATGAGGGCGGCGATGTACATGTACTCCTCAGCGACAGTCACGCCACAGTCCCCCGAGTTCATCGAGTATCTCCTCTGGGCGATGGAGCAGACAGATTTTCGCCCGAGGCGATAGTCAGGCGGAGGTGGTGGGCATACAAGTCGGAGGTCGAGCAGCCAGAGGATAACAAATCGATCGAGTATGGTGTGCTGTCCGTGAGGGTGCAGAGCCAGACGGAGCCACAGGAGTATTCGTTCTCCCACTGCAAGAGGAGGCCGGATGGCGCGATGTCGCTTCCCCGCCGTTCTCCACGGTTCCCTCGACGCTCGCCTCGTTTCAATGGCGGCGGTAGGGTTTAAGGTAAGCTTCGCACTAACCAAATCTTCCACCTGCTCATGCTTACAATCAGTGTGACAGCTAATGAAAATCATGCTTACAATCAGTCTCCGAGTAGTACGCCAATCACCCTAAAATAGCTCTGGACCTTTGGGTCAAAGTTGTGACACAGTGTACAAATAAATAAAAATAGATTGGTGCTTCTTTCAGAAAAGAGTACTCCCTAGAAAACTGCCAATATAAACTACTAGTATTTGGTTAGAGGATTTGCTGCCGAGAAAGATCCGTCCACAAAGAGCGCCACACATCCCACTGGTGGTGGTGGATGCCAATGCGTGCATGCAACATGGTTGGTGTTGGTAATTTTTACTTGGCACACCTCGCACTCTGCATATATGCCGGTTCCATACGTACATTTGTGCAGTTCCACCAAAATGCAGCTAAATAACCCTGTTTGCATAGATAATGAAAAGGCGTGACTACATTATAGTGGCACTAGTTTATGAAACAAACAAAATAAATAGAAGAAAATATTGCAATAGTATCATAGTATGCCATGCTGCGAGGGCGAGATGGGCCATGCGACGCGTCATAGGTACGCCTCATACTGGAAATCATCCCAAGTATCCCAGATACACCTTCTTCCAGTGATGAACATCAGTGTACGGAGGTAGTACAAGGAGGCGCCTTGAGACATTGAAATCTCTATTTTTGTAGAGATCAACTAAAATTAAGCACCCCGGTTTGCAGAAACGCTTAAACATTAACAATGGGACTAGTTGATGAAACATACATTAACAAAGAGAAGCACTTTCTTTATCTACATTGGAAATGAAATGATAGAGAGGACACTCGCTCTATTTTAACTATATTATTACTTCATTTTATCAGTGACACTAGGGTCGAGCAGGTGGCAAACGAGTTGTACCGTGCGTCGCAAGGATGGAGGCCAGGGGTGCTTAGACTGGGATGCTGAAGCTGGCTCTTTCAGTCACCAACATGGATGATTCAATTCATGGGACCTTTTGGTGCAGTTCACCTAAAATGAAGCAATGTCCCGTGAGCTAGCAACTTCTTCTTCAATTTTTTTTAAGAAAAGGGCTCCAGCCCCGGTTCCATTTCCATCAGAAAACGAAACCCACAGAGCTTCTTCTTCATTAGTTGCAATAAAATTGAGCAACATCAAGGTTGATTGTGAAGCTCCTGGAATGCTCAACTATAATTTGGATAACATTTGTGCAGTTCAACTAAGATCGAGCGTGAAATGTATATCTCTGTTTGCACAAAAAAGGTCGAAAGGAGGGTGACTAACAAGTGATGAAACATGCATGAAATGAAAAGAAGCATGTTCCTTATCTGAATGGCAATCCTACAAGGACAGTAGCAATTTCTAAAGCAGTGGCATTGCTAGATATTAGTGTGGGCATTAGGATTAACTATGACAACCGTTAAATATGACATTACTTTGGGCACGGGAGAGTAGGCGGACTAGGACAGTTGCATTTCTAACGAAAAGAACCAACTTATGTTAATGGGAAATTTAGCAGGACATGTAAAAAAGTGCCATTGATTCATATTACTGGAGGCATTACATTGAAAACAACATTGGTTTAACATGTCCTTACTTTTAACAGTGCAACTGCTACATTTTATCAGTGGCATTACATAAGACTGGCTCGGGGCAAGAAACATCAGAACATGATATCTTGGTTGGTCCCATTTTTGTTCGGTATAGCCACACTTTTTGGTGGCAACCCTTGACAACCACGACAAGGAGATCATGGGGCAAGGTGAAACATCTGCAAGTGCATCGGCGTATTTGCAGGCACGACGGCGGTGGTCTATAGCAATTTATTACCAAACAGTGGTCTTCTCTGGTTGGAAGCATTGTTTCGGCTGACAGCTTAGATCGAGTAGAGGAAGGGTTGAACATCGTGTGACTCTCGGACCAGAGCCTGTGACCATCATCTTTGGCGCCCAGAAGAGGTGCCAAGACTGAACATTGAGAAGTTGTGATCTAGTTGTTGAGTTCTGATTGTAATTTCACAATATAAAAAATCTAGAAACATTTTAACGCGTGAAATACAAAGGAAAATTTATCAATTAATGAACTGATTGCTCTTGGACGTCATTCGCTAGATCAATATCGCATACGTAGCTTCCCTCGGTTAATTCAAGCATACATATTGATCTAGCGAATGACGTCCAAGAGCAATCAGTTCATTAATTGATAAATTTTCCTTTGTATTTCACGCGTTAAAATATTTCTAGATTTTTTATATTGTGAAATTACAATCAGAACTCAACAACTAGATCACAACTTCTCAATATTCAGTCTTGGCACCTCTTCTAGGCGCCAAAGATGATGGTCACAGGCTCTGCTCCGGGATTCACACGATGTTCAACCCTTCCTCTACTCGATCTAAGCTGTCAGCCAAAACAATGCTTCCGACCAGAGAAGACCACTGTTTGGTAATAAATTGCTATAGACCACCGCCGTTGTGCCTGCAAATACGCCGACGCGCTTGTAGATGTTTCACCTTGCCCCATTATCTCCTTGTCGTGGTTGTCAAGGGTGGCCTCGACTATGTAGGCAAAAGCCAATGCCAAATTCACTTTTTGAACATTTGGCACCGGTGGCCTACATAGCCCAGCCGATGCCAAATAAAATTTTTAGGGCATCGATTCCTCTACTTGCTCCGACGCCACATTTCTTGAGGCAATAAACTAAGCAGCCACTGTACTTTTGCATGCGAGGCACCACCGGCGACACACTGCTTTGAGCTGATATATTACTAGTTTATACATGGGTGGGCCAGAGGTGGATGGATACCAAATCCTTCACGTTGTGGTGCTGGTGCTAAACTTTTTCCATTTGGCATCGCAGTGTACGAGGCAAACTTTTTAAATTTCTGGCACCGAACACATAGTGGAGGGCCTTATACTGTGTGAGGCTAGCAAATCTAGTGTTGAACTTACTCTGTTGACTTGTCCCCCAGTCCCCACTTTCTTTCCCTTTTCAACCAATAGATCGGGTTTATATTGAGTTTGTACTACGTTTCCCTTTATTTCCCTATTAGACCTAGAGACCAGTTGGATAGCCAGTCTCTGCTACTTTTCGCCCCCATTATTTCCTCTTTCGACCAAGTCCTAGATTCAGGTAACAAATCCTACCCCACCCCCACCCCCTTTCTTCCTTGTTTGAACCAAGTAGGACTAGATTCGAGTGCATGAACTAGTTCTACCTCTTAAACGTAAAAAATTAGGTGGATTTCGAACAGCCGATCGATCCTATCTACGAGGGGGCCTGAGAAATAGTAAAAGATACAAATGCAGCGACACCAGGAGCTCGGGAAGTAGAGCAAGGCCGGTTTCAAAGGAAGTTATACTTGATGGTCGCCGGGATGTCGCTAGGTGGGCGGCGGGAGGCCGGATCTGCCCACACTACGGCAGCGATGAAGAAGGGGTTGGAGGCCCTCCCTCGCCAGCAGTGCTTGGGAGAGAACGGCAAGGCAGGCTGATTGGGACGCGCCAGCAGTGGGTAAGAGCCGTCGCCGAGGACGACCGCGTGAACGTCGCACCTTCTCACCTTCCCCGACGGGGAGGATCCGGTTGGATCTATGACTAGCGGTGAGCAAAGAGAGAGAGTGTGTGGCCACCGCTGTCGTGTTTAGATCTGGAGAGGACGAGACAGCGTGAAGAGAGCAACACTAGCAATCAAGAGCGGAGGCTCCTGCCTATATAGTGGAGTACTAGTTTTCTTTTGTCTACCGGAGCCGGCTTGACCTCGTCAATGACTTTCGAGAAGTCTTCATGCATGTGGCCTGGAGGCGCAGTTGTCGTCATTTTGATCTAAAGCGCCGGATTATAACATATAACATGAAAAAATCCACATGACAAGAAATCATAACCTCACTGCCCAAAGGAGACAACATGAATCCCGACGGACAAACTAGACGAGGAACAAAGCTCAAATTAAAGATAAACTCGTAGAAAATGGGTCCGTCGATAGATGTCCTAATTGACATAGCCGGCTTGACCTAGATGGCAGCCGAGTAGTCTTCATCCATGTGCCCCCAATTACTAGCCCAACTCAGTTGTCGCTGTTTAACCCTCGCAGTGATCCGAAGCACATGACACCTAATTTTGCGAGATGACAAGAAACCTTTTTTAGATTTATCACCACAACTACAGCCATGTACAACACAGCCTGCACGATATGTAGAAGATAGCCAATCCAGCGTGTCTGCTGGAGTCTGGTCACATGCATGGACGAACTGATCTTCCGTATCTTGCAGGGATCGTCCAGGCACCAATGTAGTACAACACTTCTCTAGTACTATCGCTCGTCTCCCTCTTCTATTAAGTCACCCGACTTGCGGGGCCGGGGAGTGTGCCTATGGTTGGTTCTCAGTTGCGGTCCCACATGTGTGTGCAAACGCAATATGACGCGCGTTCCATTCGGAGAGCAGCTTGCCAGACCGATAGATCATCTGGGGTGCGATGCGAATGCGACAGGCATGCTGTATACTCCGTACATGTGTACCGCCGTTTTCTAGAGGCTTTGCTCCATGGCGCAATCCATGGATACAAAATTACTAGTATACTGTATTACTATTTAAAATTCGAGGGCAGGGCTTTTCATGTGCGGTAGGCGGGGCAGTTTCGCCTAGTCGGTTCGACAGAGACGCGAGAAGATGAGGGAGTAGGCTGCTGCAAACGTAGGGCTGTGTGATTTGGTAGTGAGTTACTGCTGGACAGGTGGGACCCCGTGATTTGACTTGCCATTATCATTTTAACTGCGGCGCTACGACCGACGTGAGTCTCCTGATTCCTGACTACCTCTACAGGTGCCTCTCCCAATGCTGCACCATGTAGTTGAGGCTGGCTCTTGCATGAGAGCCCACTTCTCCACTTTTTTCTTGCCTCTCTTTCCTCCACATATGCAAAAATGCCATGTAAAATGCACTATTATACTTACTTGCTCCTACAGGTGCTAAGCTTGCCACATAGGCATAAAGTCTGATGTGGCAAGTTAATCAAGAAGAGAGATACTAGTTTGGTGACCCAAGGAAGAAATGGTGCTAAGCGCGTGTACCTAGGTGAAAAGACAATTTTGAGTCTATAGCTAATTAAATGAAGCAAACTTAGCAACAAAAAACTAATAAGCACACCATTTCATTGGAAGAAGTCACTCCTTGTCAAATGCAATAAATACTACTCCCTCTGTCCCATAATATAAGAACGTTTTTGGCACTACACTAGTGTCAAAAACGTTCTTATATTATGGGACGGAGGGAGTACGAAGAAAGAGATAGAGAGAAGTAAAAAACACTTATAGCCAACCTTATAGTTAACCTTGTTGTAGTATGAGTGACTAAGTGATGACTATGTATGACATGCCAACATCAGATAGCCTAACGTACCGTGTTAGATCTCCAAGGGCGCGACCGCGCGAGCGACGCGACGGTCATGGTAGGCGCTGAAGGAAATATGCCCTAGAGGCAATAATAAAGTTATTATTTATTTCCTCATATCATGATAAATGTTTATTATTCATGCTAGAATTGTATTAACCGGAAACATGATACATGTGTGAATACATAGACAAACATATAGTCACTAGTATGCCTCTACTTGACTAGCTCATTAATCAAAGATGGTTATGTTTCCTAACCATAGACATGTGTTGTCATTTGATTAATGAGATCACATCATTAGGATAATGATGTGATTGACATGACCCATTCCGTTAGCCTAGCACTTGATCGTTTAGTATACTGCTATTGCTTTCTTCATGACTTATACAAAGTTCCTGCAACTATGAGATTATGCAACTCCCGTTTACCGGAGGAACACTTTGTGTGCTACCAAACGTCACAACGTAACTGGGTGATTATAAAGGTGCTCTACAGGTGTCTCCGAAGGTACATGTTGAGTTGGCATAATTCGAGATTAGGTTTTGTCACTCCGATTGTCGGAGAGGTATCTTTGGGCCCTCTCGGTAATACTCATCACCTAAGCCTTGCAAGCATTGTAACTAATGAGTTGGTTATAAGATGATGTATTACAGAATGAGTAAAGAGACTTGCCGGTAATGAGATTGAACTAGGTATTGGATACCGACGATCAAATCTCGGGCAAGTAACATACCGATGACAAAGGGAACAACGTATGTTGTTATGCGGTTTGACCGATAAAGATCTTCATAGAATATGTAGGAACCAATATGGGCATCCAGGTCCCGCTATTGGTTATTGACCGAGAATGGTTCTAGGTCATGTCTACATAGTTCTCGAACCCGTAGGGTCCGCACGCTTAACGTTACGATGACAGTTTTATTATGAGTTTACAAGTTTTGATGTACCGAAGTTTGTTCGGAGTCCCGGATGTGATCACGGACATGACGAGGAGTCTTGAAATGGTCGAGACATAAAGATTGATATATTGGACGACTATATTTGGACACCGGAAGTGTTCCGGGTGATTTCGGAGAAAACCGGAGTGCCGGAGGGGTTACTGGAACCCCCCGGGGAAGTATTGGGCCTTAGTGGGCCTGAGGGGAGAGAGAGGGCAGCAGCCCAGGAGGTGGCACACCCCCACCCAAGGGGAGTCCGAATTGGACTAGGGGAGGGGGGCGCGGCCCCTCTTTCCCTCTCCCTCTCCCCCTCTTTCCTTCCCCATTCCTCCTTCGTAGTTGGACTAGGAAAGGGGAGTCCTACTCCAACTAGGAGGAGGACTCCCCCCTCCTTGGCGCGCCCCAAGGGCCGGCCGGCCTCCCCCCTTGCTCCTTTATATACGGGGGCGGGGGGGCACCCCATAGACACACAAGTTGATCTACGGATCGTTCCTTAGCCGTGTGCGGTGCCCCCCCTCCACCATAATCCACCTCGGTCATATCGTCGCGGAGTTTAGGCGAAGCCCTGCGCCGGTAGAACATCATCATCGTCACCACACCGTCGTGCTGACGGAACTCATCTCCGGAGCTTCGCTGGATCGGAGGCCGGAGATCGTCATC
Organism: Triticum dicoccoides; assembly: GCF_002162155.2. Lineage (NCBI taxonomy): Eukaryota > Viridiplantae > Streptophyta > Magnoliopsida > Poales > Poaceae > Triticum > Triticum dicoccoides. The sequence goes on from NC_041389.1 coordinate 83,507,325, forward strand.
GAGCTGAACGTGTGCTGAACTCGGAGGCCCCGTACGTTCGGTGCTTGGACCGGTCAGATCGTGAAGACGTACGACTACATCAACCGCATTGTGCTAACGCTTCCGCTTACGGTCTACGAGGGTACGTGGACAAACACTCTCCCCTCTCGTTGCTATACCATCACCATGATCTTGCGTGTGCGTAGGAATTTTTTTTGAAATTACTACGTTCCCCAACAGTGGCATCCGAGCCTAGGTTTTATGCGTTGATGTTATATGCACGAGTAGAACACAAGTGAGTTGTGGGCGATACAACTCATACTGCTTACCAGCATGTCATACTTTGGTTCGGCGGTATTGTGAGATGAAGCGGCCCGGACCGACATTACGCGTACGCTTACGCGAGACTGGTTTCACCGTTACGAGCACTCGTGCTTAAAGGTGGGTGGCGGGTGTCTGTCTCTCTCACTTTAGCTGAATCGAGTGTGGCTACGCCCGGTCCTTGCGAAGGTTAAAACAGCACCAACTTGACGAACTATCGTTGTGGTTTTGATGCGTAGGTAAGAACGGTTCTTGCTAAGCCCGTAGCAGCCACGTAAAATTTGCAACAACAAAGCAGAGGACGTCTAACTTGTTTTTGCAGGGCATGTTGTGATGTGATATGGCCAAGACGTGATGCTATATTTTATTGTATGAGATGATCATGTTTTGTAACCGAAGTTATTGGCAACTGGCAGGAGCCATATGGTTGTTGCTTTATTGTATGAAATGCAAACGCCCTGTTATTGCTTTACTTTATCACTAAGTGGTAGCGATAGTCGTAGAAGAAATAGATGGCGTAAACGACAGCGATGCTACGATGGAGATCAAGTTGTCGCGCCGGTGACGATGGTGATCACGACGGTGCTTCGGAGATGGAGATCACAAGCACAAGATGATGATGGCCATATCATATCACTTATATTGATTGCATGTCATGTTTATCCTTTATGCATCTTATCTTGCTTTGATTGACGGTAGCATTTTAAGATGATCTCTCACTAAAATTATCAAGAAGTGTTCTCCCTGAGTATGCACCGTTACCAAAGTTCGTCGTGCCCAGACACCACGTGATGATCGGGTGTCATAAGCTCTACATCCATCTACAACGGGTGCAAGCCAGTTTTGCACACCCGGAATACTCAGGTTAAACTTGACGAGCCTAGCATATGCAGATATGGCCTCAGAACACGGAGACCGAAAGGTCGAGCATGAATCATATAGTAGATATGATCAACATAGTGATGTTCACCATTGAAAACTACTCCATCTCACGTGATGATCGGTTATGGTTTAGTTGATTTGGATCACGTGATCACTTAGATGACTAGAGAGATGTCTGTCTAAGTGGGAGTTCTTAAGTAACATGATTAACTGAACTTAAATTTATCATGAACTTAGTACCTGATAGTATTTTGCTTGTCTATGTTTGTTTGTAGATAGATGGCTCGAGCTGTTGTTCCATTGAATTTTAATGCGTTCCTTGAGAAAGCAAAGTTGAAAGATGATGGTAGCAATTACACGGACTGGGTCTATAACCTTAGGATTATCCTCATTGCTGCACAGAAAAGTTACGTCCTGGAAGCACCGCTGGGTGCCAGGCCTGCTGCTGATGCAACTAACGACGTTAAGAACGTCTGGCTGAGCAAAGCTGATGACTACTCTATAGTTCAGTGTGTCATGCTTTACGACTTAGAACCGGGCCTTCAACAACGTTTTGAACGTCATGGAGCATATGAGATGTTCCAGGAGTTGAAGTTAATATTTCAAGCAAATGCCCGGATTGAGAGATATGAAGTCTCCAATAAGTTCTACAGCTGCAAGATGGAGGAGAATAGTTCTGTCAGTGAGCATATACTCAAAATGTCTGGGTATAATAATCACTTGATTCAACTGGGAGTTAATCTTCCGGATGATAGCGTCATTGACAGAATTCTCCAATCACTGCCACCAAGCTACAAGAGCTTTGTGATGAACTATAATATGCAAGGGATGAACAAGACTATTCCCGAGCTCTTCGCAATGCTAAAAGCTGCGGAGGTAGAAATCAAGAAGGAGCATCAAGTGTTGATGGTCAACAAGACCACTAGTTTCAAGAAAAAGGGCAAGGGGAAGAAGAAGGGGAACTTCAAAAAGAACACCAAGCAAGTTGCTGCTCAAGAGAAGAAACCCAAGTATGGACCTAAGCCTGAAACTGAGTGCTTCTACTACAAGCAGACTGGTCACTGGAAGCGGAACTGCCCCAAGTATTTGGCAGATAAGAAGGATGGCAAAGTAAACAAAGGTATATGTGATATACATGTTATTGATGTGTACCTAACTAGAGCTCGTAGTAGCACCTGGGTATTTGATATTGGTTCTGTTGCTAATATTTGCAACTCGAAACAGGGACTACGGAATAAGCGAGCACTGGCCAAGGACGAGGTGACGATGCGCGTGGGAAACGGTTCCAAAGTCGATGTGATCGCGGTCGGCACGCTACCTCTACATCTACCTTCGGGATTAGTATTAGACCTAAATAATTGTTATTTGGTGCCAGCGTTGAGCATGAACATTATATCTGGATCTTGTTTGATGCGAGACGGTTATTCATTTAAATCAGAGAATAATGGTTGTTCTATTTATATGAGTAATATCTTTTATGGTCATGCACCCTTGAAGAGTGGTCTATTTTTATTAAATCTCGATAGTAGTGATACACATATTCATAGTGTTGAAACCAAAAGATGTAGAGTTGATAACGATAGTGCAACTTACTTGTGGCACTACCGTTTGGGTCATATCGGTGTAAAGCGCATGAAGAAACTCCATACTGATGGACTTTTGGAATCACTTGATTATGAATCACTTGGTACTTGCTAACCGTGCCTTATGGGCAAGATGACTAAAACGCCGTTCTCCGGAACTATGGAGCGAGTAACTGATTTGTTGGAAATCATACATACTGATGTTTGTGGCCCAATGAATGTTGAGGCTCGCGGCGGGTATCGTTATTTTCTCACCTTCACAGATGATTTGAGCAGATATGGGTATATCTACTTGATGAAACACAAGTCTGAAACATTTGAAAAGTTCAAAGAATTTCAGAGTGGAGTAGAAAATCATCGTAACAAGAAAATAAAGTTTCTACGATCTGATCGTGGAGGAGAATATTTGAGTTACGAGTTTGGCCTACACTTGAAACAATGTGGAATAGTTTCGCAACTCACGCCACCTGGAACACCACAACGAAATGGTGTGTCCGAACATCGTAATCGTACTTTACTTGATATGGTGTGATCTATGATGTCTCTTACTGATTTACCGCTATCGTTTTGGGGTTATGCTTTAGAGACGGCCGCATTCACGTTAAATAGGGCACCATCAAAATCCGTTGAGATGACGACTTATGAACTGTGGTTTGGCAAGAAACCAAAGTTGTCGTTTCTTAAAGTTTGGGGCTGCGATGCTTATGTGAAGAAACTTCAACCAGATAAGCTCGAACCCAAATCGGAGAAATGTGTCTTCATAGGATACCCAAAAGAGACTGTTGGGTACACCTTCTATCACAGATCCGAAGGCAAGACATTCGTTGCTAAGAATGGATCCTTTCTAGAGAAGGAGTTTCTCTCGAAAGAAGTGAGTGGGAGGAAAGTAGAACTTGATGAGATAACTGTATCTACTCCCTTATTGGAAAGTAGTTCATCACGAGAACCGGTTCCTGTGACAACTACACCAATTAGTGAGGAAGCTAATGATAATGATCATGAAACTTCGGATCAAGTTTCTACTGAACCTCGTAGGTCTACCAGAGTAAGATCCGCACCAGAGTGGTACGGTAATCCTATTCTGGAAGTCATGTTACTTGACCATGATGAACCTACGAACTATGAGGAAGCGATGATGAGCCCAGATTCCGCAAAATGGCTAGAGGACATGAAATCTGAGATGGGATCCATGTATGAAAACAAAGTGTGGACTTTGGTTGACTTGCCCGATGATCGGCAAGCCATTGAGAATAAATGGATCTTTAAGAAGAAGACTGACGCTGATGGTAATGTAACTGTCTAGAAAGCTCGACTTGTTACAAAAGGTTTTCAACAAGTTCAAGGGGTTGACTACGATGAGACTTTCTCACCCGTAGCGATGCTTAAGTCTGTCCGAATCATGTTAGCTATTGCTGCATTTCATGATTATGAAATTTGGCAAATGGATGTCAAGACTGCATTCTTGAATGGATTTCTAGAAGAAGAGTTGTATATGATGCAGCCGGAAGGTTTTGTTGATCCAAAAGGTGCTGACAAAGTGTGCAAGCTCCAGCGTTCCATTTATGGACTGGTGCAACCATCTCGGAGTTGGAATAAACGCTTTGATAGTGTGATCAAAGCATATGGTTTTATACAGACTTTTGGAGAAGCCTGTATTTACAAGAAAGTGAGTGGGAGCTCTGTAGCATTTCTAATTTTATATGTAGATGACATATTATTAATTGGAAATGATATAGAATTTCTGGATAGCGTAAAGGGATACTTGAATAAAAGTTTTTCAATGAAAGACCTCGGTGAAGCTGCTTACATATTGGGCATCAAGATCTATAGAGATAGATCAAGACGCTTAATAGGACTTTCACAAAGCACATACCTTGACAAAATTTTGAAAAAGTTCAAAATGGATCAGGCAAAGAAAGGTTTCTTGCCTGTGCTACAAGGTGTGAAGTTGAGTCAAACTCAATGCCCGACCACAGCAGAAGATAGAGAGAAAATGAAAAATGTTCCCTATGCTTCAGCCATAGGCTCTATCATGTATGCAATGCTGTGTACCAGACCTGACGTATGCTTAGCAATAAGCTTGGCAGGAAGGTACCAAAGTAATCCAGGAGTGGATCACTGGACAGCGGTCAAGAACATCCTGAAATACCTGAAAAGGACTAAGGATATGTTTCTCGTATATGGAGGTGACAAAGAGCTAGTCGTAAATGGTTACGTCGATGCAAGCTTTGACACTGATCCAGGCGATTCTAAATCGCAAACCGGATACGTGTTTTTATTAAACGGTGGAGCTGTAAGTTGGTGTAGTTCTAAACAAAGCATCGTGGCGGGATCTACATGTGAAGCGGAGTACATAGCTGCTTCGGAAGCAGCAAATGAAGGAGTCTGGATGAAGGAGTTCATTTCCGATCTAGGTGTCATACCTAGTGCATCGGGACCAATGAAGATCTTCTGTGACAATACTGGTGCAATTGCCTTGGCGAAGGAATCCAGATTTCACAAGAGGACCAAGCACATCAAGAGACGCTTCAATTCCATTCGGGACCAAGTCCAAGTGGGAGACATAGAGATTTGTAGGATACATACGGATCTGAATGTTGCAGACCCGTTGACTAAGCCTCTCTCACGAGCAAAACATGATCAGCACCAAGACTCCATGGGTGTTAGAATCATTACTATGTAATCTAGATTATTGACTCTAGTGCAAGTGGGAGACTGAAGGAAATATGCCCTAGAGGTAATAATAAAGTTATTATTTATTTCCTCATATCATGATAAATGTTTATTATTCATGCTAGAATTGTATTAACCGGAAACATGATACATGTGTGAATACATAGACAAACATATAGTCACTAGTATGCCTCTACTTGACTAGCTCATTAATCAAAGATGGTTATGTTTCCTAACCATAGACATGTGTTGTCATTTGATTAATGAGATCACATCATTAGGAGAATGATGTGATTGACATGACCCATTCCGTTAGCCTAGCACTTGATCGTTTAGTATACTGCTATTGCTTTCTTCATGACTTATACAAAGTTCCTGCAACTATGAGATTATGCAACTCCCGTTTACCGGAGGAACACTTTGTGTGCTACCAAACGTCACAACGTAACTGGGTGATTATAAAGGTGCTCTACAGGTGTCTCCGAAGGTACATGTTGAGTTGGCATAATTCGAGATTAGGTTTTGTCACTCCGATTGTCGGAGAGGTATCTCTGGGCCCTCTCGGTAATACTCATCACCTAAGCCTTGCAAGCATTGTAACTAATGAGTTGGTTATAAGATGATGTATTACAGAACGGGTAAACAGACTTGCCGGTAACGAGATTGAACGAGGTATTGGATACCGACGATCAAATCTCGGGCAAGTAACATACCGATGACAAAGGGAACAACGTATCTTGTTATGCGGTTTGACCGATAAAGATCTTCGTAGAATATGTAGGAACCAATATGGGCATCCAGGTCCCGCTATTGGTTATTGACCGAGAATGGTTCTAGGTCATGTCTACATAGTTCTCGAACCCGTAGGGTCCGCACGCTTAACGTTACGATGACAGTTTTATCATGAGTTTACAAGTTTTTATGTATTGAAGTTTGTTCGGAGTCCCGGATATGATCACGGACATGACGAGGAGTCTCGAAATGGTCGAGACATAAATATTGATATATTGGACGACTATATTCGGACACCGGAAGTGTTCCGGGTGATTTCGGAGAAAACCGGAGTGCCGGAGGGGTTACCGGAACCCCCCGGGGAAGTATTGGGCCTTAGTGGGCCTGAGGGGAGAGAGAGGGCAGCAGCCCAGGAGGTGGCGCGTCCCCTCCCAAGGGGAGTCCGAATTGGACTAGGGGAGGGGGCGCGGCCCCTCTTTCCCTCTCCCTCTCCCCCTCTTTCCTTCCCCCTTCCTCCTTCCTAGTTGAACTAGGAAAGGGGAGTCCTACTCCAACTAGGAGGAGGACTCCCCCCCCCTCCTTGGCGCGCCCCAAGGGCTGGCCGGTCTCCCCCCTTGCTCCTTTATATACGGGGGCGGGGGGGGGGCACCCCATAGACACACAAGTTGATCTACGGATCGTTCCTTAGCTGTGTGCGGTGCCCCCCTCCACCATATTCCACCTCGGTCATATCGTCGCGGAGTTTAGGCGAAGCCCTGCGCCGGTAGAACATCATCATCGTCACCACGCTGGCGTGCTGACGGAACTCATCTCCGGAGCTTCGCTGGATCGGAGGCCGGAGATCGTCATCGAGCTGAACGTGTGCTGAACTCGGAGGCCCCGTACGTTCGGTGCTTGGACCGATCGGATCGTGAAGACGTACGACTACATCAACCGCGTTGTGCTAACGCTTCCGCTTACGGTCTACGAGGGTACGTGGATGAACACTCTCCCCTCTCGTTGCTATACCATCACCATGATCTTGCGTGTGCGTAGGAATTTTTTTTGAAATTACTACGTTCCTCAACAGGCGCGACCATGATACGGGCTGCTGGCAGCCCTTGGATCTAAGATCAAACAGTCGCATGCTAAGGTGCCAAAAATTTGCAGAATAACCCTCTAGGATAGGATATTCACCCATAGGTCTAGAATCACGTCATGCAACCGTTCGATGGCGTGGCTCTCGGAAGCCCGTATCATGGGAGAATGGAAAGCAACTACCCTGCCGTTCGCACGCTGGCAGTTCGCTCCTACTCGTCCCCGCACGTCCTTTAATATTACGGCGGTTTGCTCCTAGTCGTCCCGTCCTTTCACATTACGGCAGTTCCACTAATCCCAACCCTCCTCCCAAATCCATGGCGTCCCAAATCTCCATGACCGGCGGTGAGTACAAGGTTAGAACCATCACCGGCGATGAGTTCGACGTCATCTACACCCGTTCTTCCGCGACGGTGAAAGGATGCCTTTCTCGTTTCAGTCGCATGTTCGAAAACTCAGATGATGAGTGGGTCGCTGGGCTAGATATTGAGTACACCACAGTCCTGGGACGAGAGAAGGATCTAAAGGACGAAGAGAGGAAGAAGCCCACCGTGATCTAGGTTTGCGTGCATGACTTATGCTTGGTCGACAACATATGCCATGCCGACGTTGAATGCCTGGATTTTAAGAACTTCCTCGAGAGCAACCTAGTCAAATTCGTTACTATAGACTTTACGAACGACAAAGAAGTCCTGGGTTGGATAGGCCTTGTTGTAGGCAACCCCTTCGACCTCCAGAAGAATCGGCCGCTGCCCTCCAGTGGCCAGCCTTAAACCTCAATACACGTTCCATCGTTATGCATGGCAGCGGAATGTACTAGATATATACCACATCCACTATGCTGCAATGGATGGTTACCTTTGTTTCAATATCTATAAGGGTTGGATGAAGAGCAAGAGCCAAGTGTGTGGTTCAAGCAAAGAAGTATCGGCCAAGAGGAAGAGGGACAAGGACGAAGTCGAGGACGTGGACGAGGACTCCGAGTAAGGTGGCAGTGTCGTTGCTCATTGTGGTTCTAATGCAGTGTCTACCAGAATAGTTGCAAAGTTTAATTTCAGGTGTGCTTAGTTTAATTTGAGGGGTGTGTTGTGCTGAGCCCCCAGCAGAACTATGTTATGTTTCTTCTCATTACTTTAACTCTTCATTATGTACATACTAGTATTTCTTACATTTCATCTTTTAGTTGGTATAGTACTACCACTCGTTTCTTCACATTATATACGAATATATATGGCCAACATCATATAGCCAGTAGTTTAGTTGTCAAAGAATTTCAGGGTGCTTAGTTTTGTCAAAGAATTCCAGGATGCTTAGTTTTATTTGAGGGCTGGGTTGTGTTGGACACCATTATTGTGACTAGCCTTTTTAATAGTACTATATGCATAATTTGGCGACGAGCGCTCTCTATATGTACCACCTTTTTTTTAATTTCAAGTTTTGCTCCATGGCGCAATCCATCGATACTACTATTGTACAAAAGTATACATTTTTTAAAATGCTAGAGGACGGGGCAGTCTAGCTTGGTCGGTTTCACGAGAGGCGAGGGCCTTTGTGATTTGATGGCTCATTTCTACTGGAAGGCGGGGCCTTGTGATTTGACTGCTCATATAAATGCACCGACGACCTGAGGAGGAGCAAAGAACCGTGCGGTATACTCAAGTTTTCCACTGGAGTAGTACTACGACGGAGGAGCACGAAACACGGCAGCCCAGTGCCATATGGCGATAAAAAATGATCTAATTTGCTAGTCATCTCATTGTTAGCATTGGTCTATTCATTCCCTAAAAAAAGCATTGTTCTATTCATGCCTCGTAGAGAACGTGACACGTGCGGCAAAACACCCGAGGCAAAAGATGAAACACAGGAGCAAAAGAAGATGGAAGATTATCACCCCAAATGATCTAATTCGCCGCGGAGTCATAACTGCTTCTTCATCGCCTCCACGACCTCCATCGCCTTGTGCGTCTCCTACGCCATCTTCATTCTGTCCATGATGTGGGATTTCTCGATGTGAGCCTTCATCATCTGTTCCATGGCCGCATTACGTACCTTGATAGCATCCGGGTGCTCAATGCGTAGCTTCGCCAACTCCTCCTTCTGTTCCATGACGAGGGCCTGCAGCATCTTCATCGAGGAACTACTATTCTCATGCAGCTTCTTCCAGCCGGCGTTCTTCTCCTTCAACAGGTCGAGCTCGTGGTAGAGCTTCGCCTTGTCCTCCAGAAGTTGTAAGATTTCGACGGTCGCCTTCTTCTCTGAGGCAATGCTCTTCTTCAGTAGCATCACCAAGCCGGCGGTCAACTCCCCCTGCTTATTGAGCTCAGCGGGCATGTCATTGAGGCTCTCCTTCAGCAGCTCCACCAAGCCTTGGATGAACTCCTTCTGCTTATTGAGGTGCTTATTGAGCTAATTGGGCATGCCGTCGAGGGATAACGACTCCAGCGCCACCGACTCAGCATGTTCGCCTCCACAGCTAGGGCGCTCCTGGGAGCCATCATCTGCCCGTGAGAGATCTTTCAAGGTCTCTGCGTGGTGGCGAGCCCTCTCTCTTTTTTCCGCAGCCTTGGTTGCCGCTCCCTTGTTACGAGTAGTTTCGACCTAGAGCTCTGCTCACCGGCCATGGCAAGCATGGATGAAGAAGAAGCACTTATGATGAGGAAAGGTAGAGTAATTTTCGGTTAGGTAGTTCCCCTTTTTATAACCTAAGTACTAGCACTAGTACTAATACCTGCATAGTGGGAATATGTTCAGGTTTGGTACGTACTAGTAGGTGTGAGAAGGCTTTCAAATGGGATGGGAACAAGGTAAAGATTAATTGATGGTTTTGGTTTCGAGGCCCGAAACGGCGCCCGATGAGTTTAGTGGAACATAAATTTCAAGTAGACTACACTGCTCAAATGCGTAAATATTATGTTAATGTCAAAAATTGGCACAAAATACGAAGGAGACCAATAGAAGTACTACTAGCAACCCATGATTTAACTACTCTCATGTGCGCAGTGGAGTAGTAATGTCTTTCTTCCGCCCTCACGTCCACTCAATTTGCATGTTGTATTAATTGACCATTAATAAAGTGAACGACTTTACACGCGTCAAATTATCACATGGGGTGGATCTTTGGTACAAAATTGCGTCCGCCCATGTACCCGCATGTGCGTGCGAGGGAATGAGTGCATGCGTGTGGTGCGTGCACATTTTCGCTTCGTGCATGTACCGACAGTATGGCTCAGGGAGGACGAGTACATTCTTCTGGAACCAGTAGCACGTCGCTGTGATCAATCCACACAAGGAGGTCGCGACAACGCCTCCACATGTGCCACGTGGCTTCATGAATGTAGCGTGCCATTGGAATTCTAATTTACGTGTTTTGCACATACTCGAAGTACTAGTAAGGTACACGTGCATTGCACGCATCAGATTTTGCAACCAAATTATGAATAAATACCACACTATAGCATGTAAGCTCTGAGTCATATATGCCTGATATAGACCTTCGTTTAATTCTTATAGTTCATCTCATTCAAAATCAATTAGTTTTTATAAAAAAGCTAGGGCCTCTTGGATTCGTAGGATTTCCAAAAGGCGGGAATAGGAAAAACATGGGATTATAGTGGAATGTCGTCTTAAATCCTACAGGATTGTACGAGTGTTTGATTGTGCATAGAAAAAACGCAGAATTCTTTCAAAGAGGTTTGACTAGATGGGATGTTTCCTATGAAATCTAGTGCAAATGAATCATATGGAAAAATTCCTATGGTTTACAATCCTACGAATCAAACAACCAAGATAGGAAAAATTCCTAAGGATTAGAATCCTCCAAAATTCCTTTGAGAATCCTTTGAATCAAAGAAGCCCTTAATATATTTTATGATTCATGGAATTGTGCGTTGTAAAGCATGAAGTAAAAACAAATAATGGCAATTCAACTAGAAAAAAAGTTTGGGCAGTTATGATACGGAAGATTCTAGAACAAAAGAGAACCACTATTGTTTTGAGGTTTGTGCATTATGCTTAAGTTCAACCATGGAGTCTGCTAGATTGTACATGTGGCAAAATCCGGTGGGGGGATAGAAGATGGTGCGAGGGGCCAAGTGGAGGGAGACTATGAAGGAGTGCACAAGTGCGAGATCGATATTTAGAGAGAGGGGGCGAGAACGTGCGCTGTTGCGCGCAGTGGCGGAGCCATGAAAAATAAATGAGCTAGGGCGCCAAGCATTGCTAATCCTTTACGAGAAGGGTCAATTCATGAACTTAAACCATTTTTAGTAGCAATTGTCTAATGATCACATTCATATTAGCCTCGATATATAGTGATGTTAGGGGGGCAGGGCCCTTGCTGCCCCCTGTCTTCGCCATTGTGCGCGCGTCTGAGAGATGAAGCGGAAGGCATGGATGATGAGAGGGGGACATTGGATATATAATTAATGTGGGTATATTAGCTATATATATATATATGTTAATCCTATATAGAGATGTATAGATTGATCGATGTGGACGTGGGAAAGAGGGTGAGACCTCACTAGATATATCGATTGATCGGTTTGTGTGGAAAACTATGAAAGACCTAGCTATATACACAAATACATAGAGGAACATTGATCGTTGCGCATGCACGCGTGAGAGATAAAGAATGCCCGATATGATGGAGAGGGGGGGTGTGGGTGTGTGCCTTCATGGGAGACCGACCTGAAGAAAAAGATTGCATGTGTGCGATGGATAATGCCGACTGGTAGTGTGTGTGCATGCATGCACGAGAGAAAGTTAGTGGTACAATTATAAAGAGAAGACGACTCTATGGGTGTAAAAGACTAGGTGAGGTCATAATCAATGTGAAGTTGAATTCAAATATTTGAATAAGAGATCCTGATGTTTGAAACCCATGCATGCATGAATATAACGGAGATCTGCACGGTGTGGTTTGGAAACGAGCATGTTGTAATGTATACATATTGAACAAGGTCAGACTGATTTGAATTTGAGATATCGATGGCAGACATCATTTGGCCACGTCGCATCCGTGCATGGACACACTATTCTAATTGGAGATGATGGGTGGCATTTGCATCACATATCTATGTCTATACCCCTATATATATATATATATATATATTATATTTTATATTTTTTACATTGTGTGCGGGCAATTTTAACTTTGAAAGATGGTCGTTGGATGAGGCGAATCCGATGGTCCAAAGATGGCAAATTTGAGCACTACTAGCCGTTGGATATCATCTAGATTCCACCAGATTTCGCCACATGTATAATCTAGAAGACTCCATGATTGAACTTAAGCATAATGCACAAACATCAAAACACAAGCACTTCTTCTTTGTTCTAGAATCTTCTGTATCAGAATTGCTCAAATGTTTTTCTACATGATTTGCCATTATTTGTTTTTACTTTATGTCTTACAATGCACAATTCCATGAATCTTAAAATAGATTAGCTTTCTTATAAAAACTAGATGATTTTGAATGAAATGAACTATAAGAATTAAACCAACATCTACATCATGCATATATGACTCAAAGCTTACATGCTATAATGTGGTATTTATTCATAATTTGGTAGCCAAATCTCATGCGTGCAATGCACGTGTACCTTACTCTAGTCTAAATGGTGTTTGTGTGTGTGTGTGTTGTGCGTGTTGAGGTGCAAAATGTCTTTTTTGGGGAACACGTTAAGCTTGTTCTCCCGAAATTTCAAGCCACGCCTTGTTATGCCGAAAATTCAAGCTAGCGTCTCTGTCTATCGTGCTGTGAAACTCCCGCCTCTTCAACCTGCGCCTTGTTAGCCCGAAATATTTAAGATATATCTTTGTCTCGTTGTGCTCGACAACCCCTCCATCTCAACCCACGCCTTGCTATTCCGAAATTACAACGCGCGCGAAAACTCCCACCTCCTATGAAATCCCAACACATGAAATGCTCGTGGTACCCCTGAACCGAAAGAACCGCCTCAAATCGGTGGGGGTACTTTCGTAACTTACCCGACATTTCGGACAAGCGCGTCCCTAAGCCATGGTTCCCCCCTGCCATCCCATCCGCCCACCCATTAGTACACCGAGGCCGCGAAAACCCACGACGAAGCCCCACACCCTGCTCCGTCCGCCACCCAGTCGGAGCCTCTTCCCCAACGACGTCGTCCACAGCAACACCTCGACGTCCCTCATCCATCGTACCGGATGAGGATTCATCGTTGATCTCGTCGTCCCGCCGGTTCAGCCACCCCGTCCTCCACCTCCAAGGAGCTGCCCAGATGTTCCCCTCGTCTTTCGCGCCACCTCCATTCCCACACTGCCGTCTTCACCTGCACCACCAGAAGAGCATCATCATCACCGTTTCCTCGGATGAAGCTGCGGCCTAATCGGCGCCACCAAAGAGGTTGTATACTAATCGCCACATTTTCTTCTTGATTCAATCTCACGGTGCTGCCGGCGCTCGGTCCCGAGCCGACACGGCGCGGCTCCATCCACGGCGGCGGCGCCGGACACTTCCTCCATGGCGTCGCTCCCTCGGCGGCGACGTCCACATCAATAGGAGTTGCTGCTGCTTTAGCTCTCGCTCGCGCTGCTGCTTTGCGCTTGCTCTTGGTCCCCTGCCTGGTCTGCTCTTGCTATTGCTCTTGCTCGTGCTTCTACTCTCGCTCTTGCTCTTGCTTGCGATGTGCTATGTCTTGAGCTTGCGTTGGTTTTCCTTGAAGAGGAAAGGGTGATGCAGCAATAGTAGCGTAAGTATTTCCCTCAGTTTTTTGAGAACCAAGGTATCAATCTAGTAGGAGGCTCCTCAAAAGTCCCACGCACCTACACAAACAAACAAAGAACTCGCAACCAACGCAATAAAGGGGTTGTCAATCCCTTCACGGTCAATTGCGAAACTGAGATCTAATAGAGATAGTATGATAAGATAAATATATTTTTGGTATTTTATAAGATAGACGCAAAAGGTAAAGATGCAAATAATAGTAGATTGACAGCAAATATGATAAGAGATAGACCCCGGGGCCATAGGTTTCACTAGAGGCTTCTCTCAAGATAGCATAAGTATTACGGTGGGTGCACAAATTACTGTCGAGCAATTGATAAAAAAGAGAATAATTATGGGATTATCTAGGCATGATCATGTACATTGGCATCATGTCTGCAACAAGTAGACCGACTCATGCCTACATCTACTACTATTACTCCACACATCGACCGACTCCTGCCTGCATCTAGAGTATTAAGTTCATAAGAACAGAGTAACGCCTTAAGCAAGATGACATGATGTAGAGGGATAAACTCATGCAATATGATATAAACCCCAGCTTTTTATCCTCGATGGCAACAATACAATATGTGCCTTGCAACCCTTTCTGTCACTCGGTAAGAACACTGCAAGATTGAACCCAAAGCTAAGCACTTCTCCCATGGTAAGAAAGATCAATCTAGTAGGCCAAACCAAACTGATAATTCGAAGAGACTTGCAAAGATAACTCAATCATACATAAAAGAATTCATAGGAGATTCAAATGTTTCTCATAGATAAACTTGATCATAAACCCACAATTCATCGGATCTCGACAAACACACCGCAAAAAGAGTTTACATCGAATAGATCTCCATGAGAGAGGGGGAGAACATTGTATTGACATCCAAAAAGAGAGAAGAAGCCATCTAGCTAATAACTATGGACCCGAAGGTCTGTGGTAAACTACTCACAACTCATCGGAGGGGCTATGGTGTTGATGTAGAAGCCCTCCATGGTCAATTCCCCCTTCGGCGGAGCGCCGGCGAAGGCTCCAAGATGGGATCTCGCGGATACAGAAGGTTATGGTGGTAGAAATTGTGTTTCGTTGGCTCCCTGGATGTTTTCGGGGTACGTAGGCTTATATAGGAGGAAGTAGTACGTTGGTGGCCGCCCGAGGGGCCCACAAGAGAGGGGGTGCACCCTATAGGGGGGCGCCCTACTCTCTCGTGGCCGCCTCGGCTGCTTCTTGAATTGCACTCCAAGTCCTCTGGATCACGTTCGTTCCAAAAATCACGCTCCCGAAGGTTTCATTCCGTTTGGACTCTGTTTGATATTCCTTTTCTTCGAAATACTAAAATAGGCAAAAAAACAGCAATACGGGTTGGGCCTCCAGTTAGTAGGTTAGTCCCAAAAATGATATAAATGTGTAAAATAAAGCCCATAAACATCCAAAAGGGGTAATATAATAGCATGAAACAATCAAAAATTATAGATATGTTGGATACGTATCATGATGCTGCTCCGATTTAGCTACACTTCAGTCGACTGCATCGACTTTTGGGTCAGTCGATTTTCAGGGGGTTGGGGGCTCGCCGGGGTGAAGGAAGAACCAGCCACAGCGGGGAGGGGGCTCGCTGGAGAGGTACCCCACTATCTATCATAGGGTTCAGGGTGGGGGCGGTGGTCGCCGGCGGTGGAGGGGCGGTGGTGTGGGGATCGCCGGAGAAAAAGCTCGGCACGGGGGGGCCTAGAGGGATGGCCGGGGCGGCGGCGGACCGGCGGTGGGGAGTGTTTTCGGGGCGGGCGGGGCGGCACACCGCCGGCCGCGGGCCGCGAGGGGCTGCTGTTTGGCCGGTGGTGGCTGGCGGCTCAGGAGGGTGTGAGGGAGTCCTGGATTAGGGGGTATCCGGACAGCCGGACTGTGTACAACGTCCGGACTATTGAAGCGTGAAGATACAAGACTCAAGACTTCGGCCCTGTCCGGATGGGACTCTCCTTTGCGTGGAAGGCAAGCTTGGCAATCCGGATATTGTGTTTCCTTCCTTGTAACCGACTCCATGTAAACCCTAGCCCTCTCTAATGTCTATATAAACCGGAGAGGTTGGTCCTTAGAAGGCCGATCACAATTACAATCATACCATCATAGGCTAGCTCTTAGGGTTTAGCCTCTACGATCTCGTGGTAGACCTACTCTTGTACTACCCATATCTTCAATATTAATCAAGCAAGAAGTAGGGTTTGCCTCCATCGAGAGGGCCCGAACCTGGGTAAACATCTGTGTCCCTTGCTTCCTGTTACCATCAGCCTTGACGCACAGATTGGGACCCCCTACCCGAGATCCGCTGGTTTTGACACCGACATTGGTGCTTTCATTGAGAGTTCCTCTGTGACGTCGCCGCAAGGCTCGATGGCTCGTCTCATCGTCAAGGACGACATTACCTCGGAGGGAGCTCCAGCTGTAGGCCGGACTCTCCGACTCGGCGGCTTTATCTTGGCCGTCCCATCGGTGGTAACGCCGACGATGGCCTCTCGGGTCATCAATCATAACCTTCGCGTCAGTTCGGAACTCGCCGAAAAGATGGATCCGATGGAGCTCTCCTCCCTCAACGAGCTCTTGGATCGCATCCCCGCTCTGGGAGTCGCTACAGACTACGACTGGATCGGGCTTAAACCCGTCCAAAGGGACATCAGATCCCCGTCGGCCACCCATGAGATAGCGGTAGTGGAGGAACCTCACACGGACCGTCCCTCGACTTTGAGGACGAATTATGCCCGGATCACTGAACTCCTTGAGCCGAATACCTGCTCAAAGGAAGACATGACCCAGGTCCCGGACTTAGAATCGGGAATTGGGCCGAAGAAATTGGGCGACACTCCGGATCCCGAGCTGTCAGGCTCGGAGCCTCCCACGCCCCTGGGTGTTAGATCGGATCAGAATCCGGATTCAGCTAACAACACCTATCTGGACTTAAACCGTCTCTCCTGCATCAGGCAAGAGCACCAGGAAACCGTACATCACTACTGGGCCGGATTCCTCCTTGCGTTTAACAAGTTCAAGGACTGCCGCGAGGAGGACGTAGTCTTACTTTTTGCAAAAACTGCACGAACAAAGGACTCCTTAATGCTATAAGCCGCCGAGACATAGTACACTTCGCAGACCTGGCAACCATAGTAAAGAAGTACTGTGCGATGGAAAGCGCCTGGAAAACCCAAACATAATTTTGGGATAGTACGGATGTCACCAAGATCTTTGTTCGAACTAAACGGGCGAACTCTTGTAAGTCGGCCGATCCGGTTCCCAAGAAACCAAAGCACACCCCAGGGCGGGGAACCGTATTGGAAGAATGGCTCAATGGACCATGTAAGCTTCACAGCACTCCGGACATAACGCCAACTCATAGCCTTAGAGCATGTTGGATACTCCGGTAGGTTGCAAAAAGTGGCAAGGATCTTCTTGCAAGCCATAAAGCAGAGCAACATCCCGCCAACGAACACAATACGGTATTAACAGTCTTCGAGACTTTCGCCTCAAACAATAGGCGCAAGCGAGCTCATGGAAGCTCCGCCAAAATTTGCCATGTGGCAAAGATAAACCCCTGGAACGACACTGCTATAACATTCAATGCCAGTGATGAACCTCGATTCCAGACTGTCCGGGCACCGACCGCGCTGGTCCTTAGCCCAATCGTGGACGGCTTTCGGCTCACTCAAGTACTCATGGACGTCGGAAGCAGATTAAACTTGATCTATGAAGAAACGCTCAACAAGATGGAAATTGATAAAGGCCGCATCGAGCAAAGCGGCACCACCTTCAGGGTAATTATCCCTACTCGAGTAGTGCGGTGTGCGGGAAAAATCACACTCGATATGGTATTCGGCACCCCGGAGAATTATAGGTCCGAAGAGATCACATTCCAAGTGGCTCCCTTTAGCAGCGGATACCACGCCCTACTAGGGCGGGACGCGTTTACAAGCTTTCAAGTTGTTCCCCATTACGGGTACATGAAGCTTAAAATGCCTGGGCCCAATGGAATTATCACTCTAGCCAGTGATCCGGACGTCGCACTTCGCGCCGAAAATAAAACCGCAGCACTAGCCCTAGAAGCATTATCTGAAGCTCTAGCAGCCGAAGTGTTAACAACACTGCGGACCACCGTGGACAGGGACGAAGTGATACTCGACAAGCGACCCAAGTCCACCTCATTTAAACCCGCAGACGAGATAGTCAAATTCCAAGTCCATCCAACGGACCCCATGAAGACAGCTTCCATCGGGACACAGTTGAGCCCCGCGATGGACGCCGCACTGCGAGACTTCTTACGCAAGAATTGGGACATTTTCACCTGGCACCCATCGGACATGTCGAGCATCCCATGTGGATTGGCCGAGCATAGCCTTAACATACTAAAGGGATACAAACCTGTCAAACAGACCCTAAGGCGATTCTCAGAGCCCAAACGACAAGCAATGGGGGAAGAGTTAGCCAAGCTACTCGAGGCCGGATTCATCAGAGATATTAAACATCAGGATTGGCTGGCAAATTTGGTAATGGTATCAAAGAAGGACAAATCCTGGCGCCTATGCGTCGACTTCAAAGACCTCAACAAGGCTTGCCCGAAGGATCCCTTTCCCCTCCCTCGCATTGATCAAATCATCGATGCCATAGATGGACACAACTCGCTATGTTTTATCGATGCATACTCTGGATACCATCAAATAAAGATGGCAGAGTCTGACCAAGCTGCAACAGCTTTTATAACGCCATATGGCCCTTTTTGCTTCAACACTATGCCTTTCGGGCTAAAGAATGCCGGTGCAACCTATCAACGCATGATTCAAGCATGCCTGGAAAAACAAATTGGCAAAACAGTGGAAGCATATGTGGACGACATGGTCATAAAAACTAGACACGTCGAAACCCTAATAGACGACTTGAGGCTTACATTCGATAACCTCCGGACATACGACATTAAGTTGAATCAGGAAAAATGCGTCTTCGGCGTCCCCTCGGGGAAACTGCTGGGCTTCATTGTTTCCAATAGAGGAATTGAAGCGAATCTGGCAAAAATCCAAGCTCTGTCGCAGTTGGCTATACCAACAGACCTCAAGCACATCCAGAAACTAGTTGGATGCGTGGCCGCTTTGAGACGCTTTATCTCCAGGGTAGGAGAAAAGGCATTACCTCTTTACCGCCTCCTTCGGCGCACCGAACACTTCATATGGACGGATGCAGCCGCGGCCAGACTCGATGAAATAAAGACCTTATTGGCCAGTAATCCAGTCCTAACAGCGCCAAATATCGGCGAGCCTATGCTACTGTACATAGCCGCGACACATCAAGTTGTAAGAGCAGTGCTCGTCGTCGAACGAGAGGTTAACGGATACAAATTCCCGCTCCAAAAGCCGGTTTATTACGTATCCATGGTCCTCACCCCATGCAAATCCCGATACCCACACTATCAAAAAATAGCATACGCGGTCTTCATGGCATCCCGGAAGCTGCGACACTACTTTCAAGAGTGTTCAATTACAGTGGCCTCCGAAGTACCACTCAATGACATAATAAATAACCGCGAAGCTACGGGCCGGATTTCGAAATGGGCTATCGAGCTCCTTCCATTTGACATAATATATAAACCACGGCGGGCCATCAAGTCGCAAGTACTGGCTGACTTTGTCGCCGAATGGACGGAAGCCGAACTCCCTAAAGAGTACGGCGCGTACTCCAACTGGATCATGCACTTCGACGGCTCTAAAATGCTAGCCAGATTGGGAGCAGGTGTAGTCCTGACATCTCCCACCGGTGACACGGTCCAGTACGTCCTCCAAATATTATACACAAACTCCAACAACATAGCCGAATACGAGGCTCTGTTGCATGGTCTTCGGATGGCAGTCTCTATGGGCATTCAACGCCTGGAAGTGCGCGGGGATTCGAACCTCGCAATATCACAAATAAACGGGGACTTTGATGCCAAGGATCCGAAAATGGCGGCCTACCGTAATGCCGTCCTCAAAATGTCAGCTCGGTTCGAGGGGCTCGAAATCCACCATGTGGCTCAAGAAAACAATCAAACGACGGACGTCCTCGCCCGCATCAGCGCCAAACGCGACCCTGTCCCACCTAACATATTCCTGGAAAGGTTGTTCAAGCCATCTGTGGTATGGGAAGGGGAGTCTGGCAATACTAGCACGGATCCGAACACACACCCAGATCCCGAACCATCAGACACAATCGGAGGCTTTGCCACCGAAATAAACTCTTCAGCCCATGAAATCATGGCCGTAATCGCCCCGTGGACTGAGCCTTTCTTGGCCTACCTAAATAGGCAGGAGCTCCCCGAAGACCAAAATGAAGCACGCTGCATAGTCCGGCGTTCTAAAGCTTACAAAGTCCATGAAGGGGAACTCTACAAGAAAAGTGCTACCGGATTCCTCCAAAGATGCATCTCCGAAGAGGAAGGGCGGCAGCTCTTGGTTGAAATCCATGCCGGACTGGGCGGGCACCATGCCGCGGCACGACCACTAGTCAGCAAAGCTTTCCGTACAGGCTTCTATTGGCCGACGGCCCGAGCAGACACACAGGACCTTGTCCAACATTGCGTCGGTTGCTAGCTCTTCGCCAATCAGAGTCATATGCCCCCTACCACTCTCCAAACAATCCTCATAACTTGGCCCTTCGTGGTCTGGGGGCTGGATATGGTCGGACCTCTTAAAGGGGGAAGCCATAAGAAAAAATACTTATTGGTCATGGTGGACAAGTTCACCAAATGGATAGAAGCCAAACCAGTCAAAATGGCCAAATCCAGACCAGTAATAGACTTCATATCCGGGGTCGTACACCGCTACGGTGTCCCCCACAGCATCATCACTGATAATGGCTCAAATTTCATAGCCGATGAAGTGAAAGCTTGGTGCGGAAAAATGGGCATTAAGCTCGATTACGCTTCCGTCCACCATCCGCAAACAAATGGCCAGGTAGAGTGGGCAAATGGTCTCATCATCAGTGGCATCAAACCCAGACTAGTGCGATCCTTGACAGAGTCGGATATGCACTGGGTCGAAGAGCTCGACTCCGTACTCTGGATGTTGCAGACCACGCCGAATCGCACTACTGGATATACACCATTTTTTATGGTATACGGCGCGGAGGCAGTACTACCCTGCGACATAATACATGATTCGCCACATGTACGCATGTACGAAGAGAAGGAAGCCGAGTTAGATCGGCAGGATAACTTGGATGCCCTGGAGGAGGAGCGCGATGTCGCAAAAGCCCGTTCTGCATTCTATCAGCAGCAGGCTCGACGGTATCAAAGCAGAGAAGTGCGGGCCAAAACTTACAATATTGGCGAGCTAGTCCTACGCCTACCGGAGAAGAAGAAGGACAAACTCAAACCCAAGTGGGAAGGTCCCTTTGTCATTGACAAAGTTCTCACCGGAGGAGCGTACCGCTTATGTAATGCATCCGATAACAGACTCGAGCCGAACCCATGGAATGCGGCCAGACTCCAGAGATTCTACGCCTAACGTTGAACTCAGTGTTCGTCTCCTTACTCCCTCCCTTTTATTTATGCTCCACCCCTCTTTTTTCTTTCTCGACCCCTTTTTCTCTTCACACAAAGTACTTAATACAGTGCAGACTCACGGATCATTCCGGCCGCACTATGTGTGTAAGCAATACCTGGGGGCTCCCTATACGGAAGCTAAAAATAATTACTCAAATGGCTTTTCGCCCATCACATATGAGTTTCTCTTTCATATGTGCCTTTTCTTCACCATTATATGCATCGATATGACTTAAGATGTGGCCAAGCTGGGTTGCCTGGCTCTTGTATTTATGCCCTACGTTCTTGTTAATTCGGCTAGGGCATAAGGGGAGCACCTCTGCGATTGTTACTGTCGGTTCAGCCGGATGTGTACCTCAGACTAGGTGAAGCCGAAAGCTAGTTTCCTTAAGAGAATATTCGATCGGTGAACAAAAGATGTATTCGTTCATTACAACATAAATCCCCAGAAGTCTTGTATCCTGCGCCATCGTTCACAGTCCGGACATGTGCATTGTCGCATGCGTACCCAGGGAAAGGAACCCCTAACGGAACTATTCTCCCTGGAAGATGTTTCTTACTATCAATGTAATATAACATAACTAGTTGGGTACTTGTCTGTTCAAGCACTTATGACCCCTACGCCTTGTCTCCATGCATACCCCAGTCTTGTATAACTGAGCGGGTATTCGGACACACCCCGGACTATAGGATCCAGGGGCTGAAGCAAATCCGCCATGACAAATGATTTTAATCCGGCTAGGGACTAATTATGTCCATTAAATTACATAGTCACTTGGACTGATTATATTCTTCCTCTATACCATCCAATAGGCTATCTAGCTTACAATCCTGTTGAGAATACTTAGCGGCTAATGCTACCTGGTCATATACCAGGCTCACGGGAATTTCTTGCCCAACGGGCCCCGCCGGTCCTACTTCGGCCATATGGTGTGGGTCCAGCTTGGTGTAGCGCGTCTTCACCATAGCCCAGGCTTCTCTTGCACCTTGCCAACAAGCCGACATCTTCCATAGTCGGAAGCGCCGCCGTGCTCCCTGAAGCATATCCACAAGCTCCCCCATGTCATCCGGCAATAAGCTTGATGGCCACAAGGCCTGAGCAACACCCTGCATCACTTGCCGAGCTCGCTCGTGCAGTTACGAGAGGTCTTGCAGTAAATCACTTGCAGTTGAGGGCATCTCCTCTTCAGGGCGACCCATTAACATTCCTGCAAGCAAAATTCTTTCAATATACTTCCTCGCCGAACTATCATACAGTTCGTCTGGGCACTTACCATAAATGCCACGTCGAAGCCTTTTGTTCTCCTTCATGGAGTCCGCCAGTTGAGCGCGGATGTCTTTTAATTCCACGTCCAGCCGAATATTGGCATCTTGAAGATTGTTCTTCTCTTGCTTAACTTGCGTAAGGATGTGCTCACCAGCCTTTAGCTGCCTTGTAAGATGCGAGTCATCATCCGTTACACCTTCCAGATTCGCCCCGGGATTGTCTGCAGAATTTTCTGTTAGACTAGTCATACCAGCCATTTACTAACTGGTGCATCTTCATACAATTAAGACAAATGTTACCAGATGAGGCCTTCTGGGATTCCTCTAACTCGGCAACCTTGTCCCTCAGCTGGGCCTTGCATTACTCCAGCTCCCGAGCCAATTGTTCATTCTTATCTACAAGGACCTGTGCATAAATTGATCCTTCAAACAGTTGTTCCAACTATTTCAAGTCTCAGGGGCTACTGTTATACATACTTATCAAAGCTTCTTACCCATATATCTTTGGTATACTAGTTCGTCGCTCGGGCAAGTCCGCCCTGAGCAGCTCGGACGTATGTGTCTGCCAAATTGAAGGCATTAAATGCCTCTTCAGAAAAGATGTTGTTCCGAAGCATGGCCCTCCGGTGCCGGTGATTCATGGCGCTCTCCACTTCGGAGTTCGTGGCCGAAAACATATCCGCATCCTCTGCCGGAGAACTAGGCGGAACTGGCCCCGTGTCCGCCTCCGCTCTCGAAGCTGGTTCTTGAACCCAGCTGGTGGAGGCGTGATTGGCGGGATCCCCGGATATAGTCCGGCTGCTTCTCTTCCTGCCAGACACAAAGGGCACTATTATATTTCAAATACTAAAATCGCAGGGCAGGTTATTACTTTACCTCTGTAGCGGTGTGTCGACCCTCACTGCCTTCCTCTTGAGCCTGCCCGATCCGGACGCCCGTGGCTGACGAGTCCCTAGGGGCTCGGCCCCGCGCTCCGACCATCGTCTCTACAAACAGCACGACGCCTCAAGGGTAAAGCATAATACCTGAGGGGAGTCCTCTTCGGAGGATAGGGTTTTTAGTTTGACTTACACGCGACACAGGGAGCAGTCCGGGATAGTCGGTCGTAATGGCCACTAAGGCACCATCCCAGCTCGCTTGATAAAATACCCCATTGACAAGCTCCACGGTAATATCTGGATCTTCTTTTAGTCCGGGATACAGGGCCCTTCCGGGGTCCTCTGCCTGCGGGGAGGGGCTGAAGATTCCTTCTACAGCCCTCCTCAGTTCCTGCTCGGAAACATCGATGCGAGCAATCTTAGCAGAAGAACGCTAAAGTAAGTGAAACAGGGAAAGGAATGATGACTTACCCACTCCGGGGGGTTGTACATAGAGAATCCGTCCCGCGGTTTAATGCGAAGGAATTCCTCCTCTTCCCCTTTGTATAAATCGGACAATATCCTTGCCAAAGCAGTGGCAGAGTCCGGGCCCTTACGGCCACAGCGGGTGGCGTCGCCTTCCCCGTTGAAGTGCCACATGGGCTTCCCCCGATATTGAAGCGGTTGCACTCCCCGCATTATGCATATTTCCATGACCTCGACTATCGTCAATCCAGATTTGGCCAGTAACTTTATCCTGCTCATCAGGAAGTGTATTTCCCTCGTATCCTCTTCTTGAGGGCCCTGGGGGCGCCAGCTCAGGCGTGCCCTCGGTGGGGAGTTACTGAACTTGGGGAGACCTGTCCGGACTGGATCCGGAAGGGGGACGTCATCAATGTAAAACCATTCTGAAGGCCAGTTTTCTGGTGCCTTCTTAGGAGTGTCGGACAGGTATCCGGTCTCGGCATGCGCCATACTTCGGCCCTGCCCACTTGACATAGGGATTCTCCCTGGGTGTGGGGGACAAGGCAGAACAGCTTCCTCCATAATCCGAAGTGAGGTTCGCAGCCTAAAAACAGCTCGCAAAGGGCGACGTACCCCGCTATATGCAGAATGGAGGCAGGGGTAAGATTGTGCAACTGGAGGCCGTAGAACTCCAGGAGCCCGCGAAGAAACGGGTGGATGGGAAACCCGACGCCCCTTAGCAGATGCGGGATGAGGCATACACGCTCCTCTGGAGATGGATTTGGAGATCCCTCCGCTTGTTCCCCTCCGTCATAAGTAGCTATTCCGGCTCGGACAGGAACCATGAACGCCGGTGGGAGAAACCCTTGGGTTTGTAACTCTATCAATCGGCTATGTGGGACTGAACACTCTCCCCAATCCCCCGACTTAGAACGAGGAGGGTGAGCAGAAGAGCTGCGACGGTCGGCCATGTTGGAATTGTTTTCGCGGAGCGCTCTATCGGATGCTAGCTCAGGGAGGGAGAGTGAGGTTTGGATCTGAGAATCCCCGTCCCTTCAAATAGGCGGTCAGCCCGGAGGATTGAGGGTGTCAAATGCAAAAATGCCTCGGCTCCTCGTATTCGCTCGACACGTGGAGATGGTCATTATTGAGGCACTGAAGCCGAGGAGCACAACATTGATTGGAGGCCGGACACTATTCGTTGTAATAGGTACTTTGGAGTATTCGGAGAAGGAACCCGCCTTGCAATGCCGAAGACAATACTGCGCGCCGGACTCATCGTCATTGAAGCCTGGTTCAGGGGCTACTGAGGGAGTCCTGGATTAGGGGGTATCCGGACATCCGGACTGTGTACAACGTCCGGACTATTGAAGCGTGAAGATACAAGACTCAAGACTTCGGCCCGTGTCCGTATGGGACTCTCCTTTGCGTGGAAGGCAAGCTTGGCGATCCGGATATTGTGTTTCCTTCCTTGTAACTGAATCCATGTAAACCATAGCCCTCTCCGGTGTCTATATAAACCGGAGAGGTTGGTCCTTAGAATGCCGATCACAATTACAATCATACCATCATAGGCTAGCTCTTAGGGTTTAGCCTCTACGATCTCGTGGTAGATCTACTCTTGTACTACCCATATCTTCAATATTAATCAAGCAGGAAGTAGAGTTTTACCTCCATCGAGAGGGCCCGAACCTGGGTAAACATCTGTGTCCCTTGCTTCCTGTTACCATCAGCCTTGACACACAGATCGGGACCCCCTACCCGAGATTCGCCGGTTTTGACACCGACAGGGTGGAGGTTGAAGATGAAGTGCAGGCCCTTGATTTCGTATCCAACAGCTACAAAATCGACTAACCAGAGATGAAAAAGTCAGTTGACCGACGTGTAGCCTCACCTTGCTAGTGCGTTCAGTTTCGACAGCAAAATTCAGTTTCGACAGTTAAGTTCAGTTTCGACAGTTAAGTTCAGTTTCGACAGTTAAATTCAGTTTCGACGGTTAAGTTCAAAGATGAGCGGCTGATGTATTTTACTTCTAGAACTTTGTGGTTATGTATTTTACGTCATGTATTGGAGATGCTATTAGAATTCCACTCAGGTTAACGTCGTCTCTCTTGTCCTGCTTCAGCCTCGACGTCGTACAACTAACCGGAGCTGCTCCAATGACGAAACCCTCCATCACAGCGGAGCAGTACCTCGGGCTCCATCTCCAGACGCCTAAGATCTTCTTCCCCTCCTCCAACAGCCAAGTCAGCTGGAGCATCCTCACCGGCCAACCCAATCACGCTGAGATCGACATGGCTTCACCAAAGAGGTTGTACACTTGTTGCATCTCTTTTTTACTCTACATGTTAGATATATTATCCACTGAGCACATGTAGTAACGGGAAATACGATTATTTTATCCTACTATATGACAAGCAGTGAGGTACCAGGAAACTTAGCTATTCGTCATGGACTCTCTTGAACGCCATCATTATTTATCTCTGCGTGTTTGAGCTGTGCATTTGTCGATGGGCCTGGGAGTTGAGCTAGTATGGCAGTGGCCTGGGTCCAAAGTAATAGAAGTAGCACAAAAACATTTTTTTAGTGTAGGATTTTCCTTGCTCAAGCCTGCCTACTAGAATCTCCAGTGCTGGAAAGGAAAAGTGAATGAAAAACATAGGAACTGGAAATTTTCCTATGGTACTACTTTTCATGAATTTGGTGCAAAGGAATGGAGCAAAGGAAAACTGTAGGATTTGTTCCTTTAGTGTCTCCTTGAAAGAAAAATAGTAGGAATTCTAATTTCCACTTGTCCTCCTTTTCATATTCCTATTCATCAAGCACAAGACTAAGAGATAGTAGCATAATAGCATTATAACCGTACATTTTCTTGTGGTTTGACGTAATCTCACCATGCTTTTTGCATCCTGTGATCTTCCAATTGTTGTGAATCAAACACCCAGATTGGCAGAAATCCTGTGTTTTTAAATTCTCTATTTTGCACATGCATTCCTGTCCTATTCCTATCTATTTCCTATCCCTGCATTGTTAGAATCCTCAAATTCAAACAAGCCCTTACTCAATTACTTCTGTTACAGATATGTGTCAAAGAAAACCTTGTGTGGTTTGTCCTGCTCCTGCGGCACTATGTTCCACCCCAGCTCAGCTGCTCCAACGATGGAAGGGTTCACCACAGCAGGGATCCGCTCTCCAGACTGTCTTTCACCGCCTCAGATCTTCTTCCCCGTCGCCGGCAGCAACGACAACTGCATTACCATCATCAACTAAGCAGATGACCTTGAGGACTACACGGGTCCGCAAGAGAGGTTGCACTCTTCCGTGTCTGCTTATGTTATGCATCGCTTAATATGATGACATGTTACATTATCGTCGTGTTCACCTATTAGACTCCAAGTCAGGTCCAAACTAATGCTGAAACTTGAGTTTTTAAATGGTTGTGGGGTACATATTGGGGCAGCAATCAGTACTATCTGTCTACTATCTGGTTAATCTTGGGTGTCTACTGTGAGTTTCATGTTGGGTGCAAACAAACATTAAAGGAGCCATTATCTGTATTTTTTATTTAAAGCTATTATCTGCCTGCTATCATTGATTTTGGGTCTATCAACAGTTTGCTACCATCACTCTGGATTTGTGCATGCACTCCTTACATAATCTCACTATGTTTTATTCCTATGCATGCCAGTTATTGTACACAATGGAACTGATCATGTAGAGCAAAAGAGAAGAGCCTTGCGTGGCAATAAAATTTCATGCAGACGTCACCGCATGGTGGGCGCAAAGGCAGCCCCCCTCCACCCATTTTGGATCGTAATCAAGAGGAAGATAACTGTTCTGAGGGGGATTCAGAAGGAGAAGACCACTCCTATTTACCCCATGAGGTCTTCGCTCTAACTTGGCATGCTGATGTTGGTAATATCATGCATATGGTGCCTTGCATTGCTTACTGTATACATTAAAGATGTCATCTACTTAGTTTGGACATGCTTTGTGTCAATGCCATCTGTTTAGTTTCTTTATCGTATATGTGAATCATGCAATGCCATCTTGTTTAGCCAGGCATCATATATGTGAATTTTGCAATGCCACCCTGGTTAGCCAGTCATCTTATATGTGAATTATATCATGCCATCATTTTTTTATTACGTGTTAAATTTGTCAAGAATTTTAGTACATTCAATTACTCTTCCTGTGCATCAGCCATTCGGCACGGTCATGGAAAAACCTGGAGTGGAAACAAGGTCTTCAGAGCAGACAATGCTATCTGACGAAGCGCATGTCTTGCTGGTTACCGATAGCTCCTCGGAGGAGGATTCGGAGACAGATGACCAATCATATTCCCCCCCCCCCCCGAGGTGCATGCTCTAACTTGGCAGGGTTATGTTGCTCATATCGTGCGTATGGTATCTTGCATTGCTATGTCATTTGCTTAGTTTAGACATGCTTTGTGTGAATGCCACCTGTTTAGTGTCTAATTACCATATATGTGAATTATGCAATGCCATCTTGTTGCAAGACATTATATATGTGAATTATGCAATGCTATCTTGTTGCAAGGCATTATATATG